>NW_021621323.1:17328842-17339771 GCF_004785775.1 Grammomys surdaster | reverse complement strand
GGGAGAGGGAGAGGGAGAGGGAGAGGGAGAGGGAGAGGGACAGTTGTCAGTTTGACATGGGCCTTTGAAACCTCAAAGCCCACCCCCCAATGACACACTTCCTCCAACAAGGCCATACCTACTCCACAAACATCTCCCCTAAATTTTTCTAATCCTTTCAAATAGTGCTGCTCTCTAGTGACTAAGCATTCACGGATATGACCACCACAGTGATGAACCCCAGCATCTTGGGAGGCAAATGCAGGTGTATCTCTATTAGTTTAGAGGCCAGCCCGAGACCTCCAGGCCAGAATACAATTAAAGGCTATTGCCACACTTTGTCAGCAAGATCTAGGGCCACAGTTTTGAAACCAGTTTATATTTAAAAAAAAAAAAAAGTCTTAACTCTTTACTCAGCTCTTCTAGTGTGCATGTGGAAACAATGCAAAATTTATGTTTCCAAAGGAAATAATAATTTATTAGTAGTATTACTGTGATAAGGAATGACATTTTGTTTGCTTTATGAATCTTTCCCTTTTTCCTTTTATATTCATTTATTACTGTTAATTCTGGTAATTGAAGAGAAAAATAATGTCCTCTTATGTTCTCAAGCTTTCTTACTAGGTCATTGTTTATTTGGAAGGAAGTTGAATGTCTGGACTTTGAATGGCTGACTCAAGATCACAACAGTGAACCACTTACCCAGCCATAAATGGAATAAGGAAGTTTGTGGGTTTAAATGTTGTGTATATTGGGAAGTATATCCACCTTTCTCTATGCTCCCCCATCAAAACTGTGGTTTTGTTAAGGTGTATTGTCTTATTCTTGAATGTGAGCACCATTGTGCCTTGGTAGTTTATTTATGATTGACGTGAAAATCACAGTTTTATTTTGAGATGGTAAGTTTAAAAGAACATATTAAATGCTGGTTTGAAATTCCTTTGGACAAACTTTGCCCTTAAAGTTGTTCTTGAAGAACAAAGGCTTTGACTTTCAGGCAGACTTGAGTCAACCAGGAGGTATGAAAAACACAGACAGTGTGACCCATTGCCCTCTTTCTCTGAAACAGTTTACACCCACTAGGTATCAGGCTAGCATGATGTAATATTTCAGAGTTTTTAGGAACAGTTGATACTTCTCTAAAAGGTGTCACTGTTGTCTGCATATGAGTATGTCTGAATTCATATCCCATTAAGTGAATGTTTCTTTGTACTGTCTTAGAATTTTGAAATTTGTTTTATAAATGTGTTGACCACTCTTAATTATCAAGTTTAATTGTCTGTTTCCCATTTCTGTCTGCATATTATTTCCTGGCTAGCCCTTGTTTTTAATCACAGTTTTTGATTGCATGAGTTGATTGCATACAATCAGTCTTGTTGGCCTGTGTTCCGGTATCTTTATGAGACAAGCCAGAGATTGCCCCAGTGAGACTGGCACAAGAGACCTCTTCATCAGTATTTGCTAGTAGAGTAGATATTATAGACTGTTTCACCTTCTACATTTGTTCTACAGATCTTTCCACAGCTCACAGTGAATGACAGTGTTGCTGATTAAATAACATTTAGGTTTTTCATAACTTTTTATGTTGCTCTGATGACAGCCTACCTTCCATTCATAGTCACAGTACAGCTCATTCCAGTACTGTGATCTAGGTTGGAGTGTGTCCAAGTCACACGAGATTCCTGAAAGCTGTTAAACCATCTACTTACTATTCTCGGAATGCACACCCCTCCCTCCTATGTTACATGTCTTACCTCCTTTAAAACTGCTATGGAATTTACTTCTGAGAGGTTCATATCTCCCCATACTACTTACTGAGTTTTTTGTCTTCAGATAGTAAAGAATAGAGATTAGAGGGTAAATGTGGCAGAGGTTCTCATCATCACTTTCCACAGGTGATCTATAGAAAAGCCACATACTATCCCAGGCATTCGCAACAGCTTGCCATCAATGTAACCTCACGTCTATTATAAGAGATGCTTGCCCATGTTTTATTTAGAGTCAAGTCCTACTTTTGTGTACTGGGTCCTGCTTGTTCATCTCTACTCAAAATGAAGCCCTGACTTCCGACAGTTATCACTTGCTTTTGCTCTATCTCTCCTGTTCTCTCCTTCTATTAGTTTTCCATCAGCATAGAAACATGCTGTTTTCATCTCACATCAAAACCACGCACAATCGGCTGGGATGTAGATCAGTGGGAAGTGCTTGCCTGGCAGGTTTCGACCTGTAGGTTCAATCCTCAGCACCCCCCCCCCCCCCCAAATAGTTACTGAATTTCTCATAGGTCTAATATGACCATGCATGACTTAAATCCCAACACCTAGGAGGCAGAAGCAGGCAAACTGCTAGAAGTTCAAGCTAGTCTTGTATACACAACTATCAGGCTAGGAAAGACTACATAGCAAGACCTTGTCTCATGAGGAAATTAAGGGCACAGGCTGAGACTTTTATTCAAATTTCATTCATACACTTTCATGAAGATGGCCTTATGTGAGTCATGTTAATATATTAAAATAAGTGAAACACTTTATAAAAAAGTAAACAGTTTAAAAGAAAGGCCTTCTCTCATAGTAAAACCAAACAAGATAGAAAGGGCATAAGCCAAAATGTAAACACACACACACACACACACACACACGGATTCTCACAGTCAGAAATGAAGAATAATAAACTGAACCTTTGCTCTTTTATGCCTGTGGGGCCATTGCTCAACTCTGTACTTCAGACTATCTACACTGCTGCTTCAGTTTTTATTTGTTGCCCCAATACAAACTGGTTCTTGTCATAGGCACTACGGCATTTAACTCGAAATCTTAACAATCACCCATGATTTTGTTCTATTTTGTGTGTGTGTGTGTGTTATTTGTTTGATTTGCTTTTTTTTTTTTTATTCGATTCTGAAACTCCTAGTCAAAATGGAATCTGATTCTTTGGCTCTACCTTTAAAACTCTTTTATTTTCTTTTTGATAGTAGCAGTAATGGGAGTTGAAATGGGGTCTTTTGTAGCCCAGACTGATATGGAACCCTGCCAAGGGTGACCTTGAACTTGTGATCCCTCACAGCTAGAGTACGGAGATTCCAAGCATGCACCTTTCCATTCTCCACCACTCCTTCATGCCCGGTTCCATCTTTTTTTCTTTTTAAGATTTATTTATTTATTTATTTATTTATTTATTTATTTATTTATTTAAGTATGTGAGTACATGGCCACTGTCCTCAGACACCAGAAGAGGGCATCGGATTACAGATGGTTGAGAGCCACCATGTGGTCGCTGGGAATTGAACTTAGGACCTCTGGAAGAGCAGTCAGTGCTCTTAACCACTGAGCCATCCTCCAGCCCCATTCCATTTGTTTTAATAAAGATTACTTAGAATGAAGTCATGGCTTATAGAAACTTTGTCTTTCTATAGAAACTTCTGCATTATAACAGCAGGGCTGGGCAACATAATATGTATGGCCCATAAAGACTTTTTATAGCCAAAGCTGATCTGTCCCTGCCCTAAAATATATCCACACAGAGAAAAAGAGTTAGTTTTGTTTCCTTCTATCAAACCAGTGTCAACAAGGATATATAATGTTTAGCAGAAGCTTTCTTTTTTAAAAAATTATTTTTATTGAATATATTCTTTATTTACATTTCAAATGTTATCCCCATTCCACGTTTTCCCCTAACCCCCATATCTCATCCCCCCTCCCCTATAAGGGTGTTCCCCCACCCACCCACTCCTGCCTTCCCCTACACTGGGGCATTGAGCCTTCACAGGACCAAAGGCCTCTCCTTCCATTGATGTGTGGCAAAGTCATCCTTAGCAGAGGCTTTCTTGCTACTTACATACAAAGAAAGCAGGCATGGATAATCTGAGTCCTTCATTTTTCTCCCTGTTACTGACTTCACACCCACCGTGGGTGCTGAGAAACAAATACTGCTTCTCTGCAACAGCAACAGCCCTCTTAACCTTGGAGCCATCGCTCCTGTGGGCTATCTTTCTTCTTCAGCCCAAGACCGCCCGCTTAGAGATGGTGCCTCCCACGGTGGGTTGGCCTCTCCTACATCAATTGCTAATCCAGACTACCCACTCCCCAACCAGACATGCCCACAGGCTAATCTGATGTAGGCAATTCCTCCATTGGAACTTTCCTTCCTGATGAATCTGGGGCGTGTCAGGTTGACAACTAAGGATAAGTAGAACACATTTTATGAAGCAATTCCACTTGTATTTTCTTGGCTATTATTATTATTTTTTTGGCTTTATTATTGACAGAGATTATGTTTATTCCACCCTCAGCTTTTGCTCACAAGACGTCGTTCAAACACTAAATTCCACCGGCACACGCCACTCCTCTGAAACCACAACCTACATTAGAAGATATTTTTCACATTAACTTTGATCCCTTGCAGATGTGACAGAAAACTTAAAGTAAATGAGTGAACTTTCTGTTTTTATAGTTAAAACACAAAAAAAAGTAAATTAAGAAATGTATCTGCTGGATCTAATTAGTTCTAGGTGACTAGACGGAATGTACTGGCACCACAGACTTAGTATCTTTCTGGAATCTTGGGACTCATTTTCTTTTTAAATAGGAGATTGACTTTTTAATGTGTTCTAAAAAAAACCAACCAAACAACCAAACAAACAAACAAACAAAAAACAACTCCACGCAGTAAAGTCAGAACTGACAGCAGAGGAAACAATCATACGTCCTCTTCATTAATTACCCAAGACAAAGCTGCAAATGACAGGATTGACCCTGTCCGGTCATTGCTGATGGACTGGAATTGATGATACTTCTACTCACAACATACAAATAAATGTATATTCAGTAACACATACTTTGCAATGATTATTTTTTAAGTTTACTCCTTTCAGGTCTCCAGGCAACGCTGATCTTCCCATCTACATGGCTAGCTCTTTGCATCTTATGATGAGAGGGCAGCAAAGAAGAAAACCCTGATCAGGATGTCAATGTGTAAATGGCAACGTATTTCCAAATAGAAAATATCGAAATAATAGACTTTTCTCTTTGATAATCATAGAAGGCTTAAATAACTTTGATGTATATTAATTTTCTTTTTTTCTTTTCTTTTTTTTTTTGTTTTTTTACTATGCTTTTAAGGATGCTCTAGAACTCAGTGTATAGCCAGCTGGCCTCCAACTCATCAACCTTCTTTCTCGACCTTCCAGCTGGTAGATTTGTAGACATGTGCCAACATACCTGGCTGTGTACTGGTTTCTAACTAGTGAACCAGAAAGGGCATTCAGATACTAGACATTAAGATTAAACTAGTATTATATAATAAAAGTCTTTAACCTTTCTATGTACAATAGATTCGTTCAGCTTATTTTCCACAAATTTGCCGTTAGATGCTGTTAGATGCCCCACATAAGCTATATTCACAAAGTACAGCGTTTGTTGAACACACTCATCATCTTCTATTAAAATAGAAATTACGTGTTACCCAATAACATGGCATAGTTGAAAGAAATTGTTACCCCCAAGTTGGGAGCTATCTTCCTAGGAATGGTTTTATCCTATGATGTTGAACGAGTCATGTAGTTCCCACGGGACTGCGGTACCTTATCAGTTACAGGAGAGGGCTGAGTGAACTGATGCTGTAACATTGTTAATAGCCGTGTAACGTCTGAGGGCTTCTATGTCTGTGTTATGAAAATGGTGCACAGTGAGGTATATGCATTTCTGCTTCTATTTTGATGTTGTTTATTTTCAACAGTCTACAGAAGATGGATAAAATTAAATTTATTTTAGTTTCTTTATCTTTTGTTATTCCAGAGGCACACCCAACCATCAGGTCAGTGAGCAAACGTTTAAACATGTGTAAACAATCAGCTTTCCTACTGTGAAACCAACTTGGCAAAAGCCATAAGCAGGGTAAGGCAAAGAAAACAGGTTAAGCCCTGCCGGGAATGTGTGAGAGGTCCCAAGTTAAGATTCTTCCTCACCTTTGCTTTCTTAACCTCTCTTTCCTCTATAGCCATATTCCATTGCTAAATAAAAATAAATAAATAAATATTGATAGAAAAGGTAAACACAAATTGCAAAGATAAAAGATGAAAGAGTAAAGAAGAACAACATAGCCGATGCATATATGAATCTCAAGATAATGAACCAAGCACTATGACTGCATTAGGCAGACCATCCATCAAGATGACTGGGCAACTTGATGCAGTATCAGATTAAACAATCTGCAAAGGGTGTTCCAACTGGATCTATTGCTAAAGTGGATTACTTACTGTTAGAAACAAATAGTATAGCCAGCAGCTGGGCTACTGCTGCAGTGAAGAAAAGAGAGAGCCAGCAGCTGTAGTGTCTTGGGCAGAATACTAGAACACACTTCCTTGTTTTGTTTCTGAGACAAAGTCATGCTGTGTAGCATAAGCTGACCTGAAACTTGTCATTCTCCTGCCCCCAGCTCTCACTGCTGAGATGGCAGGTGCATTCCCCAGGGTACTTCCTCAGAACACCTGTATCGAAGGTGTTTCCTGACCTGAATGAACCTGAGGATTAATTTGTATATCTTTTATGAGGATGGACAGGGAAGCCAAGGATTTGCATAGCATCAGAAGCTTGCTGAGAGGCTCACACACTATAAAGTCAGAATATAAAAGGGTTGTACTTGCAGCACAAAGGAGAGCCCAAAATAAACTTGCTTGTACTATGTACATTGCCCCTCCCTGGAGATAGTACCTGTAGTTAACCTGGGCAATAAAGCTAAGTGTGGTTCACACTTGTAATTCCAGCTACTCAGGAGCTAAGACTATCACACATTCAAGGCTTGTATGGTATACATAGCAGCTCAGAGGCCAGCCTGTGCAACTTAGCAAGACATCAAGCAAAACAAAGAAAGATGAGCTTGGTGGTGGTGCACCTGTCCAGAATGCACAATAAGCAAGGTATATAAAAAGTCTCTTTAGAAGTTCTAACAATAAACTAGTTTCCATATGTGTTTGAAGACTGGGTTTCACATTCTCCTGTAGCTTGGAGAATCCAAACCCAGCCGGTATTTTCAAATGATTCTAAGCCAACATTATAAAGACAAACAAACGGGAGTTCCTTGTATAGAAGGCCACTTTTTCTCAGGTCTTAAAGATGAGAAAAGGCTGCGTAGTTCATTAAAATACTACACGTACCTTGAGATTCTGGCTTCTTCAGCTGGTGAGGTTCATTACAGAAAGCTATAGCTGGTGATTAACTGACCCCAACTGACATATCTACAACACTATACTTGATAATCCCTATACTTGAGTCTTAGTGAACATCAGAGAAGAGAGAGTGAAGAACTGTAAGAGCCAGGGACCATAATGAATGCTGAGATACCATGTCTTTTATGTGGGACAGGGAAGCTACACCCAAAGACGACCGTGAACTTCCGATCGTCCTGTTTCCACCTCCTGAGTCCTGGAAGTGAGAATAGACTTTCCCAGATCTTGCAGCCAAGTTAATAATATGACTTGAGATAACTTCAGACTTTTTACTAAACCTGCCATCCTACTGTGTGCACAGCCTGTTTAAGCTTAACCCACCTTTAAGAGAACAATGTAACCAATCTTAATATTCCTTGAATTTTCCATGTGATCAGATTTCACAACCTAAGGTAACATATAGCTTTAATCATAAGTTACATAATCTTCTGTGCCCCTGACCCCGAATAATGTATATATGTATGTGTGGTTTGTGGTAATGATTTGTTGAGAGCAGCCAAGAGGTTGGAAGCAACCTTCAAACAAATAGCCACCATCAATATTGCAAGAAGCATGTGGCTATGGATTGATAATGTCTGTTTACAATGTCAAGTGCTGTACTCTTGAGTCATATGGGGCAGTAACTGCTTCCCTTGTGAAATTCTACTGAAGGGTTTGTCTAAAAGTAATAATCTCCCATTCCTCTTTCTTGTCATGTTTTCTGTGCTATTCAGTTAACATAGAACAAAGCCTTTTGGAAGGACCAGACACAGAGTCAGACACAAGCATAGATTCAGACATTAGACACAGGCACAGCTCGTGGGTATCAGGCACAGTGAACAGGGCACAGCTTTAGACGCACACAACAGGCAGATCACAGATAGGCCAGTAACTACAACTACAGGCAGGCAGAAAGCGTGGGGAGAAAAGTGGAGAAATCAAACTCGGGCTTGCTCTTGGTCAAATTAATCCAAAAGGAAGTAGTTTTATTTTCATTTTTTTATGCAACAAAGACATCCTCAGAGGTCATCTTTAATACAGTAACCAATACAGATCCCCAGCATTGCATAAACCCAATGTGGGGGTCCGTACCTGGAAACAGGAGGATCAGGAGTACAAGGTCATCCTTGGCTACATAGCGAGTCCAAGGTCAGCTTGGGGTACACGAGAGATTCTCTCACAAAAGGAGTACAAGGTCATCCTTGGCTACATAGCGAGTTCAAGGTCAAATTGGGGTACATGAGAGATTCTTTCACAAAAACAGGAGTGGGTGGGGCAGAGACAGAGAAGGGAACATGGAAGGGCAAGAGAGACTTAAAATCAGCTGTAGGGGGAAAATATCTGAAATTTGGAAGGAAGCAACAAACTGATGATCGCATTGAACTTCTAGAGTATAGTCTAATTACAGCAAAAGTGAAAAGAAGGACTTTTAACAGGATTAATGTTTACCAAATTCTGGGTATGTGCCAGGATGGCCCATATGCACCAATTAATTCTTTGTTAATGCTAATATGATAGGAGTCTTCATTCTATCATAAAAATGAAGTGAAGGATAATTTATTCTCCCCGTGTGTGTGTGTGTGTGTGTGTGTGTGTGTGATATTATATACCCCCAAGCTGGGGGGAGTATATAATTTGAACTCATGGACCTCCTGCCCCTTCCTCCCAAGTGCTATGATTATGGTCATGTGTCACCATTGCCAAAGCTAAGACATTTTTAAAGACCACAAGGCTAAATAGTGAAATCTAGTTCATTCGTCTGTTTACCTCCAGATATTATGTTTGCTCTGCTTAGTGTTTAGAAGGAACAAGAGAATAAAGCCAGCAAATGAAATAAAGGCTCCATGATGGCATCTTCTGTGAGGAGGACTGACAAGGAGAGAATCCTGAGGTAAAGTTGAAAACACTGGATCTTTCTGGATCTTTCCTATGACAGATTTCATATTCTAAACTGCTGATACTTGGGACTGTCCACAAAAATCATAGTACATACTACCTCATTAGGATGACCTGTGGAAACGTCTACACTGTTTATTCACTCCTTAATTCAACGAAGCCACATGGAACTTAATGGTGGAACTTAATGGTGTCCAGCACTGTACTGAGTGCTGAGCTACAAAAGCCCCCAGTGTCTGCATTCAGGGAACTCATAATCTACTAGGGGACAAGCAAATAGGAACCTGTGACCTGCTGGGTTTGGGAGGCAATGGGGAGTTAGAGAAAACGAGCAGCAAGCAGACTGTTTGCCAGGGACTAAAATGTGGGAAGGCAGGGCCAGGAAAGGCTTAAAACCCGAAGGGCCGAAGGGCGGTGGTAAAAATTCAGTGTACTTCAGTAAAGCTTTTTGCTGTGAATGGTAAGGCTTGTAGGCAGATGAGAACAACCTGCAATGCCATTTCTTCATCTCTTTGGGGGCAGAACTGGATCTCCATGTCCATCCAGGTTGCATCTGGTGGAAGACATCTGCCTCCCTGCAGGACAGGGTAGAGATGGCAAGGAGGATTAAGCCTGAAGGAAGAGAAAAATCACAGACAAACATTGCCTGGGGAGAGGGGGCAGAGTCGGAGCTTTCTGAATAAGGTTGACATCAGTTGTTGCTGCATGGAAGGGACCAAAGCTGCTGTTGGTAACTAGGTGGGAGAGAATCTGGGAAAGAGAAGTGAGGACTGCCTAACAGGAATTATTAAATGGTTTCCCTCTCTTCATTTCCATAAGTTCTTGAGTAAACCCCACATGTCTCAGCAATTTCTTTTTGGCAAGGATATTCATTTCTAGGGGGGCAGATAATGGGGAGATGAAACAGAAGAACGAGGGACAAAAGAAATTGGAGCTATGCTTACTTTTGATTCCTCATTAAAGCCCCCAAGGATACTTTTCAGCAAAAATGAAAGGACAGTAAAGAAACACGATCCTTTTCTGAATGTTAAAAAGGGTGTTTTCACTACCTCTCAGTGTGACATTAGTTCACCTTCTGAACTCCGAATTCCAAAGTACGACACAAACTAGAGAGAAAATTGTTCTTTCTCCAGGGCCAGAATCTTCTAGTGAGGCATGGAGGAAACTCTCATGGGCCTGCACGTTCACCCTCTTGACTCCTAAGCAGAAGCACCCAGTGAGTGAGACATATCATGGGCATGTGGACATTCTATTCCTAGCCTGATTTTAAAGAGAAGGAATTACTTGGCTGTGTGCAGAGCCTTGATAACTACATTGCCCAAAGTCACAAAGCAAGGAACATGAGCCTAGGCTACCCCTCCACAGAGTCAGGGTACTCACCATAGAATCACACAGCTGTCTTAATCCCATAAGCAAGCACTGAGTCCTGACTACAACCTACAAGGGAAGGAATATTTCCTCTATCACTGTATCCTCAACAGCCAGAACATGGTAGGTGTCCAGTAAGTATTTATGGAATGAGTAAAATCAGATGCATCAGCCAGTACCTTCCTAGGATGCCCTCTGTAATCTGGACAGCATCTTCTCTATATAAATCAGTATGTCCTCTGTAATCGAATAGCATCTTTTCTCTATATAAGTCGGCAAGGTGAACAATTCTGCAAAGAAGTATTTTAAACCTTTTTGCTTGTAAGGAGAAAGACAATGAGCATTAGTAGACCTACAGGGTTAAAGGGATAGTACACACCAACTCTACAGATGAGCAAAACTGAGTGGGAAGGGACTCTCACAGCCGCTCCAGCAGTGAAGAGGAGCACGGGGGTCAGTAAAGAGGAACACAGGGATCAGTAAAG
>NW_021621323.1:17317422-17328832 GCF_004785775.1 Grammomys surdaster | reverse complement strand
AGCACGGGGGTCAGTAAAGAGGAACACAGGGATCAGTAAAGAGGAGCTTGGGAATCAGTAAAGAGGAGCACGGGGATCAGTAAAGAGGAACACAGGTATCAGTAAAGAGGAGCACGGGGATCAGTAAAGAGGATCACAGGGATCAGTAAAGAGGAACACAGGCAAGATAAGCAAACTGGAGAGGGAGGGGAGGATCAGATCCAGCTAGTCTGCCCCTAATGTACAAATCTAGGGGAAAAAAAAATCCTAACTTCAGCATACATGTAAATTGTGTCATTAAAAACTATTTGAGTGGTTTGCATTGCATAGTGGAAGCGGTGGTGGTCCTGCTTTTTTTCCTGTACTTAGGACCTTGAAAGAACTTAATTCTGCCCCAAGTGTAACCTGGACTCAGTACTACTAAGTTTAGGCCTCAGAGAAAGACTATGCTGACTTGCCTGAAGACTGTGCTGAAGGTAGGGAAACTGATTCCGTTTTCTGGTCTGGGAGGCCACACAGAACCTCACTTTTGACTTTGTTTCCTGATTTCCTTCTCTCTTCTGGCCTGTTGGTATTGTGTTTTCCTTGGAGTTTCAGTGGTGTTACAGTAGCACCATGAACGGCGTGAGCCAGAGGGATGCCTTTTCTGTTGATAGTGTGGAAGAATGGCCTTTCTGATCCTCTGTTCTAATTCACCCTCTGTTAGAGAGTATGGGCAGCAGGAGGGCAGAGACAATAAATAGCCTTTGGTGTTTCAGTCTGGGTTCTTTGAGAGGAGGTGAGGGCTGACCTCCTTCACTCAACATGCAGCCTCCCCACCCAGGAGGAAGTAGGTGCCACCTCTCCGAAACCCACCCATCACCACTGTTGACTTTTCCTTCAGCTATGTTTACAATCTGCGGCCACAGATAAATGACCGCAGCCCGGAGGCAGGGTGGATGCAGGTTTTTATTGGACCTGAAATGTTTCTAACTTTAGGACTGCACTTAAGAAAAGATGTTATGTAAAAGGTATAATTTTCAATTTAAAAATACAAAACGAACACAGAACTGTAGAAGGGAAGTCTCTAAACTAGTTCTGATGTTAGCTGTAGGGAAATCCCACTATAGTACCCGGGGCATAAAGATCATGGGAGGAATCCCACTATAGTGTCTGTGATATAAACGGCGTGGGAGGGATTGTGACTTTGGGACCAAACCATTCTACTTTGTGACTATATAAAGAGGATAAGGCTTACTCTCTCTGTTTTTCTGGCATTTGGCTGTAGCACCTACGTATGACAGATTATGACTCCTTGTTGTGTCTATCGAAGAATGTGATAGGTACAAGTTGGTGGATGTGGCTTCTTGATAAACGTTTTCCTGGGTACCCACAGGGCCTAGAGAACAGGATTGAAGAGAAGGGGCTTGGATAGGCAGCATTGTGTTGTACTGACCACATTATTATAATGGAAGTGCCGGGGAAATACTTCACGTCAGAAGCAACAGAGACATAAACAAGCACAAAGGTCAGCTCTATCGGGAGCAGAAGATGAGTGAGCAGAGAAGTGCTTCAGAGATGATGACCTGTAGGCTGAGGCTTGAAAGGAGAGCCGAGGTTTGATAGGTAGTGTTGAAAGGTGTTTCCAGCTGATAACGCTTAGAGCTGCAGGGTATAAGAGGTTTGAGGTAGAGGAAGCAGGTAGAGCTGAGGCAGGTGGGCGTGATGACTCATGCTTGTAGTTACAATGCTAGGGAAGTCTGAGGCAGGAGGATCAACATGAGTTCAAAGCCAGACTAGCCTATGGAATGAGACTTATCTCAAAGTATGTACACACAGACACACACACACACACACACGCACACGCACACGCATACATGCACACACGCATGCTTGCAAATGCACAGGCATGTTCGTGGACGCACACGTATTCTTTGCAATGGACTTTGCTCCTTCCAAAGCTGTTGAAGTTTTGGAACAGTATGAACACATCTACCACGTTCAATGTTCTCTGGAGGCTTCTTTTGTGCTCTGGACATTGACTATTGGGCAGCTTCCAGAGAAGATGTTTTAGTTCTGTGCACTGAAATATAACTTCCTCCACAGAGTGTTATGAAGTGGTCAGGGGAGACAGTTTGCTGTTGTCCGCAACAGGGCTCTTGTCTCACACTTCTCCAAGAATGAAGTGGGTAGACATTGAAGAAGAATATAAACAGGAGGTAGTCACCATCACTTCAGATTTAATAGCCTTAAAGTGGGTACAAAAAAAATGACTTAAAACAGATCATCACATTGAACTTAAAAGAAACTAGTTCAAACTGTCAGGAGCAGCAGGATGCTAATACAGTGGTGAGAAGTATTATGACTCAAAGCTCTGGAAGCTGGAAGCTGTCACAACAACAAATCCCTGTCCCCAGCCAAAGTGTCACCGCAGTATACATTATAGTCATCATAAATCACCCCACCTATCCTAACACGCTACATTTAACAGATATCACTCCGCCTACCCAACAGCAGGACATCACTGTGATGTGTACTACAGTCAGCAGATATAACCCCCTGACACACACATACTTACCTGCTCTGACATCTGTGATGTCCCTGCAGTGTGTATGACACTCAGCAGATACCATGCTGCCTACCCTAACAGCTGAATGCCACTTCAGTGCACACTGAAGATATCACCCTACCTATCCTAACTCCCAGTTGTCACTGCTGTGTGTACTAAAGTCAGCAGATGTCACCTCTGCTCCCCTAATAGCTGTGCCATGTGCCATCAGCAATCACAGCTTATGTAACTTGAGGGTTCTATATTTTTGTCTCCATCACTACTTACAGGGCTCATGATTGGAAGGCATCTAGTTCCTATGAGGGTTCAGCACACCATGGCAACCAACAGCCTCTGGAGGGACGCCTGTTAATAAATGAGTATCTGCAGGTGACTGTGTTCAGGCAGGAAGGCTGAATGTGACCCTGTGAGTTCTTCTAGGGGTCACTGCTCAGCACCACACATGTAAGCAAAAGACTTTAGTGTCCAGAACATACTCTACTTGTGTGATTGTCTTAAGCCAAGTGTGGTACCACACATTTACATCTCAGTACTCAGGAGACAGAGGCGGGAGAACGGCCAAAGGTTAGAACACTCTGGTCTACCTAGAAAGTTCTAGGCCATACAAGGTGACACAGTGAGACCATGACTCAAAAAGAAACTAACCACCACCACAAATAACAAAACAAGGAAAAAGAAAAAAGAAAATAAAAAACAGCCTGATTTTAGCAATGGAATTGCTGAAATGTATTAAGATAGGTTTTTAGTAGGTCCTGTCATGGAATGGTGGAGCATTGTGTCTCCTTCCTGCTGGCATTATTTGAAATGAGTAATATATTAATCCCTTCTCTGGCATCAACATTCTGGTTTTGTGGTGTAGAGCTTAAAAGATCAGGCTTGGGAGTTAATAGCTTAGAACTGACTGAGCCCTGAGTCTTCCAGTCAGAAACGTAGCTCTTGGGAAGTTGGCTGAGCATAGATAGCTCTTGGGGAACTGGATGACCAAACTGTCCTGTACCTTATTTCTCTCATCAGAATAGTAGAAGTTACAATGTCAACTCCTTTCTAAGGTGAGTGTGAGGATTAAATAATGAGTATGTAAGCAGTCTGACACAGAGTAAGCAAGCCCCACCACTAGTGGATCTTTTAATTTACACGCTGGCAGTTCGTTTACTTTAACAATGGTTTTCACAAAGCTTAAAGCTGTCTATACTTGATATCAGCTTAAGATATCTAACGTAAGGCTTTCAATTTTTCTATTCAAAATGTATCTCTCAACTGTGGTTTCTCATCGCCATAAGAAAAAAATAATATCGTCTATTCAATGGTGCAAGGCATAAAAGTCTAAAAACCAACTGTTCTTTTTATTTGCCACCCTCATCCGATACATTTCTGAGACTTAGCAAATCTGTCTCGCAAGGTATGACTGAAGTTTGTCTGTGCGTCTGTCTCTGATTACTCCACTTTTAACATGAATTTCATGGATTTTGCCGGGAATTACCTGATTGGGTCTCCTGTTTTCACCCTCGACTTTTCCAGTCATTCTTTTCTCCTGTTTTTACTCAAGAATTGCACTGGCTTAGGAAAGCAGAGGCCGGAGGTTTTCCTCTAAGAAGCATGACCTCAGTAGCCTTGCACAGTTGGCTAGTTTCCATGACTGGGCATGATGTCCCTCTTGTTGAGAAGGTCTTAAATTCAATTAGACAGCTGTTGGTTGTCATTAAGACGTGAGTGCCACTAGTGCACCCTGGGAATATCTTCCATGCTTGTCATTGTTGTGGTTTCCAGGCATTACAGACTGGGTAGGCCTGTGAGTTGCTTCCTTCCTTTGTTGGCCTTAACAGCACCTTCTGACACTGTGAAGGTTATCCTCAAGGAGGGCCTCTAGGTCAGATACAGCTGTTTTTCCAACTTTTCAATATGCAGATGACATTGGCCCACTTTCCACTTTATTTCCAGAGAATTCCATTTCCTTATGTTGTCTTTCTAGTACATGAGAGCATCTGAACAGCATTTTGCCAGCTTCTTTAACTCCTTCTCCCAGAAATGTCCCCCTCCACTTTGTGATGGAGGCCACACAGGCCTCCTCTGGGTTTTGGATCATGGTGTATACAAGCCTTTTTTTTTTTTTAGCTGCATAGAAAATCTCCAACTCCCTACAAAGACAGGTGTCTTCCTCAGATCTTAGTTAAAGGTGCTTGGAAAACATTATCCTAGCATCTTCTTCTGGGTGGTCCTCTGTTGGGAGCCAACTCCTAGCAGAAATCGGCTATCATCTTTACAGCCATCTCAGGCCATATACCCTGACAAGACACTTGTTTTCTACAGCCCACAACAGCTGAGAACACTCTGATAAACATCTTGTTTTTCTCACATATCTTGTTTTGCTGTTTAGTGCCCCCAGCTGCAAGGTGCACATGGTCTTCACGCTGCAAGGCATGTGGCATAGTGCCTTCAGCTGTGTTCCCCTATCTGTCCACGAGGGCAAGGCACATGGTAAAGCGTATAAATACTCAGGATTTCCTTTCAATAAAGAGAGACTTGATCAGACTCTGTCTTGTCTCCATTCTTCAAGTCTCTCACCCCTCCATCCCCACTCTCTCTTGCTAGACCCTGACCCGTGGACCAGAGCAGCAGTTCAGTCAGGGACAAAGTGGCCCCCAAACGTGCAGCAGAACAGGCGGTTACACAGTGGCACTCAACGTTGGAGCTCCAATAAGTGGGACACAATAAAGGACACTTCGGGAATTGGAAGCGTGTATCCTCACTCCTGCGCTGGAGAACCTGTTGACTGATATTGCTGGTTTGGTCTTGGCACTCAACTCGAGGCAGCAAGAGCAAGAGACCCAGTGAGGGATGTTACTGGAAGAAGGGTCAACTGAAAATTCAGAAGTGAAACAGAGGTGATTGCCACGGGAACCTGCCACATCGAGACCAGTAGGTCATAGTAAGGAAAATTGGGCAAGAAATAAGTCAGCAGAAACAGATGAAAAAGGCTTTAAAGATGCAAGGAGTAAGTTGCAGGCTGCTCTGAGTCAAGAGAGGCAAACAGATAAATAGATAAATAGAAGGTTGTTCTAGGCAGAGAGCTGAACAGAAAGACAGTGTTAATCAGTTGTATTAGATTGATTTAACTTTCAAAATGGGTGTGATTCTGAGTTGTGTAGTTATATTTTTTCCTCTGGACAAAAGGTCAATGTAAAGGCTTTTCTGGTTACTGGTTCAAGGATAGGCAGATTTGGGAAAAAAGGTTTTTCTATGTGTTTTCCGAAGAGGTCATTAAGGTAGTAGTTATATCTTCCAGAATTATATGGATCAAACATGACAGAGGTAGGCCCCCAGAAGACTAGATTCCAGAGAATCAAACAAAATAATTATCTTGATACTAAAATTTGTTTTGAGATTTGTATATTACAGAATACACAGCCTTGGTGAATGAATCTTCTTGTCACCTGCATGTCCACTGATGTCCTGGACTTCCAGCTGGATGCAGTCAAGACAGACATCAGAGGCTTATCAATTTACCCTTCCCCTCATCCCTCTTCTAATATCTCAATGCCCATATTCAGCTTGAAGAAGTTAATGAAGAGTCAGCGCCCGAATTCCCTGGACTTGGTGACTGAGGTAGCTAACATTAGATTGTCTTTCTAGGGAAAAGTAATGGTTTTATTGGAACAAGGAGGAAGAGCTAAAATTGATTACACAGCCACAATCTATTGGTAGAAATCTGTATAATTGTTACTAAGCTGATGCAAATTCAAGGATTTCATTGGTATAATTTCTTCTACTAATTCAAAATTTGTGGGTACAAAGCTTAGAACTTTAACTTCTCCAACAGGGGGAATTGTATGCTGCCCTTAAAAAAGATGTTGCTTTTTTACCAACAATCCAGGCATTGTTAAGTCTCTTGTCTCTCGGGTCCATGCTGTTTAACAGACTAATGGCTTTTGTAAGACAACAGACAGATGCTATTCAAATGAAACCCATACAGGTCCATTATTACAGGCTGGAAGTAGGGGACTCTAAAACCTCTGTCATCAAGACTGATGAGGATTAACCCCTAACTTACCTGCTAAGCCGGATAGTCAATGATGGGTAAGAGAACACCTCAAGAGCAGCAGCTCGGGCTGGGACAGTCCTCCTTTGGTCTTCCCTCTCCTCTGCTGCTTATTATTTCTCTAGCACGTGTTTATTTTGGTCATTTGAACATCTTGGTAGACAAGCTCTGTGAGGGAAGAACCTTCTCTATCCTTTATCTCCATTGTAAGTCTTTGACCTGGCAAAGCATCTTGCAGGAAGTAGAAATGTTATTAATACACAGATGAACTAGAAGACTAAATGGGATCTTTTGTACCAAAAAAAAAAAATCAATTCAGTAGTCCAGAAGCCACACCATTCAGTTTACGCACTCACCCAACAAATTGGTTTTGCCTCCAGTACTGAGATAACACAGGGGAGAGGGTGACTAGCAGTTTGGATGAGGCAGTTGGCAAAGTAGGAACTGAAGCAGATGCTGCAGACCTAGACAAGAGCCTGCTGAGGTGCAAGGGAACATGGCCAGCAAGACTGGGGGAGTGGACTAGTAACCATCTGGAGGGATGGTGGGGACGGAGAAGGAGACTGGTTAGTACCCATAAGGTCTTCAGGAAGGCAGAAAAGGGATGACCTAAAGTAATTCAATATTGCAAAGTCTCAGTGTGAGGTGTAACTGTGAAGACCTGGGGAGGGAAAGACGGGGCCTGAGGCCACTTTGATGATCCAAGTAGAGAGATAGGAACATGAAGTTGGGGGGAGGGGGTAACGAAGAATGGAGTGTTTCTGTGTTTCACTCGGCGACTGTGGCCTAATGTACTCTCCTTATCGATGGTACAAAATACCGACAAAAGCAACGTGAGGAAGGAAGGCGTGAGATGGTACAGTCTGTCACAGTGGGAAGGGAAGGCACTGAGAGCAGCTCTGCCCTTGTGGCAGGAGCCTGAAGCAGCTGGGCTCATCCAACCCAACCTCAATGAGGAAAAGAGGAGAAAGAAATAAATGTTGGTGCTCATTTTTCATTTGTACTTTAAAATTAGTCTGGGACCTCACATGCACTTTACATTATTTTTTTGTTTTGTGAGTTTACCTGCCTCATTTCTAAAATGTGGGGAGATCGTGTCATCTATATCTTTCTCTCATGTGTACGCAGACTAGACCGTAGAACAGGTTCAATTCAATCCCCTGTTGACCATAGTCTAATAGAATGACGCTTCTCTCTGTAAAATGGAGATAATACCAAGCTACCAATGTAAAGGCACTAACAGAGATAGAACTAAATTATTTGATATAGGGTTTGCTATATTGTAACTGCAGCCAATGAGTGGTTACCATGATAACCACCACTACGATTGCCATCATTATCACCACCACCACCACCATCACCACCTGGAAAATACTTCATATACCCAGGTGTTGTGGCTTATGCATAGTCTCAGTATTCAGAGAGGTTAAGGCTGAAGAAGGCTAGAAGCCCCGGTGACCCTGAAGGGATAGTAGGTACTTCGCCTGATTCCTGGGCACCAGGCCCCAGTCACTAGCCGCAGCCCTCCATAGATTTGTGGCCATCAGTCACATAAGGACAATGCCCCAAGCCCCTACACAGGTAGAGGATATGACCTGAGGTCACATAAGTTCAAGACAGATCTCCATTTTAATGAGATACCTAAAGGCCTAAAGGGCTTAGCCAATAAGCTTTCCTTCCCAGACACTCCTCCCTGCAAAAGATATTTAACTTCAGGCCCGCCCTGAGAAGTGGGATATGGTTTTATTCATCCACTTTCCGCCATGACAAATGCCTTAAAACCATGGACTGCCTCTTTTCATGGGGATCTGTGTGGGAGCCATGGAGAAGGCTTTCAACTGTAGAGCCCCCGGCTAATCTCCCATAGAAGGAAGGCCTCCCTGCGCTTCCTAGCCACGGGCCACCAAGCCAAGGACTCTCCCTGTCGGACCAGCTGGAGCTATCCCCTCTCTTTTCCCCCTCAGCCCCAGGCCAGATCCAACCCATGGGCTCCCCTCCACTCTCCGCTCTTCCACAGCTCCCAGCGACATCTGGCTGTCTGAGAGCCTGAGAACCAGACAGTCCCAGCCTCGTCACAGGGCCAGGGATTCCCCGAACCAGCTCCAGTGGTCCTGTGCCTCAGACCGTGCTTCCCCACCCCGAAGAAGCAGTGTCCCAGAGCTGCCCTATGACCCAGGACCTGCCTGGCGACAAGATGGGGTAAGCGTGGTCAATTTTCCAAGTCCTGCCTCTCTGAAGCGGCCCAGTCCTGTGGTGGAGCAGACTTGGGACCCTATAATCCCACAGATCCTATCCCCAAAATACAAACTAATTGACCAACCAACAGCTAAATACGTATACAATAAGAAAGGAAATTCTCTACATCTTCCTGATGAGTGATTTGATGAAGCAGACAAATTATGCCACAACAATCAATCTCTACTACATTTTTTTTTTGGGGGGGGGGTCTGATGATTTGAATAAGATCCTGACAACCCTGTCTGGGAAAAAAAAAAGTCTTTGGAGCATGATCTGTCCACGTGGGTATCACAGGCTAGCAACATTCCTATTGCAGAGTTGCTCTGGTTAGACCCAGTTACTACGCTTTTGGCTGGCAATGTTTGTTGTGCTCTTTTGGAAACATGCGTCATAATACACATTTCCCACTGTGATGTTCACCTCTGTTTTGTTTCTGTATTTGGGAAGAATTTTAGGATGGAGGTAATCATATACTGTCACCTAAAATCAGCCTCCAGTTGCCAGTGACATCATTGTTGTCTGTAAAACAGGAAGGGAGGAGAGGAGCTATGTCTGGCGCAACACTGGCTCCCATTTCCAGACATCGTGCACCTTAAGATTGGAAAATGGTCTCTAACACAGTGATATAAACGTTTAAAGATGGCATTGTACCAGGGTATATTAAGGGTGTTCCTTTAAATGTAGCAGTCATCGGGCTACAAAAGCTCTGAGATCATTTCTCTGTAAGAACACAGCATAGAAAGAGAAATAGACTCCGTTCTGACTGCCTAAGCCCCGCCTCTGTGCCAGTGCTCTGCCCACTCAGACTCCATTCTGGCTGCCTAAGCCCCGCCTCTGTGCCAGTGCTCTGCCCACTCAGACTCCATTCTGGCTGCCCAAGCCTCGCCTCTGCGTCAGTGCTCCGCCCACTTGTAACTGTCCAAGTTTTTGAAAACCTAGCCAAGATATTATCTTCATCTTGGAAAAAGATAACTTTGGTTTTCAAGCATTTTGTGGCATATATAATTTGAAAAAGCTTTGAAATCAAGGACTCAGGATTATTCAACAAAAGATAAATGCATAGATCATCTTTCAGGAAGAGAATCTTCTCAATTTTTCTGAAATCTCATTATTTCAACCTGACAAAAGGAAGATTTTTCTTAAAGTGTTACTATTCCTGTCACTCATAAAATAAACCCTGCTAAAACTGTAATCACATGTTCTGTGTGTTGGCAGTCAGGGAAGGGGGCTGTCCTGGGCTCACTCAGTTACCCCTGCTCTCTTAGAAATCAGCAAGTGGGCAGCTGAGGGTCACTGAGCACAGCTCTCTGTTCTGTTGACAGGTATTTAAAGAGGCAGTAGCTAATAATGACTGTGCTGGAGGTGGGAGCTAGGTCAGGGGGAGGGGCAAAGAAAGGAGGGCGATGGTGGGCAGGGAGGGGCCCCGGGGATGGTCTAGTTGACCTATTTAGTGTGTAAGAGTGTTTTGAAGGTAAAGAATGTCTGCTTTTTAATGTGGAGAGAGTTGTTTTGTTATTGTTATTGTCTTCATATATTTTATGTTTGACTGCCATACAATATCTGAGTGAGAGGGCAGAGAGGGACCCATCTGAGTCAAAAGGTAGAGAGGCACTTACTTCTGAAAACAAAATTCAGATAATCACAAGACAGCCAAGTACAGTGCTTTGATTAGCTGAGCCCTCAGTGGTGGGAGAGACATTTATTATTATTATTATTGTTGTTATTTATTTTATTCTTTTTTAACTTATTCACTTTACATCCTGCTCACTGTCCCCCTCCCAAAGCCCTCCCTCCAAAAGAGCATACACAGGCTGGACCTAGGCCTTCCCACACATAAATGTAGCAGATGTGCAGCTTGGTTTCCATGAGAGACCTGAACAGCTGGAGCGGGTGAGACATTCTTATCCCTCTGCATCCTTCAGTCTCCCTCTGAGCCTGGAAGGGAATTTCTCTTCCCTGGGGAGCCATATCCTCACTCCCAGGTCAGCTGTAAAACCTGCAAAGTTGTTCTTTTCTTTTTCATCCCTTTTTACTCCAGAAGGCCCTTTCCCATACTTGAGAGAATTATGTGGTCCACAGAGAGGGACTCTCTCCTTAGTCTGCTACCTTTAGGCCAGACCCTTTTCTCTAGTCCCTATTACAACACGGCTGACCGTTAGTCAGCAAACTAAGCATTAAAATGGGCAATGCTCCCTAGGTTTGGATCTTCATTTCTGAAGGCTTCTGTGTGTCCCAGCACTTTTGTTGAATCCATTTTGATTGTTTCTCCTTGCTAAATTGTCTTTATTACATGGTGCTGCTGTGATTCTCTAGGTAAGCAAGAACACAGCCCTCCCGTGACAAATAGGGGCACCTATCAGTCCTTGACTAGTTATTTATGTAGCTTTTAAAAACTCTTATGTCCTTTGTACTAGTCCTGTAGAAAGCTGTGGTATGAACAAGATGCTGATCAACAAGAAAAACTACCAAATGTGCCTTGAAGCAAGGGCAGTCTCCATGAGACTGGTAGCAGCCCTGAGAACTGCAAGACATTTACAGTGCTTTCTTTCTCTCTCTCTCTCTCTCTCTCTCTCTCTCTCTCTCTCTCTCTCTCTCTCTCTCTCTCTCTC
>NW_021621323.1:17312195-17317412 GCF_004785775.1 Grammomys surdaster | reverse complement strand
CTCTCTCTCTCTCTCTCTCTCTCTCTCTCTCTCTCTCTCTCTCTCTCATTTCTTTCCTTTGAAAAAGGATCTAAGTCCACAGCCCAAGATCATCCCCACTTCACCAAGTAGTCCCAGTTGACCTTGAACGTTTATGTTCCTGGCTCAGCTTCCTTTCCCAGCTCGGGGATTATAAACATAGTCCATTATGCCCAGGCTTGCTTGTTTAGTTTTCTATCTTGCTTCAGTAACTGTTGCTTCATCAAACTGAGGGTACACAAAACACAGATCTCTGTTTCTAACTCTAGTCTGTTCTAGGACTACCGTGTATGGAAGAAATATCCTCCCAAGAATACATGTAAGGATCAACTGTGTGCACGAATAATTCTTTCTAGGAAAAAGAATTCTTTCTAATAAAAGGCTGGATCCCATCCCTCCCTCTGTGTTTTCTTAGGAATATAGTCGCGAGCTTTGGGAGCGGGACTTGAGCCTAAGATTATGCTATTATCTGGGTGTAAGTTATTCTAATTTATTTGACAGTTTGGAGGAAACCTCACACTTACATCATCATGGTGTGGGTGCTCCTACCGTATGAAGCTTTTTCAGATCTCTGAGTGAACAGCTGAAGTACAAAGTGCTGTACAGGTGAGTCACGCCTTTCCTCTTGATAAGAGAAGAGCTGGAGGAAAGCTTACGAGAAAAGCTAAGGAGAAGATTACAAGAAAGCCAGGCTGGAAATTTTTTTTTTCTTTTATGAAGGGGCAAGGGGATTGTGAGATCTTCCTGGAAAGAGTAGCAGTGATGTTTATAAGGCTGTAAGTAATGAAACTCACTTTGTGGTAACCACTCTTCTACAATACTGAGGAGAAACAAAACACCAGTGTTGTGATTTCCCCAAGGCTGCTGAGACCTAAGGGCATTGAACTGAGCCCTCAGGGCTCTGCTATTGTGTGCACTGGGGGCTTGGTTTTTTGCCAACTTCTTGGGAAACTAGGTAGGGACTTGAGTTTCCCTGGTCTTGGGCTTCCTTTTGGGTCCGTATGGAAATGATGCTACCTACCTCTTAATGTGCTTGAAGCTTATGATTTACTAAGCCTCAGAATTCTCAGGGGAAAAGGGAACATTTCACAGTAATTGTATCTTAAGCCAGGCTAGTTTTCTGTCTCCTTGTCCCCCGTTGATTCTCTCTTCTCAGGGCTGGGGATCCAAACCGAAGTGTCCAGTATGCTATGCTGGGCAGTCTACCACTGAACTACCCCTCAGTCTCACTATTTTCTCTTAAGCCACATAAGCATACTTCAATAATAAGGAACGCTTTCAAACAATGACTTGTTTAAATATTTTATTACAATGCCAAAAATAATCATTTTACTTAGCATTTAGCAAAAATAAACAAATAAAAATGTTAGAAAACTGTGCTGTGTGACACTGGTTGACTGGGAAACTCATATTCTATCTACTTAGTTTAATTATCTATAGGAAAAGTCAAAGCCATTACCGAGGAAGCTATATATAAAATGACAGCTTCAGTTTCACATAGGTGAGACTTGGCTAGCCCCAAATGGGTAAAGCATCAGAAATGCTGGACTGCCACACTGGGAAGGTCAGAGAAATAAGAGCCCAGTGGTTTTAGGATTTACCCACATGCTTCCCACTCATGTACTGGCTGTGTTTATTGCTGGGAATTGGTCTAGTATATTAGGAATAATGTCTAAAAAATGTTTGAATTCTGTATTAGCTACTTCTCATATGATGATTAATAAAAAGCAACACTATTGAAAATGTTTGTTTTGGCTCACAGTATCCCGGTGTGGGGGTGGGGGGTGGGGGGTGGCGGGTGGGGGGGGCAGGCGGGGAATGGTCCATCACAGCAAGGAAGTAACAGTCCACAGTGCTCCTGCAGCCAAGAAGCAAAGAGGGACAGGCCCAGCAGCTCTCTCCTTTTTGTGAAGTCCGGGACTCAAATTCACAGAGTGGTCCTGCCTGAAGTTAGAGTGGGTATTCCTGACTCAATTGACCTAGAAGGCCCCTCCCTCACAGATACAGCCAGAAGCTAACTACAATGTAGATAATCTCTCACAGGAATGTCACAAGGCTTGTCTGGTAGATGATTCTAGGTCCTGTCAGGAGAAAACAGGAAACATCACAGACTGTACATTTCCTTTTGTTTTACTGTGCCATTCTTTGCTTTGTGAGAGGATTGTGGTGGTTTGAATATGCTTGGCCCAGGGAGTGGCACTATTTGGAAGCATGGCCTTGTTGGAGTGGGTGTGGTCTTGTTGGAAGAAGTGTATCACTGTGGGTGTGGGCTTTAAAGACCCTCATCCTAGCTGCCTGGAAGCCAGTCTTCTAGCTGCCTTCAGATGAAGATGTAGAACTCTCAGTTTCTCTTGCACCATGCCTGCCTAGAAGCTCCCATGTTCTTGCCTTGATGATAATGGACTGAATCTCTGAACCTGTAAGCCAGCCTTAATTAAATGTTATCCTTTATGAAAGTTGCCTTGGTTATGGTGTCTGTTCACAGCAGGAAAACCCTAAGTAAGACAAGAGTCTTGCTATGTAGGCTAGGATGGCTTAGAACTTGTGACCCTCATGCTTCCGCATCCAATGTTCTGGGATTACAGGCATATAATACCACTCCTGGCTGGACTCCAACTTTTTAATGTGTGAAATTGGCTGTATTTTAAAGTGAGTTTTGGTAGAAGTTTTTGCATGCTATAGTAATATTCTTTGCTTGGCCAAAGTTCAAATGTTACATTGAGTGCACATGTACATTAAGCATAGCTGTGTGCTTCCTCCGAAAACTCAGTTCCAGCAAAGAACATGACAGAGCTGGTGTAGCCTAAGCCCTCGCTTTGGATATCTAATCAGGCCCCTTATCTTCTAACATCCTCCGAAGACTTCTGAACACTTTGGTCTGTCAGCAGCAAGCACCCTGTTGGTTTGGCTTATCCAGACTCTTCATGCCCCAGTGTCCTTAGCTATCCCCTTCCCCTACCCCCTCCAGCTTGCCCCTTCACAAGTCAGCCCTACCATGCTGCCTTTGGAGTTGAATGCTATCTCTTTCTGGACTGCAAGGCTCCGGTGCTGCACTTCTCACATTATGGCCTGATGCTGAATCAAGCCTCTGCCGGGCTTTAGCAAATGTCACGGAATGATAAAAAAAAGAAACACATAAACAAAAAAGGAGTTAAAATGTTGCTATGCAGTATGATATCATTACATTGTGCCTGGATGCTGCTATGGAGAAAAGGAAATTCACAGACCAGGTACTCGACAGGAATAAATCCCCTTTGCAATGAAAAATAACTCAAAACGAACTTTACTTGCAAAGAAACAAAAAAGCCGTCTGACTTGCTTTTCAAGTTACATTTATTATTAATATTGTTTTGATTTTTCAGTCCAAATCTTTCACAAACAGCCTTTGGGGACAGAGAGAAATAGAAATGACAAGCTAATAGGAAAGTATGAACTATGTAGCAGTTACTTCTATTTTGAATAGAATCCAAGTGTGAAAATACTTTTCTTAAGAAACAAACATTTCTGCAACTTTCCCCATTATAACTGCCCCTAACTGATATAATTTTTTTCTCCAAAGTTTTAAGTCATTAATACACATGCATATCTGTGACTAAGACCCACTAAGTGCCTGCTCCCCAAGGTGCATGATACTGCCAAACATGAGATAGCCTGAAAAACAAAGGGACTAGAATCTGTGCAGCTATCACACTCAGAGTTCAAGTTTAAATTATCGACTAAGGTTACACACCTATGCAATGATAGGATGGTTAAACTTAGATGAAAGGCAACGCCAGATTAACTTCTCTGTGGCTGTGCTCAACCTTTAGAGCAGGTTTAGTAAGACACTATGTAGCTTCTGATGATTGAAATATATCTACAGCAAATGTGGCGTAGCTTTTAAAGCCACAACTCTTCTGTGCAAGGGCTATTGCTTGAAAAATGAGACCAGCTTGTTTTATTCTCATCCCAACCATAACAGCCAGATCTCAAGATGGCTGAATGTCAGTCATGGAACTGTATCATTTTCTAGTCAACTAGAGGAAAATACTGCGGTGGGCCTGGTACTGAACTGGCAGTGGTAGTCTTCTATTCAAAGGTATCTACACAATTTGACTTGTTGAAGTATCACTGTGTGATAAAGACACTCGTGTCCTCGTGAAGAAAATGTACAACCTTCCTGTTGCTTAGAATACGTTCCGGCAGTTCAATATTAATGCTAATTTTGGTGTGGTACAAGCAGAGGATAAGTGCATTTTATTAAAATATCTGAAACATCTGTTTCTTGAATCAAATGAGTATTAGCAAAGAGTGTGCTGTAAATCAACTGGTGGAAATAAAGCCTAGCCCTTACAAAAGAAAAGTAGCGGGAGAGAATGTGGACCCACTAAATAATATCTTTTCTGTTAATCCTCCATTTCTAAAATGAGCCTAATCCAGAATGACTCAAACACCTAGTGATAAAATTGAAGCTAGTAAGGATCATGTATATATGCACACTTCTTAAGACTGCAGTGGCCTAACATTATTGTTTTAAGATTCTATAAAAAAAAATGGATGCCAATTAACACTGTATTGATTTTAGATAAATTGACAATGCAGCTTTTGCTCTAGTTTTTCTGAGACTTGTAGCCCAGGCTGGCATGGATCTTTCAGCAGCCTTTTCTCTTCATCCCTCAGAGTGATGCAGGCATGAAGCACCATGCTGCCTCACAATCATGTTTTGGGAAGTAATTATCTATTTCTTTGCTGCATGATAGAACAAGTCAGCCTGTGGCCACTCCTGCCACTTACTGAGAATTCTTCAATTTTCTTTTTTTGTAACTTCTAAGGTAAGACACTGTCTGCATCCTCATAGTTCACTTTTATTCTGTGAAAGATACCATCATAATGATAAGATGAAGCGTTAGGAAGGAAAATAAAGCAAAATTATCACTTTTGAAAAGCCAAGAAGAATTTTTAAATTAAAAAAAGATTCTGGATAAACTTGACGATGACACGAACTACTTTGACTTCCCTTGTATTTAACACTTGGAGGTATGGCGGTAAGGAGCAGGTGTTGATCTGTTCTTGGTCATGCTTATAAGGCTGGGTTAGTTACTGGAGAGGTGAGTCAGCCGCCTAACTTCCTCTGAACAGTCTCTAAGCAGCCCTGGTGTGTGCTTCTCCTGCCTGTTTCTATAAGCAGCCCTGGTGTGTGCTTCTCCTGCCTGGTTCTAT
>NW_021621323.1:17229847-17312185 GCF_004785775.1 Grammomys surdaster | reverse complement strand
TCCTGCCTGGTTCTATAAGCAGCCCTGGTGTGTGCTTCTCCTGCTTGGTTCTATAAGCAGCCCTGGTGTGTGCTTCTCCTGCCTGGTTCTATAAGCAAGCGGGCGCATCCTTTGCACAATGACAGGTACATTCATCCCCTACTTCCTTAAATCCATGAATAGTTTTATCTTTACATCAGTCTTCACTCCACATACACAAAACCGGCCACTTAGAAATTCCTTTTGGGACCTTTAGTGACGCATTTCTTGGCACTAATGACCTCGTCCACTCCTAAAGGTAATCTGATATTTATGTGATGAGCAACGGCAAATACTGCATCAAAGGTCATTCAGCCAAGAGGATCTCCAGAGATCAGAATTGTTAAGAACCTAAAGCAATTAGACAATCCATCCTTCTCATCTGACGAATGAGAACACTTCAGCTCACGTCTTCCTGTCTCGGGCTGCTGGCTTTAAACTGATTGGAAATAAATCCAATACCTAGATTTGTGCTTTCCACACATGACAGTTTTCTCCAAAGTTCATATGGCTCGTGTAAGTTATGTCACTCTGACATATTCCTGTCTAAGAACATTCCCATCCTGTCCAGGCATAGTGGTGCCCACCTGTAATCCCAGCACTGGGTAGGCTGAGGCAGGGTGGTCCCATGAGTTTGAGGATAGCCTGAGCTACAAAAGGAGTACCACACCAGCCAGGGCTACATAGCAAAGGACTGTCACAAACAAACAGAAGAAGAAGAAGAGGAGGAGGAGGGGAAGAAGAAGGAGAAGATGAAGATGAAGACAAAGACGAAGAAGAAAGACTCCATTTCAGCCTTCTAACACGTCTGAACTATACCTAAAATGTTTCAGAGAAATGTTTGAAATAACACCAAGGAAATTCTTTTCTGTATGATTATTACTTCTTGTTGGGCTTGCCTTAGGAATTTCTCCTAATAGAAAGGATGGGAACCAGCCAGAGGAAAGTCTGAAGGCATGGGGACAGGCAACAGGGTGACAGGTGAATTAGAACAAAGTAAACAGCACATGCATACACACATGACAAAATGAAACCCCTTCCTTTGTATGCTAACTTAAAAATTAATAAGAGAATGTTATATTCATTGCTATTAAAATTACTGGTAATTCCTACATCGTATTCTAATAATTCTTTATTGGGCTAAGGCACGTAGAAGAAAATGTTCAGATTTACTGTCTTTGCGTAAACTAGAGTTGCATGGGACTCCGTACAGATGAACTTAATATTTTGAATTTTTGAGGTGAGGTCTTATACACCCCAGGCTGGCCTCAAACCATGTGCCTGAGAATCATCTTGAATTCCTGGTGTTCTGTCGTGTGTCATATGTGCTGTGATTAAGGGTATGTGCTACCACGCCCTGCCCACTCTGACTCTTGTCTACCTAGCAGTTCCTTAGGCATTGGCAAACAAGGAAGCACTCCACACTTGTGTGTTTACACACATGTACACTCAGATAAATTGACTTGTGAGAGCCACATAGGACTAAAAGTGGATTTAAGTCTATTTTTTAAAGCAAGGAACCCTACAAAGGCTCACTAACAACAAAATCCACACAATTGTCACACCAACTTTCATGGTTGGTGTCTCCACCCCCTTGGGTGTGGGTTATAGTCATAGCCACCTAGTGGAAGACAGTACTCAGACCTAGTCTCCATGGACATCGCTTTCAAATCATTTCTGGGTTCCTGCCTATAACACACATATGGCAACTGGGGACTATATAAGGAGTGGCTAGACACGTGGCTATTGACTGAGGATGGAGCATTATACTCTTGTCTTTCCAAAAAGCTCATGTTGGTCTTCTGAGTTTGAGGGACAAAGGACAGTCTCTCTTTCCAGTTCTCTTGGGACCCTGGAAACATCTTCCTCCGAGCTGCGGAGACTACATTCGTCACGATGGATTCCTGGATGTTCCTGGGTCTGAAGGCATCATCCACTAGACCGAGAGGAGACTTGGCCGCTGCTTCCCAAGGTGTCGGTCTCTTGTTAGCTTTCTCCAGCTCGAAGGTTGGTTTGCTGGAGTAACTGCCAGCAGACTGGTACAGCCAGGGAGATGCAGGAATGATGGGTGGGGCTGATCTTCCAGGGAGAGAAAGGGAGCACCTGCTCTCCTAAAAACAAAGAAAATGTTAATACAGCCCATCCTCTTCTGTTTGTGTTTATTATTACTGCAAGGCGCTCATAGCACCATTACCAAACACTGCACACAGTGCCCTGTCCTGAAGCCTGGACAGGTTGTCTCACTTAGTTTATTCTGGCTCTGGTCTGCAGTGTGATTCCCACACTCCTCATTTGGCTCTTTTTGTTGTTTTCTCTCTTTGTTCTCATAGTTCAAACTGCCACCATGTCTTTCCCAGTAGTGATCCCATAAGAAGAACCCTAACACCACTGGGATCTGTCTATCCCTCTCTCTCTTCCTAACACACACACACACACACACACACACACACACCTGCTTCACTCCTGTCCTGCTTTTCCTGGCACAAAATAAACAAACCAGGGACAACTACAGAAATGGGCTGTAAACTCCTACAATTTTTACTTTTTCTGAGTGTCTTTTAATTGCTTGCCTTATTTTGGTCCACTGAATGAAATAAAAGCTACTTACGAAAGGGTTGTCAGTGAGGAGGGATAGGCACCTCTCTTCTTGGAATCTATTTATGTGATGAAGACCACACAACATATGAGGTTTTATTCTCTGTCTCTCTGTATCTCTGTCTCTCTGTCTCTCTGACCTTTTTCCTCTCTCTCTCTCTTTCTTGCTCATTTTAGAGAGATGGTCTCATTCTGTAGCCCAAGCTGAGCTTTGGGCAATCCTACTGACTCATGGCAGCTAGGAATGTAAGCCTGAGTTACCAAGCTCTTGTGTGTTTAGTTCTTAAGGGTGAGACACGGTCCTTGTTTCTAAGGGAGTCACCCTGCTAGGCTCTTTGCATTTTGGCTCCGTTTTTCTTTTTAATATTTATTGCATTCCAGAGTCTTTCAGAGTTCGTCTCTGCAACATTCCTCTGTGCTTGCTAAATACTCTGCTTGAATAATCCATAGCGGTGTGGTTTGTTGAAGGTTTCAGTCACCCTTTACCCTTCTGCTTTCCTAGGACATAGCTGCCAGCTAGCCTGTTAATGTTCTTATTACTCACTCCTGGTTACATGAGACTTGCTTAGACAAACAGTAGAAGAAGAAAAAGAAGAGGAGGAGGAGGAAGGAAGGAAGGAAAGAAAAAAGAGATCGAGAAAGAGAGAAGGAAAGCAGCAGCAAGGAAAAATGAGTTAACTTTGAAAGTATCAAAGTATCAAAGCAATGTTTCTTAACCAGGCATGGTGGCACTGCCTATAATCCTAGCACTTAGGAGCCGGAGGCAGAACAGGAGTTCAAAGTCACCCTTGGCTTCGTATTGTGTTAGAGACAAGACAGGATAACACGAGACTGAGAGAGAGGGAGGGGGAAAAGAGGGGGGGGAGGGAGGGAGGGAGGAAGAGAGAGAGAGACAGAGAGAGAGAGAGAGAGAGAGAGAGAGAGACCTTGTTGAATACAAAACCAGAGTTGAAGATAGATTCAAATGTCCCAGTTTCCAAGCATTTCATTCTTATCTGACTACATGAATAGCAGCACTGGATTTGATCAAGATGTCTCAGGCTCAACTGGCTTTTGTTTTCAGCGTGCCCTTCCTCCCCCATGCCACACATGGGCAGACCAGGGGAGATGACTGCGTCTTGATCTGTGTATGAAGAGTAAAAATGTCAATAGAGTGGAGGTTGGTTCTCTCCTCGGAGTCACTGAAACTTGCCTTCGATGCTGCATCCAGGCAGACGTTTGTTTCTATTAATGTCCTTATCTTAATCCAGAGCTATGGGCAAACTCTCTCTGTGATGGAGTCAGCAAGAGTGGCAGTGGCATTTGCCACCTTTGACCTACATCTACATTTTTAAATTTGACAACAACATCTACACATATCTTGTATTACTCATGCATAGATTCCTAAACTTGTTTAACATCTTTTGTGAGCTATCTAGTACTGCCAAACACTGTGCTGTGAGATAAAGACACAGAGACAATAAGCTCTGTGCTCTAAAGCCCAGGACCCAGCATCGCTTGAGTTCCCAAGACCTGTCTAACAATTACACAGTGAAAAGGCACTCTGCATGCCTCGTCAGGAAGAAAGAGGTTTTGATTTTATTTTTTTTTAACTATATAAAAAAAAGATTGTCTGTGAAAGAGAAATAGCTGAACCACTCCCCCTTTGTCAGAGCTATAAAAGGGATACACAACTCTGGTTTCCAGAAGCACAGGGAACAATTCTGGTCAAGCACACCTCTTTCAACACATGCTGTTGTTTACAACAACACAGTTGAGGGGACAGTAACAGATGAAGGAATCCAGGATTCTACAGAAATGTAGGACAGACTGAATACATACATACACACAGATACACACAGATACACACATACATAGATGTACATACACATAAACACACACATACATACGCATACACACACATATACACATACATACACACATATACATACATATGAACATATCCATATATCTACATGCATACACACATACATATAAACACACATATGCATATTCACACACACATATACACATACATATACACACATATACACACATACATACATACACATACATACACATACACACACGATATGACTGTATACATTTGTACACATTATAGTGATATATATATATATATATATATATATATATATATATATATATATATTTGGCTGGAGGAAATTTATTTTCTGCTCCTTATCCCAACTCACTTAGTTTGAAAATCTTCCAAGAAATTGAAACTTAATAGAAATTAAAATTTCTAAGAATTTTCAGTGATACCCTAATATGAAGGAAGAGGCTTTTTTTTCCCAGCTAAAACATAAATGTTAATTAGTCAATTATGGACAGAGAAAAATAAAACTCTGTGGTGTGTTTATAGAAGAGAAAGTCTGGGCTTTCCAGAAGGGAGATTAAAAATCATATTGAGGGTTGGAGAGATGGCTCAGCAGTTAAGGGCAATAGTTGCTTTTCCAGAGGTCCCGAGTTCAATTCCCAGCAGACACATGTGGTTTACAACCATTTGTGATGGGATCTGATGCCCTCTTCTGGCATGTAGGTGTATCTGCAGATGGGTACTCATATACATAAAAATACATCTTCAAACAAATCACATTGAAAGTCAAATGAGCCGGGCGGTGGTGGCGCACGCCTTTAATCCCAGCACTTGGGAGGCAGAGGCAGGCGGATTTCTGAGTTTGAGGCCAGCCTGGTCTACAGAGTGAGTTCCAGGACAGCCAAGGATATACAGAGAAACCCTGTCTCAAAAAAAAAAAAAAAAAAGAAAGTCAAATGAAATTCCATGTGGAATGCACACTGGATAAGTATGAAGGCACTGCCAATTGTCTGACGGAAGAGGAACCCTCTCCATGGGTAAACTGACTATTGTTCTTTACATGGTCCCACCAAATGTGCCTTTATGATCCATTAGCTGCTAATCATGGGGGATAGAGTTTTAAATTACCTTAGATTGGAGATATAATCACAATATAAATAACTTGTCTTTAGGTACATAATTGCTTTGTGCATGCCCTAAATACTAAATGCTTCTATTCTCACTTCCGACTAAATCCCTAATTTTAATCTTCATGCCTTGTTTGTTGATATAATACCCTTCTGTCTGTCTGTGTCCGGGTTCCTGTTGCCCTCTGCTTAGCTGGTAATTGAAACCATGTGATACACCTTGATCCAGAAATGACTGAAGAACCCGAAAATACCAGAGGCATTTCTTCTGTTTTGAAGTTTGCATCAGGTGTGGTCAAATCCCAGCCTAACCCCATGGACTGTGGCTTCCATCGTGTGCTTTATATTATTATCAAAGGAATCAAAGAGTGTCCTATGATGGTGTATATGTGTGTGGGGGTGACATGCACTTCCTTAGTGTGGAGGTCAGAAGACAGTTTTCAAGAGCCGGCTCTTTCCTCCCTTGTGACGGAGAACTAAACCCATGGCAGGCTTGCATGGCAGGTGTTTTTACCCCCTGAGCTATTCTGACTAGCCTAAATGAAAGATTTTTTGGTTAGAGAGAATTTATCATTTATTAGTAATTAATATGTCAAGTTGGCTTTCCTGGTGACCCTGTCAAAGTGTTTCTCTTTGCTCCATTATCTTTGAAGTTGTGTTTAACAAAAGGAAAGGTTTTTCCATTTTTCCAAACCAAACAGGTCCTGGCATCCTGTTTACTTTTAAGGACAGTTCTGCAGCTGCTCAAGTTGCCCAAACCAGTCTTATTTTGAATTAGAAGGCTCCACCCCTGTCTGTGCTCTAATTTTAACTTTAAGAGAAGGTTCCTGTTCTTTCTCTGTGGAGTCTTAAGGCTTACCTGCTGAAGGGAGGGGGTAGGGTAGGACTCTCTCTCTCTTTTCCTCTCCCAGCTTGCTAACTCTGACTCCCTGGAATAACAGGCAAGGATAATAAAAAGCAAAGAGAAAAGGAATTTTTTTTAGCAACCTCATCTTTGGGCTTTTAGGTCTTGGAGACAGACAATTTGGAAGGGGGAGGTTTCTTAATAAAGATGCAAAGATTGCTCCCTGAGGACCGAGCCCACGGTTCTTAATTCTTGCTTAATGCAGGCTGTGTGTGTGTGTGTGTGTGTGTGTGTGTGTGTGTGTGTGTGTGTGTGAGAGAGAGAGAGAGAGAGAGAGAGAGAGAGAGAGTTTGAAAACTAGAGTTATTTAGAAAGAGGAACCTCAGTTGAGAAGATGCTGTCACCAGTTTGCTTGAAGGCAACCTTGTAAAGCATTTTCTTGATGAACGAGTGATATGGAAGGAACCAGCCCACGGTGGTGGGGCCATTCTTGGACAGGGTGCCCTGGGGTATATAAGAGAGCGGGCTAAGCCAGAGGGAGCAAGTCATAAGCAGCCTTCCTCCATAGCCTCTGTTTCCGTTCCTGCCTTCAGGTGCTTGCCCTGTCATCTTCTATGACAGAGTGTGACCTAGGAGCTCTAAGACGAAGTGAGCCTTCTTTCCCATGTTGCTTTTGGTCTTTGTACTTCATCTCAGCAACACCTGAGACATGCATTATTTCTCTGCATTCCAGGAGGTAATTTGTAACTCTTCTGGATCTAGCTAGGAAGCTGTCTACTTTAGCTTGTAGCTGTTCGAACCCGTCTGCCCCGTCAGGAGCCTGGAGACTGCTAGTCACCTTCCGTTTGTTCCTGACCTCTCCTGGCCCATGAGGAAACACATCATTTGTGGGCACAAGGCAGCAAACTTCCTGGTTCTTTGCCAAAACTGCTTGCCAACCTGTTTCTTCCTTTCCAGATTTCCTGAGCGTGTCAGGTCACAGCCCTCTCTGACCTGTCAGCTGTCCTCACACTGCCTCTCAGGTCAGCCACTCAAAAATTCTTCTCCTACATGGTCTGAAGTGAAGGGCCAGGCTTCCCGAGCCTCTGCCTCCACTGTCTGTGCCCATGTTCTGATCCATATAGTCACATGGGCCTGGCTGAGAAGTCCAAGTCCTCAGAAGTAATATGTCATTATTATCTTTGTAAAGCCTAAGACTCTGCTCTAAACTCTCAGGTTAATGTGCAGCAGCTCCTCTCCGGGGTTTCTTGGCTAAGACACCAGCTTTACTATCCTTGTGCGTGCACACACCATTTCCAGCCGTCTACGTATAAACCTCTTCATCATAGTTTTCTTTGTCAGAATAAGTGCTAAAAATGGAATAGAATCGTAGTCTACAGATTCATTTCAAGAAAAATGTCTAGAAACTTCCAATTGTCTTAAGAGGAGAGACTTTACAACTTGCTCAGGCCCTGCCTTGCAGAAGAGGGCTTATTTCCATCATGAATCCTTGGCCTGCGGACATCTTTACATTGAACCAAGCCTCCATTCCTGGCTTTACCTGGTTGTTGATCCTGATGCCTGATAAAACACTGTCTCTCAATACTCTCCTTCTCTTCTTTTTCCTTCTCCCTAGTGGTTGGTTGGTTGGTTGGTTGGCTCAAAGCAGGATTCCACTCTGTAGCAGAGGCTGGCCCTCTGAGTGCTGGGCTTACAGACATGATCTGGCACAGCCAGCTGGCATCTACTTCTTCATAAGCATTCTTCCACAGATTAGGATTCTAACACCCTACCCCACCCCGGCCTCAACACACACTTTCACCATCTTGTCCCTGTTTTTCATTTCCTATGTCCTTCTTCTTTCAGTTTGTCAAGTAATGTTAATGTAGAAACATTTGAAATACATGCACATGTACAGGTGCACTCACTCACTCGTACACAGACACACATGCATACTCCTCGGGCACACACATACCCAGAACCAACCTGTGGGCTAAGTAAAAATACTCTTCACTCTGCCTGTGGGGCCATGTCATCTGGCAGATGACAATAACTTACGTGGATCAGTCAACCGTATATTTAGAGCATTTGGTTCTTTAAACCATGAGAGTACATGCTAATCCTTTTATATATACCAATCTTAAAATAGCTCAATATTTTTAATATAGTAAAGACTGTAAGATGCTCACTGAACTCATGAACCAGATGGAGTTCTATATTCCCATGAGAGGAGTGAATACTAAATATTACTTTTCTACTTTTGCCTTTAATTATCGCTGACAGGAATATGCTGCTTATTGTTGTGTATCAGGGAGTGGGTGTTCGTTGCTTCTGTGGACTATTTCACACAACCCTCACAACAGACTCATGAAGTAGACACCATCATTATCTCTATTTTCTATTTGTGTACCTCTCTCACTTGAACAAGGTGAGTAGACTCCCTGTGGGTAGAAAGCTAAAGACAGTTAGTATGGGGAGCTGTGCACAGTAAATCTTTTAGCAGAGATCTTTCTTACTCCTTTTTCTTTCTCTCTGTCCTAAGACTTGAACTCAGGACTTTGCTTATCCTAGGCAACTACACTGCCACTGAGCTATGCCTGGGTCAGAATTTATAATCTGACGGGCTTGTTATGTACACTTACAATCTCAGAATTCAGGGGACAAAGGCAGGAGGATCACTGCACATTGAGGGCAGGCCTGGGCTACGTAGTGGTTTCCAGGCCAGTTAGAGCTACATAAGATGCCTGTCTCAAAACAGAACAAACTCAAATGTTCATCATCATGTTAGACTTTATGGGAAACAAAATGCATTGGGAGATGTTTGTAAAACAAACTAAAAACCAACCAAACAAACAAAACATCAGACTCAGGTACTATAGCTCAGTTGGTGGAGCACTTGCCTAGCATACAGGAAGAATCGGTTTTAATCCTGATGACCTAGGCCTGCAATTCCAGCACTTGGGAAGTAGAGCTTGAAAGAGAGCAAGGTCATCACCAGATTCGGAGCAAGTTCAAGGTCAGCCTGGGCTACAGGCAACACTCTTTCACACAGCAACTGTCACTCATTACATCTAAATCCAGGAAAACAAAATGGAATGCAATCTTAGGAATTTTGGAGCCGGGCGGTGGTGGCGCACGCCTTTAATCCCAGCACTTGGGAGGCAGAGGCAGGTGGATTTCTGAGTTCGAGAGTTTGAGGCCAGCCTGGTCTACAGAGTGAGTTCCAGGACAGCCAGGGCTACACAGAGAAACCCTGTCTCGAAAAAACAAACCAAAAAAAAAAAAAAAAAAAAAGAAAAGAAAGAAAAAGGAATTTTGGAAGCTGCCATTTAAATTCTGACTAAATCTGTGCCAATCAATACTAATCATTAGTGACCAGCATACAGGAACTATTCACAGATCACATTTAGATGTTTCTCTGTCCCTTGCTGGTGAGACTCCCAGGCTCTACACTCAGGATAGAAGCACGGAGGGGCTAAGGGGCATTCTCAATTTTTTAAGCAACCATCTTTTCAGGTCAACTAAATGTTCTTGATTCATATCGCTTGTTAACAAAACAGCTTACTTGGTTTTTTACTGAATTATCTGTTAATGAATTTATCAGGGAAATGCCATCTTAAGTGTGCTTCGAATAAGAAAGGCAGTTCTAATGCAATGGAAATTGTCATAGCAGCCAGAGGAGTTGAACCTGATACAGGTTTTCAGATTCAAAATATTTTATCTCATAAACTCTGCACAAAGCTAAAACAATTTTCTTGGCTGAAATCTTGCTTACTTATGCACCCTGGAGAAAGCATTTCCACTTGACAAATATTATTTCAGCTCCTCTGGTACCTTTCTCTTTTAAGCACATAATCAGAAAGTACGTTTTGCAAACATACTCTTTATCAGAAGCAGCTCTCGAGAGGTCCAAAGCAAGTAAGTAGGAGCAGAGTGTATTTCCTTGGCCTTTTAAAGCATTGATTAGAATCTCTGAGAAGCAGAGGTCCTAGGAGAGGTGGGCGAATGGAAGCAAACGCGCAAGCACAAAGATGACCCCAGTTTTCCATTTGCTAGGGTCCTAGCAGTCAGACCATTCCTCCCAGTTTTATGTGTACACCCTGATTGGTCGGGAATCTCTAGAGCACTGACCTCACATCACTTCAAGTTCCTTGGGGTTTGTTCCTACCTCCACCACTGCCCTGTTGGCTCGGCCAGGCCATTGAGAGCCCTGTTAGATCAGCACTGTATGTCCCTAGCTCCACCCTTGCTTCTTTTGCTTGATTTTTCAGGGTCCCAGCCTTATTGATTGTTCTAACTCAAGTTAGATTACGACACTCAAAATCTGCTGAGTCCTCGGTGCGTCTCTGTTTGCAATTCCTGAGACACTAGGCATTCTCATCCCTGAGATTTGAGACTTGCTGATCCTTCCATTGGGAACACAATGCTCCAGACAGCCAGTGTGACTTCTCTGTCCTTCCTCAGGCCTTACTCAACTGTCATGCAATCTGTTGTCAATTCCATCTCTCTCAGCGCTCCCTCTACTGCTGTCTGTCTGTCCATCCTGTCTGCCTGCCTGCCTCCCCTTAGGTGTATACTCAGTTTAACATTAGAAATGTTTTTCTTAACCATTTCACCTTTCTCATGAAGAGAGAAATCAAGGTCTGCAGCCTGTCTGAGGGCAATGGTTTTTGAAGACGGTCCTAGAGGCTGGGCTCGGAGGCTTATGCCAACAGCCCCAGCGTTTGGAAATCTGAGTCAGGAGGATTGACAATTGTAGGCGACAGGGTGAGACCTTATTTCAAGAATGCAAAAAACCAACAATAACAACAACAACGAAAGCATCCAAAAGAAAAGAATGTGTGTGGGGTAGTCTTAAAATAGTACCTAGAATCAAATAAAACGCTGTATAGAAAACATCTAAGTGAGTGTTGATTTCCATATCGTACTATTGTAAATAGGATATTTTCCTATCATCACTGAAATGTTTGGTCAACTTCCAAAATATAGACTATTTCACACGTCTGGCACATGTGGCAAGGGACTCCTAGGAAGAGCACATTCCTCTGACCTCTGATACAGAGACATTTTGGAGTTTCAAGTTACTTTGTTGTTTCTTTTCTTTGAGGCAGGATCTCAGTTTCTCTTTAATCCCTCCCCCCAACCCCCGTCTCTTCAGGGCGTGGGGGGGGGTGTTACAGGCATCACTCTAGGTTTTCAAACTGCATTGATCTTATAAATGAGAAATCATAGACAATTATACCCAGGTTATAAAGGGAGCCTGAAATACATTCCTTAAAATAAGACCAAACAAGAAAAATAGTAGATAGTATTAGTAATTATCTTAGTTAGGTTTCTATTCTGTGGTAAAGCTCATGACCAAAAGCAATTTGGAAAGGAGAAGGTTTACTTGGCTTACATATATCTCTGGTCACAGTTGGGGATGGGGTGGGGGCAAGACAGGAACCTGGAGGCAAGAACTGAAGCAGAGACCGTGGAGAAATAGTGCCTACTGACTTGGTCCCCATGGCTTGCTCAGCCTCCTTTCTTACACAATCCAGAACCACCTTCCCCAGGGCAGGGGTCTGGGGAGGGGCACTGACCTCAGTAGACTAGGCCCTCCCACATCAATCATCAATCAAGAAAATGCCCCACAGATTTGCCTACAGGCAATCTGATGGAGGCATTTTCTCAGTTGAGGTTCCTCTTCCCAAATAATTCTAGCTTGCTTCAAGCTGACTAAAAACTAACCTGGACAGGGTTGGAAGGAGAAAATCAAGTTAATCTGTTGGTGTCTATTATGTGTCTGGAAACCCATCTCTTCTTCTCACCAGATTTGTAGGGTCATATCCAGCTTCGGCTAGAATTTACCCAACAAGGAGAAGCAGTTTAAAACTGGAAAAAAATCTATGTTAAGATATAGATTCATTTTATCTTTTATTTGAGGCAGGGTTATATATAACACACAATTGCCTCAAAATGACCAAAGATGGCCTTGAACTTCTGATCCTCCTGCTTCCACTTCCTGAGTTCTGGAATTACAGGGATTCACTACTATACAATATGCAATGTTGGAGACTGAACCCAGGGCCCTGTGGATGAGAGCTGAGTGCTCTACCCGCTGAGCTCCATGCCCATCCCATGTAGAGGTATTTAAATATAGGGCGAATATTTTCTCAAGGTGATTTAAATATAATCTAGCTCGATGCTGGAGGATGAGGAGACCTCTCATTTGCTTTTGTTCTTGTGTCTTGTCACCATCTCTTCACAATACTCCCAAGGGAAACTTTTGGAAATGCAACTGTTACAATCTTTTATTAAGGAAACAGAGAAGAGGGTCTGCACAAGTTTACACTATTATTCTGTTTGCAACAGACAAATGATCTAACTGATAGGCAGTTTATATCTATGTATCTCTACCTTTTGGACGGTGTCTAGTTATCTATGTGTGTGTTTATCTATCTGTTTGATCAGAAACGTAAGGAACCGAACATTTTAAGACAGTTTGAGGAATGCAATAAATACACATCAAAATGGTTCCTGTCTCCAGGTTCCTGACTGAGTTCTGCTTTGACTTCCCCTGATGAAAGACTGTAAGATGAAATAAACCCTTTCCTCTCCCATGTTGCTTTTGAACGTGGTTTTATCACACCAATGTTTAGCAAATTAAGACTAGCACCGAAACAATAGACTTTAAAGCTTAATCTCACATTAAGGACAACCCTTGGGAAAAAGAGTAAGGGTTGTTAGAGTCAGCAAGCTGGAGGAATAGGAATTCAGACTTCACACGGTTGTGAACCTGTGGTGTCTGGTTTCTCACTAGGGCTCAACTTTCCTTGTAAGTTGTAAAATAGGGATAATGCCGATACCATTTCAAGATTCTGGGTAGAAGAGTTTATAAATTCAACGCCACACACACAGCACAACAAATCATGACTATTTTTATTATTGTGTGGTGAGGCTGTATGGCTCAAAGGTGTCAGAGATCTGGCAGAACCTTTTGTTCAAGAGGCAACTGCTTGGGCGGGCTGCCGACCCTAGACAAAAATAGAAGCAGGCCTTGACTTTGAAGTGGGGTTAGCAATGCAGGCCTCAGAGAGTGCCAAGCCAGCCCTGCCTCCCTGTGCTCCCAGAACACAGGCAGCTGTGCTGGCCAGAAACACCACCCCTGACCTCATCTCCCTGCTAGATCAGAGTGGGCCAGAATACAGAATAGTGGTTTGTTTCTGATGTTCTATTTTAAAAAGATAAAAGATAAAAACAGTAGCTCTCAGCTTAAGGTCAGAAAGATCCATGCTATGGAGAAGTCTGTGTATGTTCTTCTATGATCTCTTCATTTTAGATATACAAACTGTGGGCGTCAGGATGCTGAACACTCAGTGGCTGTTGCTTCCTGCCATCCTTCTCAAAGCCTGCAAATCCCCTCCCTGCGAATAAGTAACACAACGTCTAAAGGCATTTTACTCCAGGCCACAAAGCCTGCATTACATGCATTTGCATAAAGAAACTGAGGAACTGAAGACATGGGCAATAATATTTTAGTTGAATAATGTATTTTAAGGCATGAAAGCAGTTACTACAACAATTTTTACCAACTTCCGATATGAAGCCAATGTATAAACTATAGCTTATTAAAATGCCTCTAGTAATATAAGCTGCTTTCTATTGAAATAGTTGAAAGTGCCATCTTAAAATCTGTAATGTGTAGCATTATTTAATTACATTTTTATAAGAGTCTAGATTGGATAAAGCTTCCTGGGCAAGAGCGATGGGAGGTGCAGAAGGAGCTTGCAGGCTACATTGTTCCTCACATGCACTGGAGCTGCAACACCAGAAGAAGCCACAGCGCATGCTGAGGTTCTGCCAGAACAAACAAGAAAGCTCACAACCTCCTCTAGACTACCAGGGAACCAGAAGGCTGCAGAGACAAGTGCCTCCCGCTTGCTCGCCCCTCCTGCACCACAGGCCCTGTAAGAGGCGGAGGGATCTGGGAACGCTGTCTTTCAACTCTGTGCAGACGTGCCACAGTTTACTCCATACGTTCTTTTATTTGTTTTACTTTCTGCAACTTACTTTCTACATGCCCCATGATGGGTTTGCTTTTGTCTTTAGAGTGCTCAGTTAGGTCTGGAGGCTGTTGCTTAAGCCCCACCCCCACCCCACCCCACTCAGTTCACAGAGACGCATTGGCCACATCTCATACACTCCTCTTTGTTTTTCTCTTTCTTCATCTCCTCTAAACCTATGGACGTTATCGGCGCTCTGCCTGTACTTTGTCCACCTCATCCTGTCTTCTACTCAGTGTTAATTTAATGTTTCTCTTCCCCTCCTCTGCTTCCCTTTTATCCCTAATCATATTTTCTAGTTTTAGGTTATATAACGATTTCTCATATATTTTTTCTTGAGAATATTTTTTTTTTTACAATATACTCTGATCACAGCTTCACTCCCCCACTCCTCCACGATTCTCTCTCCTCCTTGCCCATCCTACCCCATGCTTGTTCACTCTCTCTCTTTAAGGAACAAGCATGTTAACTAAAATCCAAGTACACTCCATGCCTCTCCTTGACTGTTTATCCTGCAAAGATCATTGAAGCCAAAGGAGCCACTGTTGGGAATTGGCTGATATAATATTTGAATAGTGTTAGTATTCAACCACTGCGGTTGCTTTTGCAGTTAACATTCTACTTTGGGAATGCTACGGAGCTTACACCAGGCATCCCGAGCTTTGGGAGGGAGGAATTATTTTCTCAACTACAGCACATTGCGTTCTAACACATTCAAGTCTGTGGGACAGTCTGTGTGACAATTGCAAATAATTCAACTGAAGGAGAATAGCTGATCGAAAACTAAACCAAGTAAGAAAAAAAATAACACAAGCTGCATAAATCCCAACATAGTAACATTAAAATAAAACCCCAAACCAAAAAAACCAAAACATCAGGACTCTTCCAAATAGTGTTACCCTTACAGTAATGGCGCCTAGAGAGAGTGAGTTCGATCAAGTCCCACATAGAACTCGAAATAACTGCTGTACACGTGATCATGGCCACACAGAACTGAATGAAGCAAGGCGGTGATGAATAATACAAATAGGAAATCCAACAAAGGGAGAAATCATGAAGAAACAACAATCCAGAAGACTAGATATTACACAACACAACAAAACTATACCGACTTTGTATGTCAACCTGACACAAGCTGGAGTTGTCACAGAGAAAGGAGCCTCCCTTAAGGAAATGCCTCCATGAGATCCAGCTGTAAGACATTTTCTCAATTAGTGATCAAGTGGGGGGAGGGTCCCTTGTGGGTGGTGCCATCCCTGAGCTGATAGTCTTGGGTTCCATAGGAAAGCAAGCTGAGCAAGCCATGGGAAGAAAGCCAGTAAGTAACATCCCTCCCCGGCCTCTGCATCTGCTCCTGCTTCCTGCCCTGCTTGAGTTCCTGTCCTGACTTCCTTTGGGGATGAACAGCAATGTGGAAGTGTAAGCTGAATAAACCCTTTCCTCCCCAACTTGCTTCTTGGTCATGATGTTCAGTCAGGAACCCTGACTAAGACAAAAACAAAACAAAAAAACCCAATAGAGTGGACCAAGGAGAGGACAGGGTGGGTAAGCACAGGAAACAATGTGCAGGAAGTGGAACCATTCATCAAGGACGAAGGTAAGCGTGGTGGTTTGAAAGAGAATGGCGTCCGTAGGCTCACATGTTTAAATGTCTGATTCCCAATTGGTAGACTGGTTAGCAGAATACAGTGTAGCTTTGTTGGAGGAGGTGTGTCACTGGGGGTGGACTTTCAGGTTTCAGAAGTCTATGCCATGCCCAGTTAGCTCTCTTACACCCTGCCTCCTGTTTGTGGATCAGATGTAAGGTCTCAACTACTGCTCCAGCACTGTGCCTTCCTGCTGCCATGTCTCCCTCCGTGAAGGACATAAACTCACTCTATGAGACTACAAACAAGACCCCAATTCAATGCTTTCTTTTATAAGTTTCTTTAGTCATAGTGTTTCTTCACAGCAATAGAAAAATAACTAAGGCAATAAAATAATAATAAAAAAAGAAGATACTAGTGAGAATTCCAAGATACATAGTGGCACTCTGAAAAAAAACTGAATTCAGATTACACATCAAGAAAATCTCACTCTAAAGGCATAGAAAACATCTTCAAAAGAATCATGACAGAAAATCGCTCAGAGTTAGGAAAAGATATCCAAACACAGGAGGCATTGAAGGTACGAAACAGACAAGATCAGAAAAGAACCTTACTTGCCATATTAAAATTAAAGCATTAAATATACAGAACAAAGAAACTATACAGAAAACAGTAAGAGAGAAACACCAAGATACATGCAAAGGCAGGCCACTAAGAATAACAGCAGATTGTTCAACTGAAACTTTAAAAGCTAGAAGCCTTTGGAATGATGCTTTTCAAGATCTGAAGGACACCAGACTAACCAGCAAAGCTACTTGTCAGAAATGAAGGAAAACAAAACCTCCCCAGGATAAAAATAGACCAAAAGAATCGATGGCCACTAACCCAGGTCCATATAAAATGTTTGAAGGAATCCTTCATATTGAAGGGGGGGGGGGGAAACAATGCACAAAACCACAGGGGAAAAAAAAACATACTAGAATAATAGTTGAGTGAGAGGAGGGAAAAAAATACAATATCAACAAAATGACAGAAATCAATGCAAACCTTTAGTAATCTGGACTAGTGATGGTCTCAACTCCCCAGTCAAAAGGCACACACTAGTGTGTGGGTTCAAAAAGCAGGATCAATCTACTTATCACCTCCAAGGACTGTATCTCACTTCAAAACACAGACACCACTAAGGTGAAGGGATGGAATATGATCCAAGCAAATAGACCCCAGAGTCAGGCAGTTGTCACTGATCTAATATTTGACAAAGTAGCCTTCAAACCCAAGCTAGTGGGGGCTGATAAAGACAGTCCCCTCATGCTGACTACAGGAGAAATCAATCAAGAAGACCTTACAATACTAAAGGTAACACCCTGAGCACAGGCCCACCATTTCATAAAAGAAGCACAGGTGAACCTCAGTTCAAGGGGAGTGGGCGGCATTAAATGCCCTATTCTCTCCAGTTAGCAGGCCATCCAAATATAAACCAAACAGAGAAATCCTTGAATCAAGCAACAATATGTATGAAGTGGCCTTAATGGACAGCTACAGAACACCCATACGAACAACAAAGAATACACACTTTTCTTGGAAGTCCATAGAACTTTCTTTAAGACGTATCGTATACTAGGACACAGAACAATTGTTAACAAATATTGGAAAGCTGAAATAACTTCTTATATTCTATCTTATCACAACGGACTAAGGCTTCAAATCAACAGCAAGACAAAGCCTAAAACAAACACAAACTCATGGAGACTAAGCAACGAACTATTGAGCAATGACTAGATCCTTAAAAAAATCAAGAAGGAAAAAATATAAACTCTCCCCCAACAACTGGAGCAGGGCCTGTTTCTAGAGCTGATGCCTGTCTGTGGATCCTGTCCCCCTAACTAGGCTGCCTTCTCTGGCTTCAGTGGGAAAGGATGCCCCTAACCCTGCAGAGACTTAATGTGCTGGGTATGCTCTCAGAGGAGAAGGTGGATGGGGAAAGACTATTGAAGGGGACCAGGAGAAGGGGGGGGGCAGTGATCGGGATGTAAAGTAATAAATAAATTGATGAGGAAAAACATTTTAAATCTTAGAATCAAATGAAAATTGAAATATAGAATACCAAAACCATGAGATACAATGAAGGCATCATAAGAGGGAAATTATAAGCTTTAAGAGTCTATAATTTAGCCAGGTGGTGGTGGTGCACACCTTTAATCCCAGCACTTGGGAGGCAGAGCCAGGTGGATTTCTGAGTTCGAGGCCAGCCTGGTCTACAGAGTGAGTTCCAGGACAGCCAGGGCTACACAAAGAAACCCTGTCTTGAAAAACAAAACAAAACAAAAACAAAAAAAAGAGTCTATAATTTAAAAAAAATCAGAGAACTCTTAAATAAATAACTTAATGATACACCTTAAAGGTCTGGGAAAAGAAGAACAAGTCTTTAGACTAAAAGAAATAAGTGAGACAAGAGTAGAAATTATTGGAATCAAAATAACAACAAAATAATATAGAGAATCAATGAAACCTATTTATCTCTGAAAAGATAAAGTCTTACAAGACCTTACTCAAAGCAACTAACAGAAATAAGAGGATCCAAATTTAAAAAATTAGAACTGAAACAGGAGCCATTACAACAGACACCAGTGAAATTCAAAAATCATTAAGTCTTACCGAAAATGGTATATCTTCACACTGAATTGGAAATATCTAAAAGAAATAGATCAATTTTAAGACATGAATGACCTACCAAAATTAAACCAAGAGGAGATCAACAATTAAAACAGATCTGTAGTAAGCAGTGGGATTGAAGTTGTGATTTTTAAATCTCCCAACTAAAGCAAATCCAGGACCAGATGGATTCAATAGTGAATTTTTCAGATCTTCAAAGCAGAACTAATACCAGTACTTCTTAAATTAATTAATACAAAGTGAAGAAACATTACCAAAGTATTTTATGAAGATACTAAAAATCTAAAAAAAAATCAGATAAAGATGTAACAAAAAAGAAAAGACCAATAACCCCAATGATCATGTGAATATAATTGCAAAAGTTCTCAAAAATACTTTTAAGTTTAATTTAATAGCACATCATAAAGATCACTTACCATGGTCAAGTTGACTTTATTCCAGAGATGTACTTATAAAGTAATATATAAAAATAAATAAATGTTATTTATTACATAAATGGACTCTAGAATAGAAATCATAAGGCCATCTTGATACAGGAAAAAGCTCCTGACAAAATACAATATCATTTCATTTTTTAAGCCATTTAAAAATTTTAAAGCTGAATTTCAATAATCTTAAAACTCATGTGGATGTACAGTAGCCAAAAGCAATCCTGAGCCAAAGTGAACAGTGCTAGAAATATCACCACACTCAGTTTCCAGTTATGCTACAGAACCATAGTAATAAACTAATAAACAAACAAACACCAAACAGCTTGGTAGTGGCACAAAACAGATCCATAGATTCTTAGAACAGAACAGAGGAGCCAGATACAAGGTCACAAAGCTACAGCTACCTGACCTTTGACAAAGATACCAAAAATAACCATCCAAATCTGAGAAAAGACAAACGAATGGTGCTCGGAAAACTGGATCTAAGAGCAATACTATCCTCATCATGCAGAAACCTCAGCTTCCAAGGATTAAAGATTTGTACAAGATCTGAGAGTTTAAGCCTGCAGGAAGTATGGAGGACACTTCTGGATGGAATCCTGGGTAAGGGCTTTCTGAATAAGACTCTGACCGTTCAAGAAATAAGTCCAACAACTGACAAACAGGACCCCGTGAAAACATCTCTACCACAGAGAACTGTCCACCAACCAAAGAGGCAGTCTACAGAATGGGAGGATTTTTTTTCTAGCTGCACATCTAATAAAGGATAAGTATCTACAATAGTCTAAGAACTTCAATACCTAGACATCAAGAAAGCAACTCCATAGAATATAGGCTGGAACCAGTGAGTTCTCGAAAAGAAACACAAATGGCCTATAAACATTCTACAAAGGCTTCAATGTCATTAGCTCTCAGAGGCATGCAAATTGACACTACTTGGAGATCTCAGCTGTGCTGACTAGTGTTTTTTTTTTTTTCAACTTTAAACAAACCAGAGTCATCTAAGAAGGGTATTTTCTCAACAGAGAAAATACCTCCATATGAACAGCCTATAGGGAAGGCTGTGGGACATTTTCTTGATTAATAATCAATGTGTGAGAGCCCAGCCCGTTGTGAGTTGAACCATCCTTGGGCAGGTGGTCCTACCATACATAAGAAAGTAGGCTGAACAAGCCATGATGACCAAGCCAGTAAGCAGCACTCCTCCATGGCTTCTGCTTCAGTTCCTGCCTCCAGTTTCATGCCTTGAGTTCCTCCCCTGAATTCTTCCGGTGATGAAGTTTGAGCTAGAAGATGAAATAAACCCTTTCCTCCCCAAGATATTATTGATCATCATCTATTACCTCAGCAGTAGAGACAAACACTGCAATCCTCTCCTCTCTCACATGTAGAGACATTTTGAAATTTTTATTTGTGTGTTTAACTTGGAGTTGCTGCGAAGGTCATAAAAGTCAGAAAGGGACCGTGAAAAGAGGAAGAAAAGACACCTTCATGGACCTAGGGGACAGTAGTAGACACTTACTATCAAAGTAGAAGGGGAAAGACTTGGTGTTAGAAGTTTAATCGTGCATGGGGCATGTGGACTGGGAGAGGAGAGGGTGGAGGTGGATTAACCAGAACAAAACATGCATAAAAAGTCTTTATCAAGATCTACTTTACAAGCCAATATAAAACATATAATTGTTTTAAAAGGGGGCTTGAGCAGAAAAACCCTGTGTGGGTAGATACTGCTGATGCCAGAAGACAGGTTATTTATTACTCAGGAATCTCAATGCCAAGCATAAGACACTTCCCTGTAAATTACTGACCAAGGAGGTCCCAGAGACCTCCAAAGCAGTGCTGCAGATACAGCCAGAGATCTTGGTTACTCAACTTAACTAGATAGCAGGGCCTTATTGCTGAAGGTACCACACACTTGAGTTTCAGAATATAAAGAAATCAATCTGGAACTGATCAGAAAACTTCCTCTCTGCTGGCTACTTTCATCATGTCTGATGCTGCTGCTGCGGAAGAAAAGACATAACTGGTCTTACCCTGTGCTGAACCCCACCCACATGCTACAATACTCATATGCCAGTCAAAGTGTGCCCAGTGGTTCAATACTGGCATAACTGCTATGGGCATAACCAATTACTTTCTGATTGGATTTGGGTACTTCTCCCCAGGAGGGATTCATGCCTGATACTGTAAACCTGGTCAATAATTCAAGGCTGGGCAGCTCACAGGATCTACAGAGGAACCTATTACTGCTGGTTTGCTAAATGCTCATGTTGCCAAACTGCCTTTTAAATATTTAAGTTTATACATACAGATAAGTGTTGCTTTCGACCTTAGTCCAAGGAAGTTCTTTTGGTAGTAGGCACTGACTGGTAAATGCAAGGCTCATAACTTGTCAAAGTGCTAAGAATAAGTGACTGTTGGGTGCTCAGCCCTAAAGAGAACAGCTGTATTAATTTCTCCTCAACCAAGGCTCAGGGGATATCATGGAAGTCAGGTTAGGGAGAAGAGTTGTGAAATTCTGTCTTCCAGATGTGACATTGGCCATTGCACTTATGAACAAAGATTGTGAGACTTTGCATGTCTCTCTGGTCCAAGTGGTAAGTTTTAGTTCTTTTAAATGACATCTTTCTGTGGTCTTAATAAGAATGGCCCCCAGAGACTCACTTTTGAATGCTTGTTCTGCATTTGATGGAACTGTTTGGGAAGGATTAGGAGGTGTGGCCTTGTTGGCAGAGATGTGTCACTTGGGGGTGGTCTTTGATGTTCCAAATATTCTGAGGTTCTTAGCTCTCTCACTCTCTGCCTTATGCCCGTGGATCAGATGTGAGCTCTCAGCTACTGCTACAGTGTCGTGACTGTCTGCCACTATGCTCCGGCCATGATGGTCATGGACTGACTCTAACCCTCTGGAACCTTGAGACCCCGGTTAAATGCTTTCTTTTATCAGCTGCCTTAGCAATGTAGTTTTATCATAGCCATAGACAAGTAACTAAGACGATTTCTTATTTAAGAAAATTTGCAGCCTGATAGTGGTGGTGCACACCTTTGATCCCAGCATTTGGGAGGCAGAGGCAGGTGAATCTCTGGATTTGAGGTGGATCCCACTAGTCTGCAGAGTGAGTTTCAGGACAGCCAGGGCTACACAGAGAAAATGCCTGTATAAGAAAAAAAAAATGAAGAAGAAAATTTATAAAATAATTTCATTTTAGAGAAAAAGGAATTCTATAAAGTAGGTGGGGATTGTCAAATGAATACGAATTTTCTGAAGTAGATAAAAGATAGGTAATTGTAGCCTAAGACAACAACTTCTAAAGGTAGCACAATGTTTGAGCCCTTCTAAACGCAGATGGGGGAAGTAGGAGAAGAAAATAAGAAACCTCCATAGTGTGTATGTCTGAAATTCTTTTGCACCTAGCCATTAAAAAACAAAACCAAAAACACCAGAGGAAGAGTGGGAAAGAAGGTTTTAACAAATAATCAAAATGTTCCTCTCAAATCTGGCTTGATTTGTGGCTTAGGAGTCATTTTTATCCAGCCATGGTGGCTAACTATTTTTAATCTCAGCACTGAGGAGGCTGAGACTAGAAAAGAAATAAATCATTATATACCTGAGAGATGGAATATTATTAGTTGGCCATACCTTGTTTCATCTATCTATCTATCTATCTATCTATCCATCCATCCATCCATCCATCCATCCATCTATCTATCTATTATCTATCTATCTATCTATCTATCTATCTATCTATCTATCTATCTATCTATCGGAAGAATGAGGGATCTTACTTCATAGTCATGGCTGGTCTTGAACTCTGTTTCAAAAAAACCTGACAAAAAGAAGGAAGGAAAGTATGGCTAATTAACATTCAAAAGGCTTCAGAATTCTTTGATTTAGATCAATAAGAGTGTGTTTTAATCACTTCCAGAGAGATTTCAGGTAGTCATTTAAAAAACCACTTCTGATTTTCAGGTCTAGGTCCCTAAACCAAGGGTAGTTTTCTTTGACAATCCCTTCTCCAAGAGATACGAAGATACCGAGCAATTCAGGACTGTCCTACGTGTTAAAACTAAGATTCCGAAAAATATTTATCTCATCCTTGATGAGTAGTAAAGAATCTGATAAAATCATATCTCGAGGCTTCTCCTATCTTTCAATGCAACAACAAGGACAATACTGGAAGTCAGTTGCTGAGCCGCAAACTTTGGAATGGCGGCTTGGGAAGCTCTACGAGTGGAGAAGAGTCTGCTGCCACCTGGTGGACGTTAGGCACAATCGCATTTGCTTTGGCCCCCTCTGCATCTTCTGAGCAGGCCCAGAGCTCCGAGTGGTTTGGTTGTCCTTGATGAGGGGAGCCTGCAAACTATTAAGAATCTTAAAGAATTAAGTTTGATAGGTGTTAAAAATAGATTTTATAAAATGAGGTGCGCAAGAAATTAGTATCAAAATCACCTGTTGGCGTGTTAGATGACAAATTCCTGGCTCCCACCAAGATCTAGTAAATACCCAAGGTAAGGCCATGCCAATCTTTACTCCTATGGAAATGAAAGTTGGAAAACTAGGTGATAAAACACAAGAAAGCAGAAAGAGAGACAGGCATGGTAGCTCATCCTGTAATCTCACACTTAGTTCCTGGTTTGGTTTGGTTTGGTTTGGTTTGGTTTGGTTTGGAGATGGGGTCTCATGAAGCCCAGACTAGCCTCCAAATTCCTCTATAGCTGAGGGTGATCTCAAACCCCTCATCTCACTGCCTTTACCTACCACACACCAGTGTGAACCCTTATGCTGGCTTCTTCAAGAATTTCCTAATTCAGATTCCAGCATCTATGGATCTCATATTAGGCTACCGTGAAGAATTAGCCATATCCAAACATTAACAAGCAGGCCAGGTGTTCAGGCCACCATCCTTGTGTGCTAAGTGTGGAAAAAAAAAAGAAAACTAGTAACGGCAGATTCATGCCTTAAACTGCCACCTGGGGTATGCAGGTCTGGCTTATTCCGTAGTGAATCTTAAGCTGGAGTGGATGGTTGTTGACGGCATTTATACATTTGAAATACACTGGAAGAAAAATGATCAATGGTAAACCAATTCAAGACCCAGTTGTGGCTTTTTGGGTTTGGCTGTTTGGAGCCCAGTTGTATTTTTTCTTTAACTGTAACTAGACGTCTGTCACACATGAAAAGCTAAGCTATTTCTGTTTAATTATATTTGAAACATAAAAGCACTTGGTATCTGAAAAAAAATTCCAAATCGAAGCTTGTTTTGATTTGTGATTCTTTTAAAGGCCGAGTCTTCAGAGCTCTGACTTCTGCTTCTGACTCATAAACATTCTAGAAGTACCAGAAAATCCACAAAAATTCCCTGGGCGGTGGTGATGTTAAGTCCCTCCCTGTGTGACTTCTGAGACTTGTGTTTATGCCTTCCCAGGCCCTGGGTGCTTGCTCTGTGGAGACCTAGATTTCTGTCTGGTTTTGGAAAGCAACCATACCTCTCAGGCAAGATCAAGCACTGCAAAACAGGTCTGGTCATTGACCCTTTGTCCTCAGAGGGAGCTGGAGCAGGCCTGGGGACAGTGAGGTGCTGTGAATGAATGGATCAGTGGGTGTTATCAGAGTAGGAACACACAGAGAGACTCTATCTCAAAAATAAAGTGGGGGGAGTGACTCTGTGAGTTAGAGAGTATTTGCATCACCTCGGGTAATCCCACATGGAATTTACTTAAGAGGTGATTATCTTTTGATCATCCCAAATCAAATCAAATCAAATCAAATCAAATCAAATCAAATCAAATCAAATCATGTCCCTTTCCCCTCCCCAACATTAGGGATGGAACTTGGAACCTCATACATGTTGGGTAAGGACTGTACTTACTTATTGAGCAATACCCTGCCCCCAATCACAGCTTCTTTTTAATTCACAAATTTGAAGAAAAATTTGTCACGTGGTGTTATTGTCACTAAATTTGAGGGTTTTCTTTCTTTCTCACAAATTCCAGTTTTCTCTTGGTCCTTTATGGTCCTGGTAGCAATGAGCAGTCTGGTGACATATGAGCCTACAAGGGCTGGAAGTTTGAAGGATTCTGTCCAGCACATTTACCTGAAATGTAAGGTGCAGTCTATGGTTGCTGGTAAGTATTTGACAGGGACTGTGGGGCTAATTTTATAAACTTGACACAGGTTAGAGTCATCTGAAGCAATGGAGCCTCAATTGAAAACAAAATGCCTCCAGGAGACTTGGCTACAAGCAAGTCTGTAGAGCATTTTCTTTAAGAGTTATTGATGGGGGAGTCCAGTCCAGTGTAGATGGTGCCCCCTCTGGACTGGTGGTCCTGGGTTCTATAAGAAAGCAGGCTGAGCAAGCCATGAGGAGCAAGCTGGTAAGCAGCACTCATCCGTGGCCTCTGCATCAGTTCCTGCTCTATTTGAATTCCTGTCTGATCTCCTTCAGTGATGGACAAGAATGTGGGTGGGTGAGCCATGTAAACCCTTTCCTTCCCAACCTGTCACAGAAATAGTAAACCTAACTCAGGGATAGTTGTCTGTGTTGGTGGAATCTTCCAATGGGGTCTGCACAGCAGGAAGGATTGATCCCTCCATGTACATCCAGGGTGGCTGCTGCCTCAACTGGAAATGTCACTCTCACAGATCCCAGTGACAACTACTTGTGTTTTTTGAAACACTGAAAACTGGTGAGTCTCACATTATTATTCTGCTTAGCATTGCTGTTGATTCCCAAAGTTATGGGCTTCAAAGTAACCCAAGTTTGGTGACTATCTAATAGGAAATTTATTTGAATTACCTAAGTGTTTGGGGGTGTGTGGGGGTGTGGGGGTGTGCAAAAAAGCCAACTGATTGTTCCTTTTGTTTAGTCTGCACTTCTTGTGTACCCCTGCGTCACCAACCCCCTTCCTCAGGTTCTGTTGTGTTTCTGTTTTGTTTTACTTTTATCATTCCTGGGCCTCACACATAAGGCAAGTGATCTACCGCTGAGCTGCGTTCCAGCCCTGACTCCAGTTTCTAAATTGCATCCCTCGCCTAGCCAGTGAATGTGACCCTGTCACACAAACTCACTGTCAGAGCTGTATCTTCTTTTGCCAACTTATAAAATAGATATTTCTTTCTTAGAGACTTATGTCCATTTCTATCAAACTATCATAGTATATAAATCTATGGCCTATCTTATGATAAAAGGGTCCTTCCTAAGCCCACTCACTGTATCCAAAGCTATTTATCCATCACAGGGAACTTCATGCTGAATATGCTTGCCCTACAGACAACTAGCGGGTCTTCTGGAGTGAGAACTCATGTAGTCCTGTATGAAGGGTACAGGCTTGGCCAGCAGATTATATATATATATATATATATATATATATATATATATATATATATAAGACTCACCCACTATCCAAAGCTCAGGACCTGCACAAAAACTACACTAAGTCTTTTGAACCCAAGAAAGAACAAAAACATCTCAGAGTTTGGCTGGTAGATCTAAATGATAGGCATCTGCCAACAGAGTGAGCAGAGAGAGGAAAAGCTCCTCATTTTTATTTCCCATTTAACTTCCTTTTTGACGCATTAGACGCATTATTAACCATTCTGAACTTCAGGGGCTCCATAAGGTAGAAAACCGCCTTCCTTCTCGGAGTAAATCCAAGGAGTAAACGCAGTGTGACTGGTTAAGAAGGCAGAGCACACACTGAGCTATATCCATGGCATGCTAGCTCACAGTGTATGGCCCAGGGCAAAAGCCTCTGTGCCTGGAAATCCCAACTACAGTCCATAAAATGGGCACAAAAATGCTACCTTTTTTACCAGGACGACCGATCAAAATGGTATTGTAGGAAAGATAACTTGACTGATTCCGGTGCTAAAGTTTCTGAAAAGTCAGTTTATGTAAAATATTCACAGACTGCCTGACATATAACAGACGATTAATAAGCTCACTGTCCCTCCTACCTTCTGCCTACACTTAGTCCTCGGAAGCTTTGAAACTGTGTGAATGGCCACCCCAGCTTCTTTCCCTGACATCCTGATACGGACTGCATGTCTTCATTCAGGGTTGTCCGGTGTGTGGAAATGTCATTCCCTCGTCAAGAAGAACACAGCACTGTACTCTTTGATGTCAACTTCCAAGAAGAACATTTTTCTGTTTCTTCCTACGAGGCGCATTTCTTTTTCATGCAGGGCCAGCTACTGTCCTTTGACTTTAAACTGTTTCTCATGTACAAAGCAGGGACTTTTCTTATGGAGCAGAGGAGGCGGGAACTGTGAGATCAGATCTCTGCAGAACGCTTTGAACATTTCTGAGTGTTCCGATTGGCAGAGGCAAGAAGGAGGGAGGCTGAAGAACACGTCTTGGGAGACTGTGCTTAGGTACTCTACACTAACATTTTGGCAGTGATAAACCACACCGGATGTAGATAAACAGGTCAAGAAGGAGATAAACAAAGACCCCCTAATTGCACTCTGTTAGCTGCCAATCTTCTGATTAAATCTGTAATCTGAGACCTGTCTGACTGAATTGACTTCTTTCCTCACAGCAGTCTGGGTGATTGGACCTGGGAACCTGCATCTGTGTGCCCGAGCACACCCCTAACTCCAGATTTGGCAATGTTAAGATTAAAATTCTCTCCAATCAATTGCGTCTGAGTGACTCTTTGATTTCTGAGCACCAAGTGGTGGATTAGTGTGCACACATCATACGGACACACATTTTAAACATTTTAGAAATTGACTTCATTTGCCCAGGAAACAATTGTATCTCAGTGCTCCTGTCAGGGAATGGATGCGTACGGGGTGATATGTGGTGTCTGGTCATTCAGCACTTTGCCTGCTGTTTGGGTCTTATGGGAATTCACTGGTCTGTTTTATGGCCAGAAGCCAACTCTGGTAGGAAGTTGAGAGAAGAATTTCAACTTGGTATTTTCCCAGAATACATGTTGACTCCGCCAGCAGCTTTGAAGTGTTAACAAAACTCTTTGTGTTCCCCAGAGTCCAGTGATATGGGACATAAGACCGCCAAGGGCCAGTGTTTCTGGGAATATTGATGGTTGGAATTTACATACTTTTCTCCTGAACACACACATACACAGTAAACCTTTTAAGAACAGAGTCAACAACTCTGACTCAGGTGAGTTGAGTGTGCTCTCCTTGCATCCCTTCTGAAAGTGTGTGAAGAGCCAAGCCTTTCAGAAAACAGTCACCTCTTGATGACCTTGACTTCAAATGCCCTTCCTGCCTGGCTGGTGGGGACTCCTGAGAGAGAACTGCTGACACAGGAGAGCTCATCTTGAGACGTGGGTGCTAAATGACTGAAGTGACACCTGGGAAGTACTGAGTCTGGGCTCAGAATAGGCTTTACTGGCTGTGTCAGAGAGCTTTGTGCTTTCAGAGGTAGCAGGGACCTTTAGCGTTCTTTCTCCCAGTGACTGCAAACAGGAGGGCAGCCTCATGTGGCGGTTCATTCCTTTAAAGGAGAATTGTCTTTGACATTGCAGATGTGACCACTGATGCTCGGGTCTAAGCTGTGGGATGGTCAGCAGCTGTTTCACACTGAGAGAAGTTGGCACTAACTAGAAGAATGGTTCTCAACCTGGGGGATCCAAAGACCCTTCTTGAGGGGTGGAATAGCAGGTATCCTGCATATCAGATATTTACACTACATTTCATAACAGTAGCCAGAATTACAGCTATGAAGTAGCAACAGGATAGTTTTCTGGTTGGGGAGTCACCATACAGTGAGGAACTATATTAAAGGATCACAGCATTAGGAAGGTTGAGAACCACTGCTCTAGAATAGAAGACATCAGCTTATGTTACCTAACTATTTATAGCTTAAACATGTTTTCCCCTCTTTACAATCAGTTTCTTCTTGTGCATATTGAATGGGATTGTTGATGCGTGGTATTGTCAACAATCTCTGTAAATAACAGCAGTTTATGAGTTCGAGAATGATCACCCAAGTGAGCATTATAAAACATAGCTCTAGAAATGTGACAGTGGGTAGTCTAAATACGTACACTGTGTTTTATCTGCTCTCAAAACAGAATTCGTTTATGATGGAAGTATTGGAGATAGGCTACTGAGTGCTCTTAGGTCATGGTGTCAATGCAGCAATTCCATAAAACAGGGGGAAGTACTGGGCTTGTATTTACATACAACCTGCCTGCCTCCTAGAATCTTCAGTTTTGTGTGCTCTTCCCACAGTACCTTGTTCCTGCTGGGAAGAGAGGCTTGAGCCATTGTAAAGGAGAGCCTCTCCGAAGGAGAATTTAGCACAGTCCTTCAGTCAGGATATGGCAGGAATTACCTCAGTAGATAAAACATGCAGTGGCTCCCTCTGGGTACAGTTCTTCAGGCACTCAATACAAGGTGCCCTCAGGGATTCATTATCGCTGTTGTTGACAACAGACTTCATGAATTAACAAAGGCAAAGGGAAGAGGCAAGGAGCAAGCAAAACAAACCAACAGAAAATAAAAAGAAAGAAAAAAAGAAACTGCTTTTTCTAGACATCCCAGCCAACCTACTACCCTAACAACCTTCGCCTAAAGCAAAGCCAGGACTCAGATGTAAAAGTGGACGGAGCAGCAGACAGAGCCCAAGTCCTAACCTCCAAGCTGCCACATTGCCATCCCTGCTGTAACTGAGGAGTGTCACGTGCAGCTCCCTGGAGGAGGAAAGCCCATCTTCCTCAGGGAGTTGGCTTAGTCTTTTCTTTCCCATGCTTAGTCCCTTGGAGAATTCAATCTATTTTCTACCCATGGACCCTGTAGTCCTGGTTGAGGCTCTGCTACCTTCTGGTAAAAACTGTAGACACTGTCTGTATGCTTGGCACATCCCTTAGAGATTTTTCTTGAACCACAGACAGTCCCTAGATAAGAAGATGACATAGTTGTATTAGCCATGTCTTTAGTTGTGAACGCAAACATTGTCTCTGCTAATACCACCTGACAACAGGGAACAGACTAAGGACACTTCTCATTGCTGCATGCCACAAACCACTGCACAACTGGGGGTACTTCTGAGTCACTACTAATAAGGGTACTTTTGAACCAATGACTTCAAAATAGCTACCTGTCGGCTGGGTAGCAGAGCAGCCATGTAAGCTCTATGTCTTTCATCTAACTTATGCTATGTTAAGAATACAAAGTTATGCCACACCATGGTGGTACACACCTTGAATCCCGGCACTCGGGTGGCAGATGTAGGTGGATCTCTGAGTTGAAGGCCAGCCTGGTCTACAGAGTGACTTTCCAGAAGCCAGGGCTACACAGAGATATGCTGTCTCAAAAAAAAAAAAAAATCTAAAACAAAACAAAACAAAAACAAAAAAAACCAAAGCAAAGTTGTAAAAATTTTCCCTCTTTCTCATTTCATATGAAGAAAGAATCCTTGGTTGTTTCCTAAGAAAACAGACAAACACACACACACACACACACACACACACACACACACACAGAGCATTTAACAAACTGTCTATGCAGGCAGTGAATGATATTATTGTACAAGAGACTGGTTGCCCCCTGTGTGCTACAAGAATCTTCCTAATTGATTTCCATAAAGGCAAATAGAGACAAAAATCATTCCCCATGGTTGTGTCTCCACCAAATATAATGGGGAGAGGGTTATAGAGAGAAAAGCAGCGCAGTCCGTCCCATTGCTCTGCAGCTGGACCCACCTCTCATTATGTTTTGGGAATACCTAAAACTGACAGTTTCACAGTGGATGCTCCCCAAAAGAAATAGATGCTCTCCAAAGGGAAATTCAGATGCTTTAAGAGAAATATTAGAGACATGATTAAGATCAGAGCAAAGTCATACATGAAGTCGTTAAAAAACACATACAATGAGCAGATAAAGAAGAAGGTAATATTTTAATAGAATAGTGGAATACAGCAGAAAGGCATTGGCAGCAGAAGACAGGAGCACAGATATCTTGAGGCAGAAATGGCACTGTGTGCCCTTAAACCAGCAAAGTCTTTACAGGAAGTCTCTAGACATCGCCTGTGCAAAGCGGGCTTCCCCTGGAGCTGTGGTGATTCTTTGCACCTCCCTCCACTAACTCACATGGGATACTTTCTGTGGTTGGTTACACTCAGACTTAAAATAGATATGAGAAAGGTCTTCAGGTCTGCCATCAGTAACATTACTAACCTCATGGCCAGCTGGATGACAGCATGGTGTGTAACCAATCCAAATTTACAAGGTAACCTTCTTCAAACTATGCTGGTTCATCAAATAGAAACAAGAAAATAAAGGTGCAAGAATAGAATTGCAAGGGACAGTGGAGGAAGCACGCGTCAAAGAGCAAATTAAATGTGAGAGAAAAAAAATCTGGGAGGTCACCCAGAGAGGCTCTCAACGGTTCTTGCTTTGTCTGCATGCACCGGCTCCTGTGGTCAGTAACCCACCTGCCCCTCAGACTTCTCAGAGTAAAATAATAGCCACGTGTTACTTTGTGTCCATTCTCCTTTGGACGTTACTCCACTCTACTCGCTACCCTTTGCCCCAGGGCCTTCCAGGAGATGTACTCAGTGGTTCCTTAAGAAACCTGGAGAGGCCGTGAGAAGCCATTTCTAAAGATAACAAGATTTCTCTCCTGATGCTAATTACTTCAAATGTGTCTTCTGAAGTGAGCGAGTGTGTGTGAGGACATCTAGTAAAGGGCCCCATACAGAGTGAGTGCGTTGTGCCTTACAACCTATTGCTAAACTACGTCAACCCCAACGAGCCTCAGAGTACCTTCTGGGTGGCAGCACACAGGCGTCTGAGGTGACTGAGCAGAGTCGCTCCTGCCCTTGAGAGAGTTCCTATTTCTTTAATACCAGAAATGGAGCTAACAGCTCGAAGGGAATCCCAGACATCATGTTATATTTTCATGGCATTCACCTTCCACTATAGGAGCACAGCTGGGATATTACATAAAGGCTGTGTCCCCAAGCTTGGTTACACTGATTACTGCTTATGGCTAAAGCATAAATCCTAAGTATCCTGCTTACTTAATGTATCTGCACATGCCTATTTTGGGATATCACAGATACTTTGAAGTGTGCAAAGAAAATAAATATATTATTTTAAATCTAACTGAGTTGGGGTTTTGACCCAAAAACATATTATTATGCTTCTTGGACCCAGATTGGGAGGTAAATATAGCTGATATTAAGTAAGGTGAGGATCTGCAAAGCATTCTTGGGGACTCAACACTGCAAACGATTCATTTCAAGCAAGGTGGACACTCATCTTCAGCTACAAGATCACTCTTCCACAACTGACGGTTTCCACACCTGAACTGTGACCCCACTTTTCTTGGCTGAGAACTTCGGCCTTGGAGCCACGAAATAGGATGTGGAGGTCGATTCTTGCTTTGGAGAGGTGGGGACACTCACAGGTACCGGGGATGCGCTGACTGGAGAGGTGGCCTCCGCAAAGAAGTTGGGCTGAGAGGTATAGGCCGGTACCGAATACACAGAAGAAGCCTGCGCATTTGTGGGAGAGCCAACATCCGCCTGCCGGGGAGGGAGGGCTTGCTTCATGGCCAGGGCTGAACTGACCTTGACCGTTGACTTTTGAGGGAGGCCATCCTTTGAATCAGGGGGTTGAAAGGTAAACAAAGACGCGTTGAGCTGATACGGTTGGTGCTTCATGACATCCAAAGTGTTAAGAGGTTTCTTGCCCTTTTTCTTGCTCGTTTTGGAGGCCTGGGCGCCCGGTGGCTGAGACTTGATAGCAGCCAGTGGGTAAGAGGGGGAATGGATAGGATTGTAGGCCACAGGAGGGGGTGCTCGGACGTTGGAGGAGTACTTCCAACTGGCAGGCAGGGATGGAGTGGGAGACTGGGCCCGAACTGTGTGGGCCTGCACTGTGTCGGAATCTACCACATACTTCTCCATCCTAGACTGCCTTTTAGCGAAGAGTTGGGCTCCTTTCCCACTCATTCCAGGAAGCTCATTGGATGGTCCCCCTGCACCAGCAGGAGCAGCATTTACTAATGGTGTGGGTGCTGACGGCTTGGGTGTGTAATTGTGACTGACCACTACTGCTTGGGGACCTTTGAAGGGACCAGCCAGGTTCAGTGCACTCGCGGGTCGGGCAGGAGGGCAGGTAGGCTGGGCTATTTTGATTGAGGACACAGCAGTGACCTGCGGTGTGTTTGGTGGGTTTGGTGGGTTTGATGTAGAGAAGGCAGGACGCTGGGCTGGAGCCACTCCTGGAGACCAGACTGGAGAAATTGGGGCTACTGGTTGAGAGGAAGAGGAAGACTTGACTGCAGGCTTTGGAGCGACAGGAGGTGGGGTCTTCTGTTTGGCAGAACTCTGCATGAAGTTACAAGCCTCTGCGCCTAAACTGAGGTAGTCTTCTTCCGGTCCAGAGTCCCCTCCAGCTCCAGTGCCTCGCTTGCCTTCTGCATTTTGAAGAAGTGACAGGAGTTCAGGGTTGGGGCTCACTTTGGTTTCTTTGAAAGTAAACATGGGTTTGGTTGTGCCTCGTCTTTTGGCTTCCTGCAGTATTCCCGTTCTTTTGGCCGGCACTGCGATCCTCTCATCACGGGAAGCTATTTGCTCAGATGAATCATAGAAGGCTGGTTGTGACCATGGAGCAGGCTGGGGCCATGGAGGGGGCTGTGCTGGGCCAGCAACTGGGCTTGATATCCCCCTGGAGAAGGCTTCCGGTGGAGGTGAGACTGCAGAGTATGGTGGCGGAGCAGGGAAGTCAGAGATGGGGCTTGTCACACTCCGTGTTGGGGAGAATGGCGCTGCTGGCTGGTTCATAGATCCCAGGAAGGGCTTGGCGGTTCTATTCATAGGGATCATCCTCTGGGCCCCTGCTGTCTCCGACACTGCACTGAAGCCATTCTGTTGCGGCACGCTGGCAAGATTGTGTCCCATCTGGAAGGACCTTTCGCTCACAGAGCTCTGCATTCTTACAGATTCTTCTTTTCTTTGAAAAGAAGTCACGGTTCTCAGACCATCCGTCTGCAGGGCATCTGGTCCTCCGCCTGCCATCCCACCTGTCTTCTCCTCTTCATTTTGGGCTGTGAACTGTTCCATCCTCTCTCTCCTCTTAGCAAACATGAGCGCTCCCTTGCCTGTGGTGTCTGGCAACATCTCCATCTTGTCCCCTCGGTTCAGTCTCTTTTCAATGTCTACCAGTCCCGAATCCCAATCAAAGTTCACAACTTGGGTGTTGTCGTCAATGTCAGACAGTAACTCTTCATCCACTTCTGACTCACTGGTTCCAAGAAATGCAACGTCACTTATCTCGTCCTTGTCACCTGCTTCCTGGTCCTCCTCCTCCTCCTCCTCTCGCTCAAGCTCACCAGTACCGTAACTGACTAGGGTGTACTTCCGGGCCCTTCGCCTCCGCTTCTTAAACATCAACACCCCCTTGGAATTTGGGTTGGGAGCATCCGTTAGGAGGAGGGCTATGCTTTTGCATTTAGACTTTGCTTCTTTCACTTGCTTTTCAGATAGACTTTCACTCCTCCTGAGCCCTAAGGAAAATACACAAATTGTACTGAATTGATGAATGCAAAGAATAATGCACAGAAAATGATTCCCAATGGGGAAAATGAACAATGAATATATAAAGACATATTATAATTGGGTACTGAAATTAGAAGAGATATAACTCATTTATTTTTTCATTCATCTCTCCTGCAAACCCCCCCCCCGTGTGTTCTGGAAGTGCACGTGACCTAGCACTACATCACTTTTGATTTCATTTCAAATTTGCACTTATGACACGGTGATGTATAGCACAGAACGACATCTTGTTCCATTTACTCCCATTAACACAGTTTTAGCTGTGCTGACATGGAACATAGATCACCTTCCCCCACATACTCCCAGACTCCTAAGCTTTAATAAAAATAGGCTTGGAACTGTCAGTTAATAGGTTATGGCTGTATTAAAAAGAAAATACTTTAGGATCATAATATGTTTTGAAAACAAGATGTACTTTGTCCTGACATATTTACACGTGAAATGTCAAAACTGAACATTTCAATGCAATGCATTTAAATATGTAAGTTTCTTCTTTTTCACTTTGGCAACCACCTCAAATCTTTCCATTGAGCTACTGAATTACTGTGAGCTCACAATACTGAATTAATAACTGACAGTGCTGAGGTAATAACAAGCTGTATTTCAGAGTACTAGAACATTGTGAAAGTCTAGGTTTGACACTATCTACACAATTCTGTAAATTAACAGGCTCTTGTAAATGTAATCCTGTTTAAGCTTCAGAAGGAATAAATGGAAACCTTGGGAAAGTTTAAAAATTATATGACTTGAAGTCTTTTAAACTAACATTGAAACTGATGTAGCAACTGAGCCATTAAGAAAAGAGCGAGCTTGGCAGTTTAAAAATGGCAGAAGATTATATTTTCATTTCATTATAGAAAGCAAATTAATGTCAAGTTAATTTATAGAATCAACTAGTTTAAGCACTTTAATGAGTGTGATTCACAAATAAATTTCTATCATATCCCGAGTTAAAGGAGGATATCAGACAAATTAGATATTTCACGATTGGAATTAGTTCCTGTTGTTAAAAGCCAGACTTGGTCAACTGACCAATAACAACAACAATAAAAAGATAAAGTGAGAGCAAATAATTTTAGAGAAAACACACAGATATTTATCTGGTGGTCAAATTTTGTATAGACAAAATAGTCCAAAATCTGGCTAGTCTTAAATATGATTCTTTTTTGACCGGTGATATTACAGATTGCTATTAAACTGACAGTAACAACTGCACCGTTGTCTGCTCACAGTCACCATGTGAAATATGCACATGCCGTCATCATAATACTCAGGTTTAATATGCTATATATGCGAGGGTGCCTAAAGTAGAAGGAGTGGCTATTGGCACTTGCCAACAGAGCTTCAAATGGCTGTGCTAAAAATACACACCCAAAGGACAACGGGGGCTAGAAGGCTGATGTGTTACTACTCTGAGGACCCAAGCTCACTGCTATTGTGTACCAATCAGCCTGTGCATCCTCAGAGTAAACAGCTAAAGTTTGTGAAAGGGAGAAAAAGAACGGTGTCTATGAAAGAAAAAAAATAATAATGGCACTTAAGCTGCGGCTCTCGACCTCATTCTGTTTGTGACCTTAGTACTCCAGATAAGAGAACATGGCAGCGGCGGCCTTGCACTAAGCACATTTCCTAGGGGAGAACATGGAGCAGCCGGCACATGGCCCTGGAGACTTGAGTCTGGAAGGTGGAGAAGCGCGCTGCCACCTAGTGAGGCTTGCACAACAGCAAGGATCGTGTGACTGCTGGGCGTCACACTTGCCCTTGTCTGTCAAACAGTTCTGCAAGCATCATCAAGCCGCAGAATTTTTTTTTCCCCCAAAATGAAGCTCTGCTTTTAACATTAGTGTAGAAACTGAGTGAAAGGCACCTCAGGAGGGTGGATTGTTTTTGTCATTTAAACTGAGTCCACATAGCTTCCAATCCTTTTTAAGTATTTTAACACAAAATGCCATAACATTCTTCAACAAATAAAAAAGGCGTATTTCATATTTCTTTAACAGTCCTTGCATCTTTGGGGATAAATTGAAGTTTATGAAAAACATTTAGGCATAAAATAAAGTTTATGGAAAACATTTAAGTCTAATATGAAGTTCAAATTTATTGCTTCTAATTTAAAAACTGGTATTCTCTACACTATTTATATTTATTATTCTGTGCATTAAATAAACATTAAAGATAGTAAAACGCTTTTTAAAAAAATTCATACAGTCCAGCTAGTAAAATACATACTAAAATCCCAGCTCCCCTGACATCCGCCCCAACCCATGGCAGGACTTACGAGCATGTCGTGCTCTGTGCTTGTGTGGTCTGCTGTGGTCCTTTCCCGAGCGTTGATCTTCTCCCTGCTCGGTGCCTTCTGATGAGACCGCAAAGGAGACCAGAGAAGGAGGCGCTTCTGACCGCCCTCCTTCCACGGGAGAAATCACACACCCCCTTCCTGTCTGCAGCCTGCACTCTTCAGCCTTCAGACTGTCAGAGCAATCTAGAATCACTTCCACCTGGGGCAGCCCTGCGCCTCCTGGGTCTCTTCCCTGGATCACTCTCAACTCTCGGCCACTGGAGGTCTGGACTGTTGTGCCGGACGTCAGAGAAGTGTCTGCTTTCTCAGGAGCAGGGATCGAATTTATGTGGACAGTCCTCTCGTGCTGTGAGCTCCAGTCTGGGTCTGGAGACTTGAATTTTTCATTTCCCGGGAGAGTCACTATAGGGCCACTGGTGCATTGATGCCTTTCCTTTGAGAGGGATAGCTGTAGCTCAACCACATGGCCTGCAGGGCCTGCTTCTGCCTTTTTTCTTAAGATGACCTCTTCTACCACGCGTCCTTCTTGGGAGCCAAGCATCTGGGGATCTTGTGCTTGTTTTGCACACTCTGTATAACCCCAGGCATTTTCTTGGTCCTCAGCTAGGGGAACTCTAGTCTGGACTGGAGCAAGAAAGAAGTCTTTGCTCTGGGTCTCCGTGGCTTGCTGAATCTGCAGGGTGGTGCTTTCCATGGGCCCCTCATGTGTAAGATGTTGAGGGTTTGTATTTTCTGTTTCAGAATCCAAAGTCTCACTTGCTCCACTAGAGGGTCTGCAGACAAAAATAATCCCAGTTAGTCAGTGTGGGTCCCACCTGCCAAAGAATTTCCCCCAACTTATATGATGTCTCATGGACGATACAATAAATCTCCCCCCAATAACTTCAACATATTAGAAAACAGAACTTGCTGGGACATTACAGGGCTGCTAAAGAGCTTTGAGATACGATTGTCTTTCAAGTACAAGAAAACCGCTTACAAAAAGCTTTGAAATCTGAACTCATCTTTAATCCAGACTTGATTGTAAAAAGCACAGGGTGTAGCTATGTGTGTCCCTCATTTGAAATTGGGTTTCTCTAACAAACCATGTTTGCTCTAGATGACCAGGAACTTCAGTGTCCTGTGGAGTAGATATTATCAAGTTTCATAGACACATTCAGAGCTTCAGGTCAACCCAAATACAATTTTTAGACATGGTATATTGTTGAAAAAATGACACAGAAGCTCATTTCTAAGCACTAGTGAGCATAGTGGACCCCAGCCTGTGCAAAGGGCAATTTGGTGCAATGGGATTGCAGCCTATGCAAAGAGCTATCCTTTCTCTGCTGCGATGGATTGCTAAGCCATTGGGTATTTATACTCTGAGGCGACTTCCCTTCTATTTGTGTTTGCCACCTGCAGCACTGTTCTCATAGAGTCTTTGTTCTCAGGCTGTTTCTTTATCTCTGTTAAGGAGATCAGAGCTATTATTTCACAGTCTCCTCTGAGGCAAACCTATACATTCAGTGTCAAGTTTGCATCTTTGGGTTTGTGAGAAGCAGCGTCAGTTCAGGAGTCAAATAACTTCTTTCTAAATCTCCAAGCTCTAGGTGCGTCTATGAGAAGTGTCATTCACGGAGCAGCTGTAGGACACGCCTTCACCTCCCAAACCTGTAAATGTTCAAGGCAGCAGCAGCTCTCTCTCCCCTTCTTGCTCCCTTGGGATGAATCCTAACTAGTGCAGGGGGTCACCCACACAAGGGCGGGTGACCTTACTTCTCTTCTACTCAAAGGAATTTACTCTAGAATTATGTGCAAGTAGAGTTTCAGGCCAAAGTATAATATGTTTACCTCTAACTGTGATTTTGATTGCATTTGAAAGAACCTGACAAAAACCAAACCAGTTGTTGCTTTCTCTATCCAAGTCACCTGAAAAGCTTCATAATGATACACTATTTACTGAAAAATGATACTTTTAAAAACATGTTGTTAGCAGATTAGGCTTTTATTCATTTTACTTTTTGAGACAGGGTCTTACACTGCAGGCTAAGCTGGCCTGGCATTCACTCTGTAGCCTAGGCTTCATGTCATGAAGCTCTTCCTGTCATAGCCTCTCAACTGTTTGGACTCTAGGCGCCAGCTTGCTGATCCAGGTACTTCACTCTTGTAGGAAATGATAAATACTTCCATTTAACTAAATTTGAGGGTACCAAAGCCCAGGCAGGATGTTTAACCTAGCAGACTTCGGGATAAAGATAGCTGAAATAACTTTGAATTACTTTATTCATCAATTATGCTTCTGAGAAAGGAGTAGTATCAATTCATTCTAGCCTTCCAGATTGGGATAAAGGCAAACAGGCCCAGTGCTAATATTTCTTGGGAGCTGAAGTAAAATAGAAGCATGTGGATAAAAAAAATTATAAAGACATAAAAGGGAGATACATAGACATAGTCACTCAGTCTCGCAATGTGGACAATTAGAAAATCATTTGCTTATGATTTCTTGTGATTTTAATAAAAACTAAGGTAATAAAGATTTGGTATTAAAAGGCAGGGTGGCATTTTGTTTTAAATTACCTCTCTGGGTAATTAAGTCAAACTTTGGTCCTCTGAAGATAGTTGTCTGCGATATGACTCTTAGCTTTAGAAACACGGTCGGATGTCCACAGGGATATTACTCTCGGGCTCAGAAACCAGACATTTCATCCAAATCTCATTGGTTATCTATTTCTTTTTTTAAAAATGTTGATTGATTTATTTTATTTTTTTTTAATAAGGTAAGTGTGTGTGTAAGTGTTTGGCCCGCCTGTACCACATTCGTGACTGGAGACCCTGAAAGTCAGGAGAGGGCATCAGATCCCCTACGACTGGCATACCAGACAGTTTTGAGGCACCATGTGAGTAGTGAGAATCGAATTCATGTTTCTGAAAGAGCAACAGGTGCTCTTAACCACTGTTTCCTCTCTCCAGCCCAGTTAACTATATCTTGGAAATTTTAAATACTTAAGAGAAAGACGAAACAAATCATGAGCCTCGCCATTCAGAGCAGCAGAGAACAAGTCCATTTGTTTCTAAAATGGGGTAGGTACCTAAGCTTGAGCTTTAAACCAAATGTTCTTGCCTGTGATAATATCATAGTGGTAACTGGAACCAGAAGAACACGTCCCAGACAACTGTGTGTTCCAGAGAAACTGGCCTCATTAAGTCAGTAAAGACAAAAAAAGAGAACACAGTAGAAAAGATTGATTCCCTCTTTATATGCAGACTGTTGACAGAGGGGGACCCTGGAACGCCGCAAATGTGTAGAAGTCTTACACAGAATGGGGGCAAATGTATGTTCTCTGAGCAACATTCCTCCTCCATGTTTTCATTTTGTTTCTGTTTGTTTGGTTTTTAAATAGTTACTTTTTTACTGGGCACTTTTAAAAGCAAAGGATAACATTATAAGTATGTGGGAAGAGGTTGAAGAGAAAATATTTACTTACAATGAACAATATTTATATACCACAAACATGCACTCTTACATACACTGCATGTGGGCTCACAGGGGTGAGGGGTTTTCTACACTGTAAACAATGCCTTGACAGCACCAAGTCTTCATCTGCTACTCCTTACCCAAATACGGCTTTATTGGCAGTCATAACCAGAGAAAATTTACTTATAAGCTTTTTGTACCCTGCCCTGGAGGCTTGATCTTTGCATGAAAAATTAATACATTATCCAACTATTTAATGCCCAGTCATTTTCAATTCATCTTCTGATCTAAGAATTATAATCCTGGACTTACAGAGACTCCTCACCTTGGAAAAGGTAATGTTATGGTTAATACACTGATCTTTCTAAAAAATGTGGTCTGAAATGCCTACGTTTTTCAACAAAATACCTGAAACAAAGATTTTCAAGTTAATTCTCAACTAAAGCCCCACTGAATGGAACTGCTTGCTTTCAAACGCTGGTCATCTGTGTACCTGTCCTGGATTTCTACACAGCAATACCAGTTGCCTCATAACTATCTACATGCATGGACCCTAGAATCATTCCCACTTAACGTCAAGAAACAAATAACTCTTCCAACAAGTTTGCTTTACCTTTTAATAAGCAAGTGGAGAGAGTCCGTTATGCTTTCCATGAGCTTAATGACTTCAGGGTAGGTAAGGTCTGCACAAGGGTTACCGTTGATGGACACCACTTCATCCCCCTCGCACAGCCCGGAGCCCGATGCCTTGCTCTGGCTTCGAATCTGAGAGGAGGAGGAAGAAAAAATAGAGGCAATAGAATCACATAACTGGTGGAGACTATGCCACCTTCTCTAAGGGCCTGGAGATCTAGAAATTATAAATCCAATCCTGACCTCACACATACACACACACACACACACACACACACACCCCTACACACACACACATCTACACACACATGACACACATGGGCACCCCCACACACCTACACACACACACACATATACACATACATCACACACATGGGCACACATCGCACACATGGGCACACACACATACACACATCACACACATGGACACACACACATACACGTATCACACACATGGGTACACATTACATACATGGGCACACACACATACATACACACACACATCACACACATGGGCACTCACACATACACATGCATGCATAGACACATACATATGTACACACAAGCCATTTATGAATTACCACAATAATAGTATTACTTCATAATGTTGGAAGGAAATAGGAAATGGACAAGCCAAACCATGGTGAAGGAGCCAGAAAAAAAAAAAAAAAAGATGGGGAAGAGGAGGAAGACACTGCATGTTTCTGTGGATGCAGGAAGTGGCTTCAGAAGCTTGGAGAGCTGACGGCAGGAAGTTGATGTTGGAGCTGGTGATGCAGACACATGAAATGCTGAAAAGCTCCCGGAACCAAGGAAAGCACGTGACTGGGATATTAAAGAGTAAGTCCAAGGAGGAAATCTTTGATTAAAATGAACCATTCAGCCAAGCATGGTGGCAAATGCGCTTTAACCAGTTTTGTTCTACATAGACTGTTCCAGGTCAGCTAGGACTACTTGGGTAGACCCTGTTTCAAAACAAAAACCAACCAGCCAACCAGACAGACAAACAAACAAAAAACCAGTCAGGATATGCAATTAAGGACAAATTATAGAGAAAAGACAAATTGGTGATAATTAGAAATATAAAAAATAGGCCGGGTGGTGGTGGCGCATGCCTTTAATCCCAGCACTTGGGAGGCAGAGGCAGGCAGATTTCTGAGTTCGAGGCCAGCCTGGTCTACAGAGTGAGTTCCAGGACAGCCAGGGCTACACAGAGAAACCCTGTCTCGAAAAACCAAAAAAAAAAAAAAAAAAAAAGAAAGAAATATAAAAAATGGAAATAACAGCCTTGTACATAGGGCCTACCACCAAATGTGATAGATAGAAAACCAACTAACTACAAACCCTAAAGAGACTCCAGAACAGTAGTATAATGGCAGAGGCGTCCCATTAGCTCTGCAGATGATAGCAGCTAGCGTCCTGTGTAACTATGATCCTGCTGAAATGCTGTATTATTACCCTCAGTTCTCTTGTGCAGTGGCCCTGGAGACTGATAGGCTGGGCTTCCTTGTATTCTGGCTCCTGGTGGTTGGAGTCGGTCAAGAGAAAACACTAGCAAGAGTTCAGAAAGCGTGGGGAACAAGACGTAAGGGCTACGGCCTCCCTCTGGGTCTGCTGGACTTTGACCTGGCAATGGCTCTGCTCTTTGGTCTGGATAGTTCTAATTCCTGTCCGCCTCTCCCATGGCCTTAACTTTTGCTGTGTTCTAACACTATGCACTGTCAACTTGAGTCTTTAGGCCTAAGGGTGTCCAGCCCACAGAGCGTTGGGATGGATTCTGCATTCTGGGTCCTTCACGGCCCAATCTTAGTCAGAGGTTCCCTTTCTCAACAATCAAACATCAGAGTTTTAAGCAGCTTTAACAAGCTTGCAGAGCAAGATGAGAAACTGATTCTTAGAAGATAAACAAGTCCCCAACATTATAGAGTTGTCTATTGTGGGAGCATGTGTTGCTCATTGGGAGGCATGCAGTTCATCACAGCACTGACGGTTGTCAGGTGGAGCTTTTAACAGTGTCTGAGTAAGCGGAAGCTTCAGCCTCGGAGTCATCAACATTCCTTCAGCGTGTATGTGCCACATTCCCAACTAACTATGGGAGATCTGCTTCACTGACCTCCATGTTTGTCTACAAAACAGAACTATTACACCTCAAGAGCCATGGAAAAGACAGGCAGGGTGGTGCACACCTGTAATCCCAGAACTCTCGAGCCTGAGGCAAAAGGATTCCTGTGAGTGAGACATTGCCTCAAAAAGAATGGCAACAGTGTCCTTGCCAGATTGCTGTCCTAAATGACCAACTTCCTTTTCTTTTTAAAATTGGTTTGATTTTTCGGGGGTGTTGTTTTTCTTTACTCTCTCTCTCTCTCTCTCTCTCTCTCTCTCTCTCTCTCTCTCTCTTTCTTTCTTTTTGAGAGAAAACTGACAAAGCTGGACTTGGTTTGGGGGAGGGGAAGGACTATGAACAAAATATATCGTATGAAAGGAAAGGATACCCAAGGGCAGACTAGAACAGACTAAAAAATAAACCAAGTGATATGTTCAGTGCAAGAAGCAAAACAAATTCTCGATAGCACACAACAGAGTAAATGAACTGTCAGGGCAGATGTCTGGCAAAGGAATGAGTAACTCCATTCTTGCCCTGGCTTTCTAGTGTACTATGTGTGTGTGTGACAGAGGCTGACAAAACAAATTCAGTTTTCCCAGGCACTCTCAAGGAGTACAGCACAGCAGGTACACTTGTGCAAAACATCTATCTATCCAACCATCCATCCATCCATCCATCCATCCATCATCTTTTCTTTTTTCTCCTTCCTTCCTTCCTTCCTTCCTTCCTTCCTTCCTTCCTTTCCTCCTTCCTTCCTTCCCTCCTTCCTTCCTTCCCTCCTTCCTTCCTTCCTTCCTTCCCTCCTTCCTTCCTTCCCTCCTTCCTTCCTTCCTTCCTTTCCTTCCTTCCTCTCTCCCTCTCCCTCTCTTTCTCTCTCTCTCTCTCTCTCTTTCTTTCTTTCTTTCTTTCTTTCTTTCTTTCTTTCTTTCTTTCTTTCTTTCTTTCTTTCCTTCTATGTATTTATTATGAAACAGGATCTCTTCTAACCCAGGCTGGCCGTGAACTCCTGATCTTCCTGCCTCCACTTCCTATGTGCTAAAATTTTAAGCCTATGCCTCCATCCTGGGCTGAAACTTTTATTTGGAATTGAGCTAAGAAGAGAGTCATTCATTTGTGCAGCCTCCATTTGGCTGGTGCTAGTCTGCTGGATGATACTTTTCTGGTTCCTCAGTTCCATGACTGTTATTGAAAACTGGACCCAGCTGAGATGGCAGGCACGCCCCAGCTCCTCACTTTCCTTATTAAGCCAAGGGCTGCCAATCCCTTAGGCAGACAGTTCCTCCCCATTTTTGAGGTCACTAACTGGAGGCCTTTCCCAAACTCCGCCCTTCCAGACCTGTCAACAATCCTGTGTGATATTTATTGAATGCAAAACTTTTCCTTTTGGATGGCTGTTCTTACCCTTAGGAACAAGTCACCATAAAAGTAAAATGCATTCCTGGTGGCAACTCTGGAAGTATTCCTAGAACAATAACTGTGTCAGGATTGAGGGCTTTAATACAGGGGCCGAGAGCTTAGGAACCTGCATACCGATGCTATTCCACAGGCAGAAAACCAGCAGTAAGACAGCCGCTGTGCAGTGAGACGGAGCCAGGGCCACGACGTTAGAAGGCCCACAGCTACAAACATGGAATGGTATTCTTCACCTCTCATTCTTCCCTGAGAATGTAAACATCTTAGCTCTCTCAGAAAACACGGGTAAACTGGAGCTTGTGCTGGATATGTCCCTGAGCATACTTTTTTTTTATTGCATTAAATTATGAAAGATTGCACAGATGTTTTAAACTATATAGGAAGATTATTTTTTAAAAATAAATATTTATACAGAATTAGGAAAAAGTACCTTTTAAAGAGATCATTTTTAAAAAAGCATGTATTAAGAAAAAAATGCACACGTGCCCCAGGGATGTGGCTCAGTGGCAGAGCCTGCATGTGGGCATGGATTCTATCCACAGATAAGGTGGGGGAGCGTGACTAAAACTTATAAAGGATTAACTTAATAGACAATCTGTTTAGTTGGAATTGATAAGGAAAAGGCAGAAGCAGAACTCATTATTTGGGTTTTCCTAGCCTCAATCCATATTTGTCCACTGAACACACAACCTATTACTAAATAATTGTTCATAATGAGTGTTTTCAATTCCTTTTTTTATTGAAAGTACATTTTTTTTCAATACAATATTGTGACGATTTATATATGCTTGGCCCAGGGAGTGGCACTATTAAAAGGTGTGGCTTTGTTGGAGTAGGTATGTCACTGTGGGAATGGGCTTTAAGACCCTCATTCTAGCTGCCTGGAAGCTAGTATTCTGCTAGCAGCCTTCAGATGAAGATGTAGAATTCTCCACTCCTCCTGCACCATGCCTGCCCAGATGCTGCCACGTTCCTGCCTTGATGATAGTGGACTGAACCTCTGAACCTGTAAGCCAGCCCCAATTAATGTTGTCCTCATAAGAGTTGCCTTGGTCATGGTGTCTGTTCACAGCAGTAAAACCCTAACGAAAACAAATATGTTCTGATTACAGTTTCCCCTCCCCCACCCAGTTCTTCCTAGATCCCCTCACCTCCTCAAATCCATACCCATTCTTTCTCTCTCTCGTTAGAAAACAAACATACATTTTAAAAAGTAAAATAAAAAATAAACCAGAATAGGACAAAACAAACAAACCAAGAGGGAAAAAGAAAGAACTGAAAGAAGCACAAGAAACACATACAGATGCAGAGACTCCCATTTGCCCACACACAAATGCCATGGAAAGACGAAATTGGAAACTATAATATATAACCAAAGACCTATAAGTTAAAAAAAAAAGCCAAACAAAGGGACAGAAAACACTCTGGAATACCATTGAGTTCATTTTGCATGGGCCAACTACTGCTGGGCATGGAGCCTGCCCGTTAGTGTGGCTTACATAATCTGTGAGTCTCCAGTGGAAAAAAATTAATTTTTCTTGATGGATAGTTACCAGTTGGAGATAGCATCTGGGTTAGGGATGAGAGGTTGTAACTACTTCTCTCTCAGCCTTGGGACCCCAGCTTGCTTACACATGCACATGCCTTGTGTATGCTGCCTCAATCTCTGTAATTTGTTAATAAGAAATCAGTTATCCGAGCAGCCATACTGTTGTCAATGTGCCATTTTGGATCACAAGGCCCCACTGATAAATGAGAGCTACAGGCAACCGATGACTGCTGGGAGGGAGAATCCGTCTTCCCCAGGGATGAGCCTGTAACTGGTTATCTAATCCCAAGCTGTTGGTCCTAAATACATACACACACACACACACACACACACACACACACACAAGAGCAATATGAAATGGACTTATATGTGTGTGCCTGTGTGTTAACAATTAAAGAAAAAGAGCCCATGAATTTAGAGGGAAAGAGAGAAAACAATGTAATACAATACTCATATTTGAAATTCTCAAAAAGATAAATTTTAAAAATTAAAAAAAAAGAGGTTTTTTTTTTTCAAGAACCTCTAGGTAAGCCACCTTTTTGAAAACATGTTTGTGCATATGGTGTTTGTGACTATGCATGATTGTTCGTGTGTGTGAATGCATGTGTATGTGTGTATAGAGTATGTATGATTGTTTGTAAATGTGGACATATGGACATATGTGTATGTGTGTGTGCAACAGATTGTTCATGTGTATAGATGCATATGTATGTGTACAAGTCCCAGTGTTCTGAAACTTTTTTAGTGTTTCTTGCTGTTAAGATTTCATGTGCTTTTAGATTTTGCCTTTTTTCCTGCGGCTTTGCTATTAGTATCAACTACACACAGTTATATAAGGGGCATGCTTGCCTTCCAATTTTCTGTAAAATAAACAGCAAGGGTTATTAGAATCCTACAAAATTAAGTCAAATAAAATAAACAGTGATGCTAAGTCATTCAGACTGTTATATAACTTGTTCTTAGTGGATCTGTGAGATGCAGAAATTCATGTGCTCTTTCAGAAAGAGTTCATTCCAGAAACCCAGGCAGAGCAACATGGCTGCAGTAGGGTGAGGGGAATTTCTATCAGGAAGATTTAACCCTTTAAAGGGAGGCCTGGTCACACATTCACATCCAACATATTAGTAAGTTAGAATTTAATTTAGGCCACTATCAACATTTAAGATTATGTAACCTTATGGTGGCAATTATCAAAAACAAATCTTAGAAGCCATCAGCACTCCTCAAGATGAGAGGGAACTTCAAAGATACTCCATTTTGTAGGTTCTAGCCGTGGGTGTTTGTAATATTAAAAATAAAAATGAGAAATTTAAATCTTCTTTGTTTGTTTTAAAATAACACTAACATTTAGCACAAAACGTGTTTTTTCATGAGCGTCTTCAGTCATATTTTCTAAGGCAGATTATTTAGTAAGAATAGCAACATTACTTTTCATGCCTGCAAATGTCTTCTTCTATCTCTGGGCTTAGTGGAAGACAGGTTGATGCTTTTATGTGTTTCTGCGTGCACAGGCACAGTTAGTCAATTGCATGAAAAAAATATCAAGCCTCAGGTAGGTATAGATTTGTAAATGGAATACTTTAATAGGCATAAAAATAATTTTGGATAGTTTCCTTTCATATCAAATTAAAGTCAACAAATCCTAGTTTATAACATTGCAGTGTGGAATCAGATACTGCTGTGATAGGACTTTTTTATATTCTGTTAAATTAAAAGCCATTGGCCCCAGCCGGGCAGTGGTGGCGCACGCCTTTAATCCCAGCACTTGGGAGGCTGAAGCAGGTGGATTTCTGAGTTTGAGGCCAGCCTGGTCTACAGAGTGAGTTCCAGGACAGCCAGGACTACACAGAGAAACCCTGTCTCGAAAAACCAAAAACCAAAACAAACAAACAAAAAAAGCCATTGGCCCATCTGGACAGAGAGGCTCACATCTGGAATCCCAGGACTTGAGAGGCTGAGACTAGAGAACTGCCTGTGAATAGGGCCACATAGTCACTACTGGGCCAGCCTGGGCTACAGTGTGAGACTATGTCTCATAATAAAGAAGGGAAAAGGAAGAGGAGGACACATTTCATATCTTGGATCAGTATTTTTTTTCAGGTATGATTTTGGAATACTGGTCATTCATCCATTATATATTTTATTAATAATATAAATACTAATACATTTCCTTGTATAAGAACAAGACAGCAACTCTTGCTAAATTTCATCAAGGACAAGTTGTTCATGGTAGGGAAGCAGGCAAATTCACAATGGCTTCTGAGACTGTCTCAGAATCCTATTTTTCCCCTGAAAGATCAAATACCAATCGTTTTTCTTGAGTGATAAGCTTGATTCCCCTGTTTTCTAGAAAATGTCTACAAAATACTCAAATATAGACAACCATGATTTGTCAATTATTCTTAACAAACATCCCAACATCACAAAACACAATATAGTTCAGCTTTTAATCCAAACAGATATGCAAATACATGCAAACAGACATGCAAATTCAGGATTCGTGCCATGTGCTTTGCTCTTCTCATCTTGCCACACAAAATGCTAAGAAGATGTGTGCCCATAATGAAATGCAAACAGCTAAATGCTTGGCACTGAGGAGGAGGAGAATTATGCCTGGGAATGTCAGTCACCATTGCTTGAATGACAGAGTGCAAGTGGGTTTGTTTATCCTTGCTTTTACACCATCACAGTACAAATTCCAATATGGTCAGAAAAGACAAAAAATAGTGTCTGAGTATTATCAAAATCATTCTTGTAAAGCATCTCAGATCTTATCCGAAGTCTGTGGATTAAAGGCATAAAGAGCTGAGATGCTAAACATCCTTGGCCTCTTGGGAAATTGAGTTAGAAAGGAGATGTTCCATCAAAGGCAATCCAAGAGCAAGTAAACCCCAGGATGACCCGGGGAAGCAAGGTTGACAGAAGCCAGCAAAGGTTGGCTGTCTTGAAGAGCTATGTGCTGGGGCTGGAAGCATGATGGGAACACTTGCCAAGCATGTGTGCTGGGAGAACATGCCTGAGGCCAACCATAAATTTAGTCTTAGAGGTCACTCTGGCAACCTAGGGCATCAGAGTCTTTTGTACAAAGGAGGAAAGGTGAGATCTCCACTGTCCTAAAATGTCAAGTTTGCTTTGGAAAAAATTCCCATTCAGTTTTCTAAAGATGACTAGAGAAAATTCAACTCAAAGACTGCCACATCTTCTTCAGCCTGAAGGAGGCCTTGAATATATGTCTGCAACAAATACGCCCTGAACAGATGACAAACGGCATAATTAAATTGAATTCAAAAGTCTGACCTTCTGTCCCCAGACTCTCGCATTCTCAAAACTACTACTTTCTATTTATTCTTCATTGTCTTTTTGGGTATGCATGGCATTTATTATTAAAGCATTATAAGGCCAATAGGGACCCAGTGTATTCACGGAAAGGAAGTGGTTCTATTGAACACCAGACAGCAAAAGTAAGTGAATTCCCTCTGGAAAGACATATGACTCCAACACAAAACAAAACTACAGCTGTGCCTGGCTGTGGCCCCATTTACACCTCTGTTTGTCTGGCTCAATGAGAAGAAAAGTCACAAGGCAGTCAGTAAAACCTAAAAACATCCACTCTGTATAATCTGGCTGCAATTTGTGGAAATGAACACATACACAGAAACAGAGTGCACTGTTGGGTCAAAGGCAACATCACAGTTGCCAATGGGTTTGGCATGCCTGACTGTCTTGGCAGGTCCAAGTGAGCGAGGCTGGGTGGTGAGAGAGAGACTTCCAAACCAGGCACTTCAAGAAGAGAATCCAAGATCCTGCCAGCTGACCTCTGTGCTCATGAGGTTGCTCTGGTGATGAAGGGTGAAACCGGCCATGTTCCTTGTTATGACTGGCTACAAGGTCTCCTGTTTATTCCTGATCAAAGAAAGCCTGTGTGAATGTCATCATCTTTCCTAAAGGATCCTGGGCCATAGCCAGTCAAGGAGAGCGTTGCAAAGGCAGACAAGAACCTTTGGCTTGGCTTATCAGCCTGCCTCAGATCTGAGAGGAATTTATAAGGGAAATGCAGTTGGAGCGCAAGACTTTGTTTACATTACCTCATTTGATTAATTAGTTGTTCATGCTGTTTGCTAGATAACCTGCTCACAACACGATACTTCCCATCAGTACTACAGTGTCTAGAAGAATGCTCAAAACAGTTGCTTGTGTAGGGGAGATGACAGCCATCTTACACATCGACGAGGGAAAAACCCACATTGGCTACTCAAAGAGAGGGTTGCACACCGGCATGCTGGATGCAGCTTGTTACAAGTTTAGAGTCAACCTTTGCTAAACAAGCTGCCCAGGCTTATAACTGTTAATGAACGTTATACTCTTCTGGGGCAGTGGGGAAGGGGGTCTTTCAACATGCAGCAGACTGGATCTATTCCACTGTCTTCCTTAGGAACTGTAATCCCAGAAGCCGGGGTTCATGTATCTGCATTTTTAGTGAGCTTTCTTATGTGGTTTATGGGCTTACTATTTGATAAATACAACAAACTGTTGTTTTTCCATAAAATACTTTAAAGAAACATGTTGGAAGCCTTCTCCCTTTCTCTCTCCCCACCCCCTCTATATATGTGTGTGTGTGTGCATGTGTGTGCATGTATGTGTATATGTGTGTGTATGTGTGATTTTAAACAAATTACTTTTTCCATGAAACTATATTATTAATTTTACTCAATTGATTCTATTTTTCAAGGAATTAGAAAATAAATATATGATCATTATTTTATGATTTTTTGCATGGTTCTTTAACTATATGACTTATGTTTTTCTTAAAACAACAACAACAAAAAACAACCCCCCCCCAAAAACAAAACAAAACAAAAAACCCAAGATATCCTGAAGCCAAGACTCTGTGGGTGAGACTTGTCAAACAATGTGAGCTGGCATGCTGCTCAGGACCAGCCTCTGACTGGAAACAGGAAAGCCCTGATTTTGAATATAAGCAGTTCACAAATGCAAAGAGTGAACCTTCAAAGCTGTCATGCTCAACTTCCATCCACACAGAAAGCCCACGTACCATTTGGTTATATTTGTGCCAGAGCATAATGGAAAATAATAACACATACAAATTCAAATTTAAAGAAATCATGTTGCGTTCCAAGTGTGCATGCGTGTGGGTGCACATACACATGTGGGGATGCCCACAGAGACTACAAGGAAGTATCCATGTCCTCTGAGCTGGAGTTCTAGGAATTTGTGAGCCACCAGATACAGGAAGTAGACTCTCAACTCTGATCCTTTGATAGAGAAGTAACTTTTCCTATCTTCCGAGCCATATCAGCCCACAGCTAAAACTTTCATTCACAAGATGAGTCATGCCAAAACCAAAAGGTGCCCATTAATGATATTAACAGAGGTGTGGCCATTAATGATATTAACAGGATGTCAAGGGACAGATAAAAGATTTGGAAACATAGAGCTGGGAGCATGTAAACTGTCACCATCCTAGCCCCTGAGATGGCAGGTTCTTGGATGTGCAGGGTTGCTGGCAGATGTGGAGTAGAGGCTCCATACATTGGTGTTGCAGCCATTGGTGAGCACAAGAGGCAGGTGGCTGTGCCTTGAGGTCATGAGCTGCAGTCTCCAGGCTGTCCTGGGCAGGGTAGAGAAGGCTAGAGTCTGGATCAATGGGAAGAAACTAGCCTGTTTCGTAAGGTGATTAGGAAACCACTAACAGTGTGATTTAAATATTTATGTTCTCACTACCTTCTGTCACTGTCTGGAGATGTTGAGCAGAGCCCATTCTCCCTTCCTCAGTCACTTCAGAGCCTAATTAGCCTCATGTCCACGTATTAAACAGTCCAAGTTCATCTGAAACAAGGCATCCATTTCTCAGGCATTTCAAACATTCTCCCTAACTCCACGTTCCTTGCTTGCAGATGCTGTGTGAGGCAGAGGTCTTCCCCACAGGAAGCTTCTTGGTGAGCTCCACCTTCTGACCCACAGCTGCCTTTGCAGGGTGCAGGGGGCTCATTTGGAAGCTCAGGTTAAGGTCTTTTGGTATAGCTGGGCCTTGTTTCTATTCCTCTCTTGGCTACTATCTTCTGTGAGTTTCAAGGGCAAGGGCGGCCTTTCCTGATGCAGATGATTCATCCTCTCTGCCTTCACGGTTCTTTCCCAGCTCCATCCCTTGTGGTCCACAGCCTCCTCTTTGCAACAGGTGGTAATCTGAGCAATCTCTCCACCCTAGTCAAGGCCTGGGGGAACCCTGCTCCCCTCCCCCAATTAACATAGGAGCAGATCCTTCTGCTGTATCCTTTCTAACCTTCCTTCATGGGCTTCCATCACAAGTGAGCAGAAGGCCCAGCCCACCCTCTACCTCACCAGCTGGGAGAATCACCATGTACCTTGTCAACTGGGGAAAAAACCCTTTTCTGCTCTACAGAAGTTCCCTTTGAATTTCTGGCTTCCTCACACAGGCTACTGAAGGTCACACTAGCTGACTGGCATGTGCCATCTTTAGCAACATAGAGGCAGGGCCAGGACTCTGTGAAACATTCTAGGTTTTGGCTTTGGGAATCCCCAGACTCAGGAGTGAAAAGAAAAAATATTTTAGTGCAGCAAAATGAAACCAAAATTAATATTCAACATTCTCAATGAGTGGAACATAAGAGTTTTAAAGACAGGACTTTCCACTTAACTCCAGGCCTAACTGGGCTCAGGAAGGCATGGTTCCGGATTCTGTCTTGCTTTACAGTTTTAATATTTTGTGCATCTTTTTTGATATTCATTTTGTTTTTCAAATATTGAATTAAATACTTTTTTTAATTATTGAAGTCCTGTTAACTATAGAGGGCACAAAGTGCTTACACATAGCAATAAAAAAAATTTAAACACATAGAATTTTCTTTTCGATGAAAGTGATATGTGTTCTTGTTTTTCATCCAGAAGGCTTGGAATGGGTACATTAACGACCTGGTAATTTTTTCTATTCTGTAAAACCAGGCCTCACCTGAATTCCCCTTATTCTGAGCATTGTTTCTCAGTCAATGGAACTCATTTGTATTAAAGAGATCCCATGTACTTTGCAGAAGAGGAATGGTTTCAAACCATTCCTCCACAGACCCTTATTCTGAGCATTGCTTTGCAATCAATAGAACCCATTTTTGTAGAAGAGGTCACAGTTGCCTTACAAAAGGCATGCATATCACAAGGAAGTTACAATGTAGTCATACTTTAAGTTTTGCTGTGATAGCTGTCACAAGGAAACTTTCTCCCAACATTTTACTGTGTTTAAATATGTAAAAAGTAAACCGATTGGGGTCAGACTCAAGAAGTTTGTATCAGCCTTGCTAACTAATTTGCACTAAACTGACTTTCTTGCCTCTCAAGTTTGTTTCTCTGCTGGTCATAGCATCTGCGGGGATCCCAGCAATCCGGACCTGTTATTAGACCTTGTCAGAAGGAGGCAGAAGTAGGCAGATCTGTAAATTTGAAGCCATCCAGAACTATATGAGTTCCAGGACAGCCAGAACTACATAGTGAGACCCCATGTCAAACAAACAAACAAACAAACAAACAAACAAGCACAACAAAGGTTTCTTCCTCTTTTAAGTTGACTTGATTTTTTGGAAGGATGTCTATGTCTTGTGTAGACCCTGAGTAATACATACATACAGAATGAGTGATGCCTCCTTTACTTTCACTTGGAGGGAATCAGCAAGAGTGAGTAGGGATGCAGGGGCATTGGAAGGAGGGATGGAGTGTGCAAGAAGGAGAAAATGTCACTCCTGTTGGTTCAACTGTTCTTTATGGAGAAAGATACAAGTTCAGAGGTTAAAGTGGAATGCAGACAGTGAAAATCTGAATCCATCAGTGAGACTGGATGCCATCTCAATGGCTTTGTTTTTTTAAATGAAAGTAAAATAAAAAAATCATAAGAATTTTTTTAAAGACTAGAGGGCATGAAAAGGCACCATTCTGAATCTTTGCATGATTCTCTACCTTGTGGAGTCTGAGTCAGATTCTGTGCATCTCCAGGGCTTCTCTGTCCACTTAAGGAGTAGTAGGCAGAGAAACAACAGAGACGGTTGCTCGGGCACCATGAGCTCATGAAAGAAGGCACACTGTGCTTGTTACAAAGGGGTTGATAGAACTAGATACATCAAAGATGACAATGGACAAACAGCATGAAGGTATCTCATAGTCGTATCTTGGAACACTTGGGGTTAGAAGTGCCAGATGGGAGCTGGTGGTGCATGATTAATGACAGGCCAAGGACCTGTCTTGTGTGATCCACAAACCTGCAGGCTCCCACTGTATCACTCTGAGACAGTATGATGGAAAGTCAGCCTAACGGCACACTGGTACACCCATGGAGCAGTGAATCACTCGACAGAGAAGCTTCTTTCAGTAGGTTGCAATCAACTCCCTCTCCTTAACGCTAAGGGAGCTATTTGGAAGTGGATCTGGGACTATTCTTAGGGGCATAGGTGATGGACGTCTCCAAGGAAACAGTGTTTTCTAGAGACAACAGGATTGATGTACATTCTAACTCACAGAGACTGTGGCAGCACACACGATACCTGAACAGGTTGAAACCAGACAAAGTGTCAGCATAGAGAAGGGAAAGTGAACCAAGAAGCTATTTGCAGTTGATAACCTCAGTGGAGTGATACTGGGTACATCCCAGAGCAGTCTGCATATTCAGGAGTAGCTGGCCAACACAAAACAGACTTCATGTTTTTGTTTTGTTTGTATGTGCTCTTATTTGTTTGTTTGTAAATAACTTTTAAAAATGAAACAAAACCAAAACCAAACAAAAACAACTTAAAACTTTGTTGTATTGTAACATGCTTTTTGATATGTTTGAGATTTCAAATATGTCTTTGTCACCTTGATACAGATACTTTGTTACAGGCTCATTTGGGATGTTTTATGTGTAGGTAATCAGCATAATGTTATTGTGCACTGTGTAAAGTTTACCCTTATACGGTTCAATTGCTGATTTCTCTATCCCAGTACCTGGTTTCAATCCCGACACTGCATTGTAAGGCAATGCTTAGGTTAAGAATCTCCTGTCTCAAGTTTGTGTAAACAATGCTCACCATTTATTCTCTGCCTTGTCAGTAAAAGCTGGAAATGCCAATAGCTAGGCGATAGAAAGAATAGGGCGGGACTTCTACAAGCCAGGGGAGGCAGGAGAGAAAAAGATGAAGAGAGGGCCACCCAGAGGAAAGGGTCCAGAAGACATCAAGGCAGAACACACCCATGTACACAGTGACAGCACTAAGTGCACTCGATTAGGGTTTCAGAAAAGAATACATGACATTGGGAGGTAGAGAACAGTAGTTGGGCGATAGGAGAGGAATTGGGGTTTGTGTGTGTGTTGGATTCTCAAATAATAAGAGAAAAAAAAGAAGGTGGATAGTCCCTAAGAAAAATATATAATATATAATCAATAATTATATAGGTATTATATAATAGTGATTATAATCATCATCATAATAAAAGACAGGGCTTGATGTAGCTCACTTGCCCTTAATATCTCTATGTTTCTGAGGATGGACTTGAATTTCCAGTTCCTCTGATTCCACCTCCAAAGTGCTGGGACAGTGGGGATGAGCCACTGCAACCAACTTTCACTTGTTCTTGATTCTTTCTTGACAACAAACATAATTTCTTCCTTATTATTAGACAAATTCAAGGCAAATAGAATCAGCACACGCTTGTTATATAGGAAGAAACATTTTGTGATAGCTGAATGTGGTAGCAACATAAATATATTCAAGCATATTAATAGGCATTAAATATCAGAATAAAAACATTTGATGAATTCGAGCAACCTATACAGCAGTCTATAACAATTGAATTTTAATGGAAAAATCATATTGACAAGAATCCTAATTTCAGAAAATGTTTATAAAACAAAATTTAGTAACGTTGAGATCCTTCCCTTGCTATGGGTCACACCTATTCTATTTTCAAATGGATAGTTTGACAGTGATTTTTTTACAGCAATATAATCTCTATAGCTAATTAATCTCCTTTATACTTGCTAAGACATTTCAAAGTTTGCATGGAAGACAAATAAAAATCGAAGGTAGCTTCCATACATGGGAAGGAACATGTGACCTTTGTCTTTCTGGGTCTGGATTACCTCACTCAACTGATTACTTCCAGATCCATTCAGTTACCTTTGGATTTCATTTTTCTTAACAGCTGAGTAATATCCCATTGCTTAAATGTGATATAGTTTGATCAGCCGTTCATCCATTGATAGATATGTAGGCTGCTTAGTTTTATGGTTATTGAGGCTGCATCAAGAATGAAATGGGTGAGCGATACCATCGTGGTAGGATACAGAGTCTTGTAGGAGTATGCCCAGGAGTGGAATATCTGGAACATATGGTAAACCTATTTCTAGGTTTCTGAGAAACCTGCACGGTAATTTCCACCTGTCTGCACCAGTTTGCACTCCTAAAAATAGTGATTAAGGGTTTCCCTTCTCCACAGTTATACCAGCAGATTTCTTCATTTTATTATTTATCTTAGCCACTTTTAAGAGGGGTACTATGAAATTTTAAATTAGCTCTACTTTGCATTTCCTTGATGGCTAGGGATGCTAAACATCTTTAAAAACATTGCTTGGCCATTTGTATGTCTTCTTTGGGGCGCCTTGTTTGGTTCCATGCCCTAACTTTTAATCAGGTTGCTTTCTTTCTTGGCATTTAGTACTTGGTATGTTCTAGACATGAGTCTTGTGTGAGATGTACAGCTAGTAAAGATTTGTCCTGTCGTATAGGCTGCCTCTTCCCTCATATGATGGCATCCTTTGCTCTACAGAAGCTTCTGAATCTCAGCAGGTTCCATTTCTCAAGTGTTGGTTTTAATACTTGTTCTGTCAGGGTCCCACTCAGAAAGTCCTTTCCTTGAGCCTAGACATTAAAATATATTCTCTACTTTCTTTCTAACAGATTCAAGCATTGAGTCTTATGTTTAGATCCTTAATTCTCTTGGGGTTGAATTTTGAAAAGGGTGAGAGATAAGGATCTACTTCCGTTCTTCTACACATAGCCCCCACCTTATTCAGTAACATTTGTTGAAGACTCCATCTTTTCTCTGATGAATATTTTTTGGCATCTTTGTAAAATAAAAATGAGGTGGCAATAGGTGTGTGGACTCATACCTAGCTCCTTGATTCTATTGTGATCAGTGCATCTGTTTTTATGCAAGTACAATGACATCAGGGATGGTGATACCTCTGGCAATGCTTTTATTGTTCTGGCTATCCTGGGTCTTTTGTACTTCCGTATGACTTTTGAGATTTTTTTTTCAATTTTTGTGAAGAATTACATTTGAATTGTGATAGAACAGTCACTGAATCTGTAGATTGCTTTTGGTAGGAAGGGCAGAATAAGCCTGCCAATCCATGAACACTCAGGATCCTGCAGCTGTGTACATATAGGTAGCATTAAATTGACTCAGAGATAGTATATGTAGCTTATAGTTCTCCATATAAGAACTGTCTTATCGTATGCCTCTTTTCAAAGACAATATAAACTTAAATTTATTTTCAAGCTGCTACATTAACACAAAAGATCGAGGCTGGGGGAAATGAGGGCCTGGGTTTAAGTACTGAACTTAAACCTGGTGGGGTGGCAAGTACCTCTAACTCCAGGATTGAGTTGGGGCAAAGGTTGGAGGATACCTGGAACATATTGATCAGCCAACTCTGCCAAATCTGTCAGTTCCAGGTTCAGGGAAAAAATCTGAACCAAACAGTATGGTGGAGAGTGACTGGGGAGACAGATGACCTCTGACCTCCACATCCACACATGTGCGAGTACACCTTCATACATTCATGCACACAACCACACGGACTGGTACCTACACCTCCCCACACACAACTGTACATATGTATTTAGTGTCCTGTGGTATTATAACACACATATATACTGTGTTTCTAAGGTTTTAATCAAGTTAAACATATTTCTGAAACATTGTTTCTTTATATCGAAAATATGTAAACCCTTTTTGTAGCTCTCTGAAATATACTCTCTCAGACATTTTACAGGAAACTAGACATTTGATTGATCATTTGGTAGCTCTACTTTTAATTTATAAAAAAAAATGTTATTCCTCATACTGCTTTTTTAAAGGGATGAACTAATTTATATTTCTACCAGCAGTATGCAAGGGTTCCCATTCTCCACCTTCTTGACACTGCTTGTTATTTCTCGCGTGGATTTCATTGTGTGTGTGAGGAGGTAGATATTTACCTATTTCATGACAGTAGAGATGTGTCTTTCCATGTGGTACAAAGAGCTGCATACAGTTGCCTACTATGAAGCTTGTTACCACCAGAAACCTCCTATTCACAATGGTGAATTAACAAAGTAACAAGGTAAGAAGTAGCCCTGGTCATAGGGTGATTTAAGTTGTTCACAAAAACGTTTATAGACACACACTAAAGGATAAATATAGCTTGAAAGACAAGTGGCGGTGAGGGAGAGTGTCTACATGTAGTCACGCCCAGGTTATAACAGGTACCTCCTGCTCTTCTAGCTTAAAAGGAAAGCTATAAACATAACCCAGTAGTCTTCGTCTCCCATATCTGTAGCTAACAGATGCACCCACAACAAACATAAAATATTACAACTATTATAGCAAATAAAGGAAAAACAACCAGCATGTCCATCTAGGAACTACCCAAAATTCACTTATATCATAGACAGAAATCATTCCTTCTTTGTATCAGCATTTCTTTGGACAGATAAAGTGCCACAGACTGTGAGCCCGTGGTATTTTTCATTCCCTAAGTGCAGACTTCTGCTTTCTCCTTGAGGCAGCTGAAGTCTGTAAGCCCCGAGAACTTGACAGTCATATGATTTTCTTAGGAAATCCCCAGGCATTCCCAGGCTTGCTGCCAAGCAACTGACTACTGGGGATTCACATCTCAAATCTTCACTGTGTCCAGAAGAGACTTTGATGCTTGGGTTATTGAATACAAATTCCTTGGATAATCTGTGTTCTACCAAAGATAGATCCGGTTCCCTTCTGACCCTAGGAATGGCATTTGTGTGTCTTCTTCATTTAGCACTCTGATACCACCTTCAAAACAAAGAAAACAGCACAAGAGACCAGGGAAAGCAGGAAATAAAGAAAGACCATTTCTTGGAAGACAACAAGAAATATCAACATCCTCTCTAGAGCGATATCAAATGTGCCGCACAGGAAGAGGGTGACATATTAAAAAGTACAAGAAATACTTCTGGCGATTAAAACCATCTCAGATGAAATAAACAACTTAGTGGAAAACTGGAAGGCAAGGCTTTTCCAGATCCTTTTACAGCCCAGCGCATTCAAACAGCAAGACCAATAAATGAAATAGAAGCAGCTAAGGAAGCTAGTTTAAGATACAGATAGTTTAAGGTCCAAGTATCAGAAACTCAGGTAAAAAAACAAATGACACAAATCAGCAAGTAGATACTTCAAGGAGAAAGAGTTTCTGAATTTAAAAAGCCCGCACAATCTAAAAGCACAGCCAAACCTAGGCATGGGAAAATTTGTGAACGTAAATTTCTAAGAGAAGAACAGGGAACAAAAATCACAATGGCCTTAAACATCTCATCGGCAACAGTGGAAGCTAAGACAGAGGCTGGTATCTTCAGAATTTGGAGCCTCTGTCCTCAGCTGAGAATGCTACCTGGTTAAATTATCGGTTAATTATGAGGGTGGAGTGACACTGCTTCCTCATGAGGCAAGAGGAGAAATGGAACCGTGGAAGTGAACAAGAAACACAAGAAAAACTGGGGTGTGGAATATAAGAAATGAACAAGAGAGAGGAAATGGGAAGCCCAGGATGACTGTGAAGGGAGATTCCCAGCAAGATGGCCGTGCACTAGGCTCAGGAATGACCGACCCAAAGTAGAAGGGGCTGAGGACTAGAAAAACTGGCCTAAAACAGACGGTGCTGACAAAAAGGGCTCTTGATATATTTTTATACCTCGGGAGGATATTTACAGAAAAGAAAGTGTTTGGAGTCTAAAAGGTATGACAAGAACTTTAAAAACTGAAGAGAATTGATCATTATTTTTGCTTGTTTTTTTTTAGGCATTGTTTGTCCTGGCTGCAGTGGAACTTGATGCAATTCTTTGCCTCAGCCTCCCAAGTCCTGGCACTGTAGGTGTGCACTAACACGCCCAGGCAGCAGCTGCTAGCAGTAAAGGGGGAAGGGCTGTGCCCAGACTGAAGGTAGCCACAGCTCTAATGCTCAGCCTGAATGCATCAGAGAGAACTTTGTATAGTGAAATCAAAGTGTGCTGACGGAAGGAACACTGAGGGTTAGAAACCTCAGTGTGGTGTGCAGATGGAACTCCGGCCCAGCACACTCCTTTAAACCCTAGACGTCATAGCCTTGAGTCTGGGAGAATACGTTAGCTGCTTAGGGATTTTTCTAGACCTTTGTCTCAGGAGAAGCACACGTGTGTGTGTGTGTGTGTGTGTGTGTGTGTGTGTGTGTCTATGTGTGTGTGCATGCATGCGTGCCTCTCCCTCTTTTCCTCCCTCTCTTCCTCCCTCCCCCTCATTGTGTATGTGTGTGTGTGTATGTATGTATGTGTGTATGTGTGTGTGTGTGTATAAAACAGGGAGGGAGAATCGAGAAGGAGCAAGGATAGCAGTATAATAATCCTCTTTGGAAACATTATATTTGAATTCTAAAGAGATACGCACATGTTTGAATTCTTTGCTGTCTCTCGCCTTTCCACCTCCCTCTCCTCTTTCTCCTGGTATCCAGCCCTGGCAACACAGAGAGGGATGAGGTCATAGGCTCTTTATGGGCATGGCATGATGGTGGCCCAGAAAACTTCACACAGCCTGGGGTGCTGCTGGGAAGGAAGAGTGTACATCTTGAGCAATGCTGTCACTAATCCAGGGCCTGTGTGTGTGTGTGTATGCATATGTATATGTGTGTATGTGTGCGTGTACGTGTGTGTATGTATGTGTATATATATGTGTGTATATGTATGTATGTGTATGTATGTGTGTGTGTATGTGTGCGTGTGTGTGTATGTGTGTGTATGTGGGGGGTGCATGTGCATATGTGTCATAGATTCCTTCTTTCCTAGGTAGTCATCAAGAAGTCTTCCTCAGCCTCCTTAGAACACTGCCCCCATCCCCAGTAACATTGTTCTCCTTATTACCTAAGTAAACCACCTTACTGCCTAACAAGAGTGACTGGCAAGGGGTGAAATCCCCTTGGCTCTGCTCCTGTTAGCGTCCTGTGTGCCTCGCTTTCCAGGCCTTGCAGCTCTTCTGTTACCTGTGTCTCTCCACAAAGCTCCTTTACTTCCCCTTTGTCAGTCTCGTCAGAGAAAACAATGGCTGTATTGGCCAGAACATCAACATGGTGGTATTTGACATCCCTGCCTCAAAGGCTTAAAAACTTGTCAGCAAGGGCCAGCGATACAAAGCTCTGAAGCAGTGAGGGAGGAGAAGGAACTGTTCTCTGCCTGTGCTCAGAATTTTTCTCACACTCCCCAAAGCATCCACTCCTCCTTCTGATCTGCTGTGTCCTCATCCCTGGCTGTCCCCAGAGGCTGGCCAGGCAGAAGCATGGCAGTTCACGGGCTCAACACGAATTGCTCGGATCATCTCTTCTGGTTCTGGTTATTCTAATCATGGAAGTGCTAGTTCTGCTTTGCTCTGCTCTCCACATGGTCTGACAGCAGCGAGGCACAATGCTTTCCCAATTGCTCCCCAGCTCTCTCAAGGAGTAAGGACTGCTAAACCCATTTTGGAGAAGGTAAGACTGAGTCTCTGAAATGTTCTGTGAGATACCTTATAAGTGGCCAGAGAGATTAACAGTCTAGCCTGTGCCTATAACTTTAGTGGCTTTGTTGTAAGCTGGAAAGAAAGGGGTGTGGGGTGGGGAGGAAGAGAAAGAGGAAAAGAAGAAAGTTTAAAACTTCAGGCTTTGATCCATGTATCAGACTGGCATAATCTGCACTCTTACAGAGTTGTAGGGTTCTGAAAGGTTTGAGGAATTAGCACACAAACTTCCTCTTTGCCAAGGAGAAGAACTAAGGTCCTTGTTGAAGATTGCACAGTCAGAGACCCAGCAGAATCCAGTATAGACCCCAAGGACCATAATCCCTTTAAGTGCCCTTTCATCAGGAAGTAAAGTTTGGGCCAGGCTCTGAATCATCAACCAATGCGCATTTAAAAGAGGATTTAAACCAAGACACAACCAAAAGTTTGACTTTTGTCTCAAGTTCTGAGGCTCCTAAGAAGCACATAATACACTCTCTTAAAACTTTCCCTGCTAAATTTTTTCATCCCTGCACACACTGAACAATCTACAGAGTGACACATTACAGAATTCCAGTCTCTTTGTCTTTGGAAAGCGATTTGCTGCCCAGAAGTCAAGAGGAGCCATTTACAGAGTTCTTTTCTCTTTGTCTTTAGAAAGAGATACACTGCCGGGAAGTCGTCACGGCAGCCCGTGTACTCTGCTAGGCATGTGCTCTAGAACTGAAGGAAGGCACCAGGTAGGTCAAGTATGGTACTCAGTAAATGGGGGCATCAGTTTAGATATTTCCCTCATTTATGTGACTTGTGCCTTCTCAAAAGTGTGATTACCAAGCTTGCCTGTAGGCAAGTCCTAAGTGAACCATATAGCTGTAGTATCATGACCTCCCCTCCCACCTGTCAGGAGAAAGGGGTGGGAGCTCTGACCCTGCCCCACTGGAGAAGCCTTCTCCTCTCCAGTTCCCCAGGTCAAGTGTACAGCAGCAGGGATCCAGCATGACCAAGACCTTGGCAGTGATGGGAAGGGCTTGCCTTCTGTGGTTCACCTCAGATACCAAGTAATATGAGAAGAGTAATATCCAGAGTTACCTCATAGAAATGGACTGAGCCGAGGCTAGGGCAGCCCAAATGAAGGTATTAACGTAGCTAAGGAAAGAATGTGTCTTTCTGAATGGGTGGGACAGAAATAGAAATTAGAGAAGAGCCTAGAGACAAACTGTGCCCATAAAAGCACTGGCCAGAAAGAAACCTCCCACAAGGAAGGGCTGGCTGGCCCAGGGCCAGGGCAGGTGAGACACCTGAGGCCTACAGTCAGCAACTGCCGGATCGCTGAGCCTCGCTCTGGTATCATGCTAAGGAAAGAGGCAGCAGCCCCAGAAAAATGCAAGTATTCAGTCTTGCCCATGTTTTTTCCTTTCCCCATGAAGGCAGACATTAGACTTCTAGTTAACTTGCCTCTCGGTCCTCAGGCAGCAGCTAGTGTTAAGGCTGCTGGAATGCTGGCATGCTTGCTTAAGAATATGCTTGAGGGTCAGGCCCCAGCTATGCTATGATGACAAAGGCAAGGCCCCCTGGGAAGACCATTCATAGCTAGGTAATTACCCTTGCCCCATGTTGGTACATCTCTCTCTAAATTTTAGCTAAAATTCATCGGCTTCTCAGCCTGAATCTAGACACTACCCACACACGCATGCCCCCGTCTGTCTCACCTTCCAACATGCTTTATGCCTACTGGTTTGCTTATTTTTATTTCATAAACCTGCGTCTCTCTCTTTAAGAACAAGTATTATCCTCACTTCCTTATCGAAGCCCAGGTAGTTGAGTGTTAATACTGGGATGGGTACCGTATATTCATGTTCTCCGTCATGGGCCTAAGTGAGACTTGTGATTGGAACATGTGGTGAGGCTGTCATTTCAGTATACAAAATAACACAGCTATCGCAAAACAGAGATTTGCATTGTCGGGAAGCCTGCAGAGAGGAGCTGGCGTCTGAGCTCGATTTTGGCAGAAAAATAAAACTTCATCAAAATGAGCAGAAAGGGGAAGCATATTCAAAGCAAAGGGGATGATAGGCGCAAACTCCAAAATGTGTGAATACTTCAAGACCAAGAACAGCTGGGAGAGGGGGAGTGGTCCTAAAATGTGAAGCAGGAGGCAGAGAGCCACGGAGACAAGGTTGGAGAGGCAGAGGGATGAAAAGCTTGTCAGAATTGGCACGGTCTGGAATTCCATGGTAGGAAATAGGAGTTAGTGAGGGCTCTTCAGTACAAATGAGGCTGTGTCGTGTTTTGCTTGCTTGCTCTTGGGCCAGCACTTTCAGAACCCGTGTGGACAAAGGAATTGCCACTAAGCAGAAGAATGAGAGATTAGGCAGACCTGTGAGTTAAATAAAGAGAACATTAGGAAAAGTCCAGGCTGGTACTCCCCATCAGATGCCGAAGGTAAGCCAAAGACACTAACTGTGCCAGCAGCCCTAAACTTTTCAGAAGCCATCTTAAAAGCAGAAACTAGTAAAATTCACTTTCATACTTGTATTGATCAAGGTCTGGTGGCACAGACATGCAATGCAAAACAGGAAAACCACACAATCCTGAGTCTACCCAGGCTGCAGTAGAACTGAGTTCAAGACTAGTCTGACAAAATTAGCAAGCTTCTTGTCCCCAAGACAAAAACAGGCTGGGGATAAGCTCATTGGTAGAGCATTTGGCTAGCACAGGAAAAGAGATAGGTATTATCCCCAGTATGAACAAGAAAAAAGTATTATTAAATATTTAACCCTATGTATCCATAATATTCCTTCAACATATTGAATAAAAACGTTAATGAAATGTTTACGTTATTTTGTCATAGGTCTTTGAAACGATGTATTTAACCCTTATATCACAGCTCAGTTTGTACCAGCTGTAGTTTAAGTACTCAGCAGCATTTATGGTTACGGTTCCTGAATTGGACAACACCATTCGTGCATGTGGCTGAGGCCAGCACTGAAGGGTGGGCAGATGTTCACGGTACTCTTTCAAGATGAGTTTGACAGAACTTAAGGACCGGCATCAATGATGAAATTAGTAAATGAACATGAAAATTTTTAGCTTAGAATGCTCTCTGGATGACAATTCCATCAGCAAAGCCAGGGAAACAAGTTTAGGAAAGAATCTGCTTAGAATAAATTTGGTTGTGTTTGTGTATTTGTGTATGTGTGTGTGTATGGATATCTGTATGTGTCTGTGTATGTCGGTGTGCAACTACATCAAGTATGTGTATATGTATGTCTGTGTCTGTGTGTGTGTGGAGAGAGGGGGTGGGCTGGTGAATATAATAACACTGAAATATTCTTTATAATGGCTTGTGTATTTCTTCTAGTATACAAATGTATTTAGTTTTCAAAAATACCAATATGTGACTCCATTACTATCCCTCACATTACAAATGACAAAAACTGAGGCAGAGACACAAGTCTTTTGCCCCAAAGAATACAGCTAAGATTCAAATCTTGGCAGGGCTGGCAGTATGGCTCAATGGGAACAGCATATGTAAGACTATGGCGCTTAACGGTACATCAGCACCCCTGTAATTTAATAAGTGAACCTTGGAAGTGTGGCTGAGACAGCACTTACTTACAGTTAGACTTTGGTGCTTACTCATACTGACACATTAAATGAAGGGAATCAGTCAAGTTGAGGTTCAGAAATGCCTTCACTTACTGTTTGAGTCTTTTGACAAGTTATGTAATTATAAACTATAAAGGCTAGCTCATGGGTTTTAGGAGAAATAAATGACACTATAGATAACCAGTAAATGGTATCTGTATGCTTCCCATACGCACATTGGGCTTGGAGATCAATGTGCATCAGAATTTATATTTTCCTTCAAGTATTTAGTAGCATCATGTTTCTGAAGTTTTGGAGAAATGAGTTTGCTTCAGAGAGTTGGCTCTTTAAGAACATGATTTTAGGAAACTCCTAGCTAAACTAACCAATAGCAAGAAAGAACTCAAATTAACAAAGTTAGAAGAAATAAGGGAAATGTTCTAACAAGTACCACTGAAATTCAGAAAATCATCGGGACCCAATCTACAAGAAAAAGATGACATTTTCAATGCTTATGTGTGTCCTCCCAAAGTTAAACCAAGATAAGTGATTGAACAATAATGTATAAATGTTATAACAGATCTATAACAACCAATGATATTGAAATGACATCTGAAAATATCTCAACTAAAAGAAATCTGAGCCCAGATGGCATCACAGGAGAATTCTTCCAGACCTTTAAAGTAGATCAAACAACAGCCTATCTCAAACTATTCCATATCACAGTGTGGTACTTTGAATGAGAATGGCCCCCATAGGCTTATAGATTTGAACATTTAGTCACTGGGGAATGGAACTATTTGAAAAGATTAGAAGGATTAGGAGGTGTGGCCTTGTTGGAGGAAGTATGTCATGGGGGGGTGAGCTTTGGGGTTTCAAAAGTCCATGTCAGGTCCAGTAGTTCTCTCTGACTTTCTTTGTCTCTGTGTCTCCCTGCCTCTGCCCCCTCCACCTCTTCTCTGCCTTTAGATCACAATTTAGGTCTCAGCTGCTGCTCCAGCACCTGCCTAGATGTCACTATATTCTCTGCAATAGTGATAATGGACTAAACCTCTGAATCTATAAACACGTCCCCAACTAAATATTTTCTTCTAAAAAAGTTGCCTTGGTCACAGAGTCTCTTCACAGCAATAGAACAGCAACTATGACTCACAGAAAAGGTGGTTTTCTGCAGTGGTCTCCATCTGTTGCAAAGAGAAGTTTTGGGGATGAGGGCTGAGGAGTGTCCTTATTTGTGATACAAGGACAAACATCTAGGACGTAGTTAGGGATTGTACTGCTCTAGTCAGGTGGTGACTGTAGGTCTCCTCCAAGATCAATGAGCTCACTATCCCTGGGGAGTTGGTGAGATTTACAGTACCAGGCAGGATTTCTTTTCATTGAGTGGGTCTTAAGCCCAATTAGAGATTTTATACTGATACATAAAACGTGTTTGTATGGGTGATGTAAAATTAGAAATGTCTAGGGAAGAATGGGGACATAGTGGGGAGGACTGTAAAGGAGAGTTGGGGGATATAGAAGGCAATGTCCTTATGTAAATAGTACCATGTATAATTAACATAGACCAGTGAAGTGTTTTAAAGAAATGACTTTCTTTACATTGTAATTCTTTACAATTCATTACAAAGGCCCATGCTAAAGGACTTCTGGGATGACCAGTATATGCTCATCTTTTTATTGGCCTGAGATTTAATGACCAGTAAATGGCTCATCAGTCAATGGTTCATGAGAATCTTCCTAAAGCCCAAGAGAATTGAGTAATAGGCTCCAGGTATAAGATCATCTCATTTTTACATCGTGTTCAAAGGCTTTGACTTTAAAAGCCAAACATCTACTATATATCCATATATAAGGAAGGACACACTGCTCTGCTCTGGAGTGTTAATTAACTCCAGGTTAATGTTAGTAATGTTAGACTTAGACTTAATGTTAGTTTTGTGCCATTTCTGGCGATGTCTGTTTCCACTGTCATTGAGACTGCAATCTACCAACCCCTCTCCCCTCTCCCCTCTCCCCCCCCCCCAGATGATGAGATGCTGGGTGCAGAGCATTTGAAGCAAGAAGTCACCTCTCTCAGCTCAGTTGTGACCCAACAGAAGTCCAAGGAGTCCAAAACCCACGAAACAGTTTTGCTTCCATCCTTGCCTCCTCCAGTTCCATTTTGGACTTGACAGCCTCCTTCTATCAGGGTGACCTAAGCAACGCCCTTGCTCTGAATGTGCAGCCCACTGATTCTTTCCGTCTGAAGTTCTGACAGGGGACCCACCTAGGAAGCTGACCCTCTGCCATATATTCCTGTGGCCACGGACCTGCCTTCCTTGCTCACAGGCCCAACAGATGACTATGGCGTATGTTTATGGATCTTGGGCTAGCCCAGCTGTCACAGACATCAAGTGTATTTCTGGCAGCCTGCCTCATCCTTTGGCTAGTTAAAACACACCAGAGAAGAGAATTAGATTCTCTATGAAACTACCTGTCAAGGAGAAGCCAAAGTGGAACCTAATACGGAGTCAAAGCTAGCTCTGAGGCCTCCCAGGATAGCCAAACATTTGATGAGAATGGAGGGAAAGAAGCATCAGGTCTCAAGGGCCATATGCAGGGCTGACGAAGAAGGCATGGAGAATCACCCAATTCTATCACTGTGAGCCCAGGGTTGCATCTGTTAATTGGGTAGAATTCACCATCAGAACATCAGGTACATCTTTATATTTAGAAAAAAAAATAGTTCAAATGAAAACCCATGAGGATGTAGGAAAGCTGCTGAAATCAGTGATCAGATTTCCAGACCTCAGAGCACTTGCCAAATTAGAGGTTACACGGGATAGGGGTTGGGGCGGGGTGAGTTTGAAGAGAAATGTGTTCAAAGAACAAAATGTGGCAGCGGGGAAGAAAGCTACAGAGCTACACTGCAGTGCCAGTGAGTGTGTGGATCCAGGACCAGAGTGCTCAGTCCTCAGATGTCAAGCCATGTAGACAGGCACCAAGCTGCCCTGGGCAATAGATCCAATGGAATGTGTTTAAAACCTGAGTTGGCAGCCAAACAAAAATCAAGAAGCCCCAAATAGTGATATAGACATATTTAAAGGAAAGTTTCTAAATAAAATTTAATCCATTCAAATTAGGCAACTTTCCAACGGACAGTCCTGCATCTCTGTTTCTTTTACACTTGTATTTCTACCTTGTAAGGGATGGTTTCCTTTTTGTAAGTCTTGCTTTTGTTGTTGCTATAGACATTTCTAGAGATCTGAGCTGGAATCTTATGCATGTCAGACAAAATAGTTCAGCCAGTAACGGCACTTCCTGCAAGCATGAAGACCCGAGTTTGATCCCTGAGTACCGCACGGTGGCTGTAAAGTGCTACACTGCTACTGTCTCAGAAAGACAAAGCCGGGGCGAATGAGATGGCTTAGCAGGAAAGGTGAGTGCTGCCAAGCCTGACAACATGAGTTCAAACCCTGGGCTCCTGTTGAGAGAGAGAATTGACTTCACCAAGTTGTCTTCTGACCACATGTGTATCATGTTACCTGCACATGCTCTGTCCTCCCAACATGTACACAGAATAAAAAAGTTTAAAAAAGAGAGAGAAAAAGAAAGAAAGGAAAACAAAAGAGTCGTTGAAATAGGCCAGAACTCTGCTTTGAAAATTCAGGTTACGGTCTTGAAGTCGATGCCTTGCCTATGGAATTTTATGTTTAAACAAAGGGAGTTGACTTGGGAAGGCGTAGTCTTGGAAATGCCTAGGAACATGTGAGAGTTCTATTTCCTCACACCAACCTCCCAGCTCATTGCTGGCTAATCCATTTCTTTGGCTATGGTTTGTGTCTCCCACTAGAAGCTATGCTCTACAAGAACCAGGGCCATGTCTCTCACATCCCATCACCCTACCCCTGACATCTGGTACAGCTTCTAGTACATAAATAATGCTCTTTAATTCTTTTATGAACAAATGATTAAACAAGGAAATCATTTTATTCTTTATGACTACAAACAAAAATGTTACCTACTACATGAAGTCTGCGCTTTCTTTAACAGGTAGCTATTTGTGCTTGCCCATAAACACATACCACTCAGGGAAAGGAGTCATAGAGATACACAGTGTGCTCTGTGCGTGCTGTTGTTTCATAATCTGTTCTCCTAGCAGTCTCTCAAGACTGGCATCATTACAGATGAAAAAAACAAGCTCAGAAAGTTCAGGCCATAGAGCAAAAATGGATGATTTGCATCCAAAGTGAATTATCTTTTGCAAAATCCCTTTTCATTAAGCCACACTATCAATATGTGTGGTACCAGAGTACACACAGTACTGTATTTGATGTATTATTTTATCTGCTTACAAGTTTGTTTCAGCTTTGAAGGTAGAGATCATGCATATTATTCATTTTTTATTTGTAGCATTAAGCATGGGTACCCATCACAAAATAACATCTAAATTAGACACAGGAGTGAATAGCGAATGAGTTAATGGAATGAAGAATTGTGGTAAGTTTCCAGAAGGACAAGGAACTTTGGAGTGCCAAAGCTCATTCTCAGGAACTGTTGGTGACGAGCAGGTAATCCCTGGGAAATGTCTGTTTATGTCTTCACCTGAGTACACTTTGGGCCTCTTCCACAAAGTCTCTGACATTTTGTCCACCAGATCTCCTGTCTCTGTTACAAGATCTCCAAATACTGGGAGGATCTGACTTGTATCTCATAGGATATTTCTATCTTGGGCTGACAGCGGTGTGCCAGGATACAGGCCTCCGTGTTGTTCTCCTTCATGCCTTAGGGCATCGGCTCCTTCCCTTTTCTGCAGCTAAGGTCACTGCTTAGCAGTGGCTGTCAGTCAATCAACACGGTGAGCCCTTCACTGACAGATCCTTTAGGGAAATCAAAACTGGCATACGTTCTGTTTTCTGAAGTTCTCGGGCTGGCTATGGAGATGTGGTCACATATAAAACGATTTAAGAGCTGGGCAAACAAGGTTAGAATTATAAGCTAATTTTGTTGTTGGTTTTTACGAGACAGTCTCTATTCATAGTCCTGTCTGTCCTGTAATTCTTTCTCTATGTAGACCAAGCTGACCTGGAATTCACAGAGATCCACCTGCCTCTGCCTCCCAAGTGCTGGGGTTACATTTGTTCACCACCATGCCTGGCATCATAAGTTTGATGCTCTGGCTCCCCACTTTCCAAAAGAACTTAGTTGCTCTCCAAAAATCTCTGCACATGCTGTTCACATCCCCAGAGACCCACACTCTGCTCTCAAACCATCTCAGGCACAATCATGACCCAGAGCCCTTTTTGATGTAATCCTGCATTTTTGACAAAATCACCAAGCTAAAGTATCCTGAGCTATATATCTCTTGAATTTAAACATTAAATAATGCAGGTAAGAGCATTAGCTCTGGGACTTTCCATTCAATTTCCTAAACTCAATATAATGGCTAATTTAGTGACCCCTTTGTGTGTGATCTCACCCACTCATTCATCCACCCACCCACCCATTCCACCCACCCGTCCATCCATCCATCCATCCATCCATCCATCCATCCATCCATCCATCCATCCACACATCCATCCATCCATCCATCCACCCATCCATCCATCCATCCACACACACACCCACCCATCCACCCATCCACACACCCAACCATTTTTCTCAGTTGTGGAAGCCAAATGAACAACCTGCTAATGTTCATCATAAACATGAGTGGAATGCTTTTCTGAGAAAATTCTCATCAAATTGAACCTCCTATCAATGGTGGAATGAAGCCCTTCGGGACTTAATGACAATTTTTCAGTAACTATTCGTTAAAATTAACATTTGTTTTCGTGAGGGCAGCACAGTTGTTACTAAGTGAGAGGACTTCAGTCATCAAGTGACTGGATGACTTTGATGGGGGGGGAGGAAGAAGTATATGATGACCCTCTTAGACCCTGATTGGTCCAGAGATGCTGGGGTGGGAGCAGAGCTTGGACAGGGCCAATGGGAGGCTCCTGTGGTTCTAAGCACTATACTCTGAGGGAGAGGGCACTCAGAAAGCCTGCACTTGAAACCCTTCATCACTGTCTAAACAGAACCCCTGCCTTTTCCATAAATGGAAGAATGGCCATTTACTGACTCTCTAACAAGCATTTAAATACTTCCAGGTGCACTTTTTCACCTACTTATAACATATGTGATTGGTAAGGAAAATGTCCTTTAGAATGTCTTTAAACCACTAGATGCAGATGCCCAGACGTCAGTCAAAAGTAAACCAGGATCCAAATGTGCAGCCCAAAGAAAATCCCATGTTTAGACTTAGGTTTTACTCATTCTGTATAAGGCTGTGCGGGGAGCCTCTGCTTTTAGGGAAATGTTCTGTTCTTCTCTGAGGCGGGGCTGCTTTGCTTCAAATTCAGTTCCCTTGCTGTTAACTCCTTCTCAACCACAGAGCAAACAGAGTGAACTCTTAGTCTAGGGATTTTCTTAAAAACATTACAGCATACAATGTGAAAACCGAAAGTAAGAGAATTGCCAACTGAACATTAAGAAAAAAAACAATGCTACACACGAGTGAACACTCACATGCTAACTTTAGCAATATTAGCAAATATAGCTTATACAACAGTTGCCATAGCTTCTTGAATAAACAGGATTAAAATAAATCATGTGTTAAAGCTGAGGCCGTCTATTACCTAAATCATTCTATGGTATTTAATTTTGAACTCAAATTCTCTCATTTAGAAACAACTGCGTTCCCCTTAGGAAAGCAAATGTTAATTTTCATGAATCGTTACTGAAGAATGGTTAGATGCTGAGCTAAATATTTCACTTGTTATATAACTTTTCTGAATTTTATCCTCTTCTCAAGGTTATGATAATAATATGCAGCTTTTATGCTATGGAAAACACAGAAGGCCAGGCGGTGGTGGCGCACGCCTTTAATCCCAGCACTTGGGAGGCAGAGGCAGGCGATTTCTGAGTTCAAGGCCAGCCTGGTCTACAGAGTGAGTTCCAGGACAGCCAGGGCTATACAGAGAAACCCTTTCTCGAAAAAACAAAACAAATAAACAAACAAATAAAAAACACAGAAGTCATATAAAAGACCCATACATAGAGTTGGTGGTCATAAAAAGTACCCGGATCTCTACAGTACTTTGATTTTACCAAAAGTTTTGTTGAGAAATATCACTAGCTCATGCCCAGTTTGGGAGATGAGAGAGGCCACATGTGATCTCTCCACTCACACCGGCAGTGTCTGCTTAGATAGTAATCTATCTAAATAGTCAGAGAAACCCTGTTCTCATCAAGTGAGTCACTGTTCAATAAGGAAATGGATCTCGGGCTGGGACAATGGCTCAGATGGTGAAAGCCGTTGCCTCCAAGCCTAAGGACCTGAATGTTATCTCCAGATCTCAGATAAAGAGACAGATGCAGTGACACATTTGTTCAATCTCAGAATTCCTAGTGTGGGATGGGAGATAGAGACAGGAAAACCAACCAGAAACTCAGAAGCCAGCTAGGCTAGTCTGTGATGCAGCAACAGGAGGAAAAGACAACTGATGTATGTATACACACACACACACACACACACACACACACACACACACACACACACACGAAGAATAAATAAATGAATGAAGGAAGATCAGATGGATCTGGAAGCACCAACTCTGGTCCATTTTAACAAGTGAAATAAGTGCAATTCAAAATGGTATGCCTGGTTCACATCAGAGCAAAATTCTAAAGAACCAAAAGCAAGTTCTACCTGACATTATCTGGGCATTCTATTCTAGGCCATAAGAGAAAATAAACTTTATCCCTCTCCCAGAAAAACACAAAATCATAGCTCATCTTTTATGATACATGTATTAATTTGTCCCATAAACATGATTTAGTTAATAAACTTCTTCCAATAAATATCCAAATAACTCCTTAGAGATTATATTTGTTTACACTTTCACATAAAGCAGTGGCGTGAATGCTGAGAAGTCCAAATAACTCAGCAAAGTTGTACTCATTTTATGAGTGGAACCTGGGACCCATTTGCAATACCCAGAAATGGACAGCAGCAATCCACTGCTGTTTCCTGGCCCTTTCGGAGATGTCGTTAGGGGAAGCTGTTGAAAGCCGAGGGAGCAACACCACCAGCTAGAAATGGAGTCTGGAGAGAAAAGCAACAAAACTGGGTGCCTGGTCTCCTCAGAGAACTGGATTCTATACAGTGCATGGTGGCATGAATTAATACTACATGTACCCCAGAACCTGTCATGGATGAAACCACAGACCACTGCTATTATTAGAAATAACCACATACGGTTGTTACCATGTCTCAAACTTGGGAGGAGCCAGTGACCCTTTGCACAGAAATACCTGATATCATCAACGTACACTCAGTGGTGGGGTCAAGTTTATGGGCTGCTTTTAAGATTCATGGAGTCTCAGAAAAGAGGCAGTCTGAAACACTCATACCTTATCTGGTTTGTTGAGGTGCCTAGTCCTTGTTGGCAGCCTGCAAAGTTTAGAGTACTCTGGGTGAGCTAGAAGCATGGGTACATGGCATTCCTGGCACAGAAATTCTAATTTGAGTTGACATTTTAAGAGAGAATTATCGTTTTATGTGCCTTGACTCATAGAAAAATAAATAAATAAACGGACAGAAATCTTCAGTGGCTTTGTAAGCTGTGTGTTTGTGGTCACACATACTCCGTAATTGTTGGAGAATAGAGGGAGAGACACATGTTTGGAAATCTATTCTGTGTGCAGGTGTTGAGTAGTTGACTGATTTCAGAAAGGCATTGTGGATCTGGGGGTGTTCGGGTGAATTCCACCTTTTGACCTTGTGGTTAAATGTGTGGGGCCCCATTCACAGCTGTTGTGGGATGCATGCTCCCCACGGGCTGAGGTTAGATGGATCCCACTTAAATAATAACCCTAATCTGTAAAAGGATTCCAAACTCTAAAAACAAAATGTCTTTTGGGATAAAAACTGGGACTTTGGACGTACGTGGATTTGGAGGAAGGAGGATGGTTTCTTTCGTAAAGTTACACACTCATCCGCAGAATTTCTCATTTCAAAAACGCTTTACTTATTTGATGTGTGTGTGAGCGTTTTTGCGTACGTGTTTGCTTGTGCACCATGTGTGTGCCTGGTGCCTGTGGAGGCTGGCAGATGGCATGAGATCCCCTGGGATCTGGAAATGTGAGTGGAGGGTTGCGAGCAGCCAGGTGAGTCCTGGGAATCGAACCCGGGTCCTCTGCGGGAGCAGCTAGTGCTCTTGTACGTTCGTCCATATCTGTTGCCGTTCTAGACTTTCTAATTTTACTTTAATGAACAGTCCAAGGAGCATCTAGTAGAGTCAGTGACTGCTGTATGGTCAGTCACTTTGGAGGATTAAACAGCTGACCTGCCCCTTCTCTTCACATGATTAAGGGGAACAGAATTATGCAGTAAACAATGATGATCATGTAAAATATAGCTCAGCAACCTGGGATGACCATGAAGGCAGCCAGCTGTGGACGGCATGATACAGAATTAGATCCTAGATCAGGGATAATGTAAGGACACAGAACCTAGCCCTGCACAGGACCCAGTGCAGCTAGCAGATGATAAACAAGACGCTTCTGGATGTCTAACTGGCACTCAGTAAATTCTTGATGATTAATTGATTGACTTGCTGATTGACATAATGGCCCCTGGGAGTGCCAGCTTGGATGATAGGGCTTTTGAAATTAACTCTATTAATATGCCGGTGGCTTATGCAAGTCTCAACGTTTCCCTGCTACAGGATCCCCATGTCTACGGCTCAGAGGATAATCGCTTGTCTGCAGCAGTTACCGGGAAGAAGGGAGACTAGAAGAAGATGAGGTTATTGTTGAAGTCTGAGGCACTCTCTGCAATCTACGGGGTGGGTAGTGCCAGTCTCTGCAGGGTGTCACAGTCTGACAACTCAGTTGCCAGTGTCCTGAAAGGGGAGACAGGACAAACGCTGCCAGGAGGATGAGGCATGGCAGGCATGGGGACAAAGCTGGGCATCAGGGGCGAAGGACAAGCAGAAGCCAAAGAGCCCTGAGCAGACAACAGACTGAGAGTCCCCGGGGAATTGTCACCTCTCCTCAGCCCCCATGCTTGAAGGAACTCGTCAGATTAGGGGCTGTGAAACTCCAGTGAACACACAATTACATTGGGACATTTCCTTCAGCTTCACAGGGCTAGATCCTTCCCTGGAGACTGAATCAGTGGAACTCAGCTTAAGGCCAGGGACACACATCACGGCAAGCCTCTGCATGGGTCTGTAGCAAAAGCTGGTGGTCCACAGCACCGGTATAGGGAGTTAATCGAGCTTTGTGCTGCTCCTTTGTTGTTGTTGTTGTTTTAGATTTATTTTTTATTATTTATTTATTTATTTATTTATTTTTATACTCCAGATTTTACCCCCCCACCCCCGTCCACCCTCCATCTGTTCCACATCCCAGACCTCCTCTCCACCCTCCTGTCTCCACGAAGATGTCCCCACTACCTACCCAACCAGACCTCTAAACTCCCTGGGGCCTCCTGTCTCTTGAAGGTTAGGTGCATCTTCTCTGACTAAACCCAGACCTGGCAGTCCTCTGCTATATATGTGTTGGGGGCCTCATATCAGCTGGTGTATGCTGCCTGGTTGGTGGTCCAGTGTCTGAGAGATCTTGGGGGGGGGTCTAGGTTAATTGATACTGCTGGTCCTCCTACAGGGTTGCCCTCCTCCAAAGGCTGAAAGAAGCTTTGTGTTTCTTAATGAACACCAGTGACGACGTGTGTCACCTGGCTGTCCCCACCCAGTTCTAAGCTCGGATTTCTTGATATCACAAAGATTTACGATACTCAGAAACCACCTAACAAGATTTCATCATAGGAAATATTTCAAATTAAGGGACATGTCCTGGTTAGTTTTATTGACAATTTGCCTAGACACACACTCCTCTCCTGTGTGTCTAGACAAATTGTCAAATGAAGAATTGCCTCCATTGAACATGTCTGTGTACGTGTTTATGGTACATTTTCTTGATTGCTAATAGCCATAAGGGCCCAGCCCATGATGACTGGTAGCATCCCCGGGCGTGTAAGCTTGGACTGTGTAAGAAAAGTAGCTGGATGTCAACCTTGGGACAAACAAGTAAGCAGCATTCTCCCATGGCTTCTGCTTCGAACTCCTGCACTGAGTATATATAGGCTTTACCTCCCCTGACCCCATCCTCCAGGTCAATCATTGTATTTATCACAGAAACGGAGGACAAAGTAGGACAGGGTATAAAACAGATCTGGTAAAGAATAGCTATATTTACAACTTCAAAAGGGAGCTAAGATGGGTAGTAGCCTCATCAGGGGCCAAAGCCAGGAAATAAAGAGGGGATGATGTGATTCTCAGATGGGACCTAAGGAGATACTTTGGAACCAGGAAGGAAGAACTTCATAGAGAGAAGGACTTGTTTAAATCCGAGTGTGAGAGCTCCCTGCACCTCACTTGGGCAGCATGGTAGAGCCATGTCCTGGTGGCATGGGCGCAGGTGAGCTGGCCCCAAGGGCGGCAGAGTTAGAGAGCTCACCCTGGTGTGGGTGCAGAGGAGTTGGCAGGCTGACCAACTTAGCAACCACCAGGCCCAGATTCAGGACTTTAACCCCAACATCTACCCCATCTGTGAAGCAATGAAGTATGGGAAGGGGGCAGTCCTATGGAATCTAACCTGCAGGATCTTCATGACATGGGGCAACAAGATATGGGGCAAGAGTTCTTGTGAGGATCCAGTATTGACAGTGTAGCAGAAGCCAGAGGCCTTGAACCAGACCAATGACTCACTGAAATGATCATTTGCAAGCAAAGTGTGGACAAAAGGGTATCCTGTGGGACACACTGTGACATAGTGCAGATTCAGGACAAGATTTTGTTTTCTTTATTATTTTTCTTTTGGGGAGAGATTACAAGGGCCGGGGGCAGATAGAAACAGGCAGAGAGATAAGTGGGATTGGGGTACATGATGTGAAATTCACACATACACAAAAAAAAAATCAATAAAAAATTTTAAAATAAAATAAATGTTTTAAAATAAAAAGTTTTAAAAGAAAATGGGGTGTGAGAGAGGCTCTGAGGAATTGTTAGCTTACTGGCTTGCTTCCCTGGCCTGTTCAGCCTGCTTTCTCAAAGAACCCAGAAGCTCCTACAGAGTGTCACCACCCACAGTGAGCTGAGCCTTCACAGAGTCATCAAACAAATGTCCTCACAGCAAACTGTCCCCACAGGGCAATCTGATGAAGGTGGTTTCTCAATTAAGATTCCATCTTCCCAGATGACTCCACCTTGTGTCAAGTTGACTAAACAATGAGTTAGCACAGACAAACCCATCACACACTTCGGCTCATCGTCTCCTTTCTTGCTGGCCTTCCTTTTCCATAAGCCTGCTTTTACTTTCACATTATGTATTTATATAAAATGATCCTTTATGCATATTAATATCTTTGTATACATCAATGATACAAATAGACTGCACACATACACAAACACACACATACAAAATCTAGAATCCACTTATGAGAGAAAAATGAGATATGCCTTTCTTTTTCTTATCCTCTGAACCATTTCTCCAGCCACACTGAACATATTTTCTTTATCCATTGTGTGTTGGCAAACATCTAGGCTGATCCTATAACTTGATTCTTGTGAATAGTTTAATAGATACCACATAGTTTTGAACCTGAGCAGCCTTCTCAGGGTGATAGTTTTTGAAGGTCTAGAGGGTACCTAACTTGAGCTTTGCCCTCCCTCTTTTCTTATTTCCAGCCACTTAGTTTAGAAGTAACTAATGTTACCAGTTTTGTTTTTATGTGTGTAGGCCAATTTGAAAGAGAGAGCTAATGGACAAATGTTAGTTGGGATAGAAGAAGGAAGAGAGAAACTGATGGCAGAGACCCAAGGCTGACGGTCATTTCAGAAGTCCAGGTATTGGCAGGTTGAGGTAGAGTGTTGTCAGAATGTCTGTAATAAAGTCTAATCCATTCATAAAAGTTAGGTCTGAATCAGAGATGGCGGAAACTCTGCTGAGAGACGTTAGGAATGGTCTGGATGGGGATGCAGAGCTGAGGAAGCTGTTCAGGAAAGACGAGGTTTACTTTTGTCATTTTTTTTTCCTGAGATGTAGTGTACAGGTATAGAAAGGAAAGCCATGGTCACAGCTTGAAAACGAGTTGAGGGTTAGAAACGGTGGGGTTGAAGACAAAGAGGCCTAACCATGTAGGACTGGGTGAGCTCTGTAAAATGAGTTCAGAGAAAACTGAGCCAATGGCTGAAGAGGTCCCCCATTATGGTGGATGTGGGCCACCAGAACCTGAGGTAAGAGGGCAGAGAGGGAGTGTGTGTTCTAGAGAACCTAGAAGAAGGTATTATTCCAAAAGAGGGCTTGTGGGATGGCAGGCAGGCCTGAGTTTTTACCACAGAACCTACGACAAAAGGCCTGGTTTGGTGGCACACGCTTGTAATTCTAGCACTGGCACAGTAAAGAAAGGTAAGTCCCTGGGCAGACTGGACTATTTAACTAGATCTGAGACAATGGGAGACCCTGCTTGGCCCACCTCCACCGTGTATGTGTGTGTGTGTGTATGTTTATATGTGTATATATGTATGCATATGTGTGTATGTATATGCATGTGTGGTTGTATATAAGTGTATATGCATGTGTGTGTGTGTTTTTTCCCCCTATGTCCATATGGAGAAACGGAGTACCACTGCTCTGTCCTTGAAAACTGAGGAGCAGAGGTCTCCATCCCAGGCCGTGCCCTGATTCTATTCAGCTGTGCCTCCTTCTCCAATACACCTTTTATAGCTTCCACGGGCTAACAAGCAAATCAGATTGAACATCCTAAAGTGACAAAGATATTAAAATTTGTTTCCAAATCTTAGCAGGGTGGGAGGTTTCAGAGCAACACATCTGTCATGGACCTAGGGCTGTGATGGGGGGGAAGAGAACTGGGCTCCCGAGGATGGCGGCTCACTGTAGAGGATGCTGCTGAAGTGGTGTGGATAGAATGGAGGAAGGGGAGGGACGGAAACTGTTTCCTCGAGACCTGGCAGGATTGGGAGCACAGGGGTGGCAGGAAAGAGGAGTGTGACCCTTCTTCTACAAGTGCAGAGAACTACTCGAAAGGAGAACAGCTTGGGAGATGTCTTCTAGGAGATCCTTTATGGGACTCAAAGGGATGGCTAGAGTTTCAGATAAAGAGGAACCCAAGGAGTTCACTTGGATGAGCAGAATAAAAGTGGTATTGGTCTGTGTTCAGGGGAATGAGTTTACACCCAGGGGTTTGCAAGAAAACAGGGGGAGAAACTTTACGGATGATCAATTTGGGATAGAAAAGAGATTTTCCTGGACACACCGAGGACACATGTAAAAGTGCCACAGGTTAGCAACTGCCTGCTCTGTGATCTTCAGTTACACCCCAGGCTCTAAAGGACTTTGGCTAAAGGTACATCTTTAAGGACAGTTTATGTTCTGAAAGATCCATGAAGAGAAGTAGGGAAGAGTGTGCGTGTATAACATCTTCCAAACAAGCAGTGACATATGAAAAGAGAACTTAGACATGCCAGGCACTGGCGGCCGCTCAATCCCATCTCCTCCCTGGTGTCCTAGGAAAGCTATAAAAGGCCAGATATCCAATGCATCTGGAAGTGGGCAGGGCCCTCCCTGTGGTGGAGACCTCTGCTGGTGAGTTTTCAAGCACAGAATCGAATGCTTCATCCCTCTCTTCCTCCTACCCCCCACCCCACTTGTTTCAGGCTTATACTAAAGTTACCCCAAAATATGAAGGAAAAAAATCTAAGTCTTTCCTGCCTGATGAGGCCATAGTGGGAATCTGTCAGCTATGAAGAACCCAGTGTCCCAAGATGTGCGTAAGGGCCTGTGAACACACTCCTGGTGTCTCAGGCTTAATCGTGGGGGATATTGTAATTTAGTGCTTTTATATCTTGTATACTAGACCTTTTTTTCCCCCTTAAACCAGCACTACAATTCACAGAATAAATCTCTTGCCATACAACTGATTGACCCCCCCATGCCTGCCTCAAACAATTAGATCTTATATAAAACCTATAGACCAAACTTAAATAAAAATCCTCACATCTAAATTAAAGCTGATATCTCAGAAGTGTCTTCTCACAATTTAGTCCCAGAATTCCAGTAGTATAAACCTTCCCTGGGAATTTCTACTTTGTCCAGATCATGTGCTCCTAAGACTATGCTGCCCTCCAGTGGCCACATGTAAGAGCAACTCATATTTTGTTTGGATGCAAACTGGGTTTCCAGTTTGTCCTAAACCAAAAAAACCCCGATACTGTGCCAAGTCAAGGCACTTACACCAGGTCCAAGAATCTCTGAACGCGGCTTCAAGAAGTATAGGGGCAAAATGGCGGACAGCAATGACCGCAGCTTGTTTTGCATTTTGGACCAATCTCTCCTGTTGTATGGCTGCGAAGTCTAGGATGTGGGAAATAACTGACTTGACTCCATTACGCTGTTAAGGCATCCTCCTCAGGGGACTGCACAAGAATTCATGACATGGTGCTCTGTAATTATGAACTCAGAGAACACAATAAATTCTCCCAAGTGGCCAAAACTCTCGGAAGCTCTGGCCAGGAATCCACATGGTTGCTCTTGGTCACCAGGGACGTGTCCTTTGATGGAGCTCTGTGGGACTTCTTGTAACTGGCCACAGTCACGGCCGTCTAATGCCTGTAATCAGCTTCCTCTAGGGCTCCCTATTTCCCCATGTTGAGAAAGGAGGCTATGCAATCAGTGGAACAGCAGGCAAAGGCGTCTGCTGAGTTCTTCTGTTCATAGAAGACAGAGAGGGCGTCAGCAGCCCATCGTGCCTCAGAGGACCCGGATGAAAAGGAATAAAATGTATTATCAGGTTCAAGTCAGTATTGAGGACTATGAAGTTATTGGTTACTAGTAAATGCATCACTGAGGCTGATCAGAAGCAATCAAGCTTCTGGGCTCCTGACTGTTCTGTAGGAGAGCACTCTGGGAACTGTATTGGGTATAGCTCAGTGACAGGCATTTGCCTCACATATACAAGGTCTTGGGTGTGATCCTTAGCATCACAGAAACAAAATGCTGGTACTGTATTTTGGGGACACTGTGAAGGAGACGTGGTTTACTCCCTGTGGTTTCTATCCATGCCGCTTGGAAAGCACATGTTATGTAATGGTTAAAAGAAGAAATCCATCAATGATCCTGGAGCAAGATGCAGTTCAAGCAAAGCCTTTGCTAGATGGATGTGTGCAAACTACAAGTGAACTGCTTGGAAGGCTATTGATTTTTACTGTCATTACTAAACAAAAATGCCTAGGGCAGCAGTTCTCAGCCTCTGGGGTCATGTATCAGATATTTACGCTACAATTCATAACAGTAGCAAAAACTACAGTTATGAAGTAGCAACAAAATAATTTTATGGTTGGGGGTCATGACAACATGGGCACCGTATTAAAGGGTCATAGCACTAGGAAGGCTGAGCACCACTGCCCTAGAGAATACTCAGAGATGGTTCCTAATGCTCTTAATGGCCAGTAGAGGGCTGTGGTAGAGGCTCTCGGCCTTTCCTTCACAGTGAACACACAGCGGAGCAACCTCCCTAACAAGACAATCTATTTGCCCTCCAATTTTCATGTTATTTATTATTTATTTATTTATTTATTTATTTTTCCCGAAAGTCAAAGAACAACTCTGAGTTGGTTCTCTCACCCTAGTATGTGGCCTCTGGGGATTGAACTCGGGTCATCTGCTTTGGCAACAGGTGCCTTTACCTGTAAAATGCATCTCTCTCTCTCTCTCTCTCTCTCTCTCTCTCTCTCTCTCTCTCTCT
>NW_021621323.1:17205915-17229837 GCF_004785775.1 Grammomys surdaster | reverse complement strand
TCTCTCTCTCTCTCTCTCTCTCTCTCTCTCTCTCTCTCTCTCTCTCTCTCTCTCTCATACACACACACATACTCACACACACTGATCTAATTTCTAAAGAAGCAGGGTCTCATGTAAGGTAATTTTTGTTGACATTTCTACCCTTTTTTATGTTTTAGAAGTGGCTGACTTTTTAAAAATTCTTATAATCAGCTTTTAAGTCAAGAGCCATGTTGGCATGCCAATGACCTTGTAGAGAAAATACCCATCACTTAAACTCTCAGACTGTGGAAAACATAAATTCACAAGCCTATTATGCTTATTTGTCTTCAGATCCTGGATACTTTACTGTGGGGATTCCCCACATCAGTCAGTATAATCTTTGTGATACTCTAATAACAGTAATATTCATAAATAAAGAGGTGGCTCTCCCTAGTTTGTGCAAGTCTTGGCTTTTCAAATGCAGTGTTCCCTTCAGACCACCAGAGGACAGTGCAGGCACTGTTAACTGACATTAAACGTTCATTATAATCTGGAAAGATATTTGTTTTCTTACAAACTGTTTTCTGTTTTAAATCAACACTATACATGTAAGATATCAGAAACATGCCTTCTTTTAGTCTCAAATATATTGGGGGAGCTTTACAGAATTATTTACAGTGAATTATCTATGTAGCAAGAGATTTATAGTTCAATGTAATATATAAAAATAGATACTTTGGAGAAAAATGCTGCACTGTGAATTTGGTCTAAAATGTCCCCAATCCACCAGAGACACATGTTACATTTAGTTAGTAAAGATTTTAAGAGTTTCAGGAGGCTACCTAAGGCCAACAAGTCCATGTCCAACCTACCCCTCCTTTAACTGATGTGGGAAGGTCACTGGGATCAGGAACCTGCAGAGGCCAAGATGTCTCCAAATCCTGACAGCCTCACTCTTCTTATCATACAGAGACTTAGGTATAAGTATATGTATGTGTGCATTTTGCCATAACACCGTTCAAATTACTAGCGGTCTGATTCATGAGTCTGTTTTGTCATGGTTGAATGATTAAGGAATTCCCCCTCTCCTGGAAGATCCAGCAGTGTTCAAAATTGTCTGGCCTTGCCTCTGCGAAAGTTCACATTCAACTTAGAAAGGGGAGGTCTTCAGGTATGCTATAGTGGTTACACATGTGCACAGCTGTCCCTCACTGTGCCTGTAGAGATCAGAGGACAGCTTTTTAGGAGTTGGTTTCCTTTTCCTACCTTTACAAGGATTCCAGAGATTAAACTCTGGTTGCAATCCTTGCACTAAATGCTGCACCCAAAAAAAAAAAAAACCCAAAACTATTCATATAAGCCAGGTACTTCAAAGTGTGGTAGTATATTCCTATAATCCCAGCACTTGGGTGGCTGAGGAGGGAGGATTAGAGTTTGAGGCCAGCCTGGGCAACATGGTGTGTTCCATGGCAGCATGAATTATATAGTAAGACCCTGTCTCAAACAGCAAGAAGTCTGTTAACACCACTGAAATAAAACACCACCACAAGGGTGGGTCTGTCATCCTCTTTTCTCTTTCATTCTGACCTCAAAGTAGGTAGGAGACACAACTTCCTCTCTTTCCTAGAATGCCCCAGGAAGGGATTTTACTAAACAACACTAGAAATACATATGGACCTTTGCAAAGCCTGGAGAATGTGTCCCTCCCTTTCCCCACTGAGTTAGAGGTGTTGATATAACCTTGTAGACTGGAAACCCTGTCAGGCGCTTCTGGGTTGACAGTGACCTCTGGGAGAAGAGGATTCTGGGAAATTAGTGTGGCTGGAACAGCAATGCTGAGCCCCTGCCTCTGGACTTGCTCATCTGTCTGGTGTTCAGCAAGTCTGATCAGAATTAGCAACTTCAAGGGCTTCCTGACAATCTCCTGACCCCAGAACAAATTCCTTCTTCTTTAAAGAACACACATTAGGCCCCCAGTGAGACCTCTCCTTTCATTTTCTGTAGCTGGCCTGCTTTGTTCTAGTTTCTCTTAGCAAGCTCAGGGCCAGGCTGAAATCCCAGAGAGATTTTCTCCAAGCTCAGGCTAGGATCCCAGAGAAGTCCTCCAAGCCCAAACAAGGAAATGCTCAAAGATCCGAAGCCAACACCAGGAACTCGGTGCTATCTTATTTACAAGTTAATTCACTGGTTGTTACTCTTTTCCCACTGGAGGGGGCAGGTATCAATTAGCCACTTCTTTAAATAATGCATCTTATTTTCTAAGATGCTACGGGTACACAGACACACCGAGGATCTAAGTTGACTGTAGTTTTTAACCATAGCAGTTTAAAGGTTGTTTAAACTCAAAGGGGATAACAGCTGTACAGGCCCTGCTATTATAAACTTTAAATAAAGCACTACATGTTTTATGATGTCTTAAGGACATAGTTAATGGCTAAGGAAATTATCCAGGGAAGTGTCAAAGCCATGAGGAAAAACATAGACCCTCCCTGGACAGCCAAGATCAGATGTTATTTTACAGCCCTTTTCCTCAGAAGTCAATGGTTCCCTACAAGTAGCCTTAGATGGATGGGTTGACCAGAGAATTCCCCAAACCTCAACCCAAGGTCTTGTGAAGGAATCCCACCAAGGATTAGGTCCTGAGCGTAACCTATTGAGTGAGAAACGTGAAGCCAGCATGATCAGATTCCAGGCCCTCACACAGTGAAGGAAGGTGCTGGTCTGGAAAAGCCAGGCTCAGGGACTGCAGAGCTAGAAGTCAGTTGCAAGGGTTTAGGGAAACTCAGTGAGTATCACTCCTCAGGGCTGTCCCTCCCAGAGCAGAGGTCAGACTGCAGAGATCTGAGGTTGATGCAAAGGTTAAGAGGGATGAATTAACAAGCCACATAGACTGGGATGCCAGAGGCTCTAAAGTGAAGTTCGACCACCTACATTGTTGTTTTCTGAAATGATAATATTGACCTGTGATGTGAGTGTATGACGTCACCAAGTTAAGCTCAGCAAGCTACTTCATGTTAAGTAAAGATTTGTGATTACTATGGCCCAGTAACTGGCTAAGAGAGGGTGAGATGTCCCTCTTCTGAAGACTAGTTCCTTAAATGCTAACATTTTCTCTGCAAATAGTTCCAAGCTTTGTACAAAAGGACCTACTCTGACATGGGGTTCAAAAATGGCAGGAACTGCATCAAGCTATCCAACTTACATTTTTTTTATAGGCTGCACAATGGGGACAAATCAGGCTGGCACTTGCTCAAATTTTAGTCTTCCTAAGAGGGATAGCTTCCCTCACTCAGCTGTCCCTCTAGCTCTGAGGTTGCATACATATTTAGGGTTGCTTACATATGCCATATATATATATATATATATATATATATATATATATATATATATATATGATGCTTATATTGCTTAAGTACATATGTATAACTTATATGCAAAAGAAACCCTTCATTCCCAAACCAGGGCCATAAAAGAGGCCCATAGTTTCAAGAACCCTTTGGCCCTTGGAATTCCATAAAGCAGCCAACCCTCTTCTGGAGAGTCAGGAGGTCACAGAAATAGATAATCTGGCTTCTCTCTAACCCTGCAACCCAAAGGTCACAAAAAATAAACAAGCTGCCTTATCTTCCACTCTGCAGTTTATCCCCTGCCCCACAAAAAAAAGTTTCTTGGCCTGGCTTCCTCAGGTCTGCCTACTCTCCACTATTAAAACCACAACTGTCTTCTATGGGGAATAGTAACTGGGTCTTGAGCTATGAAAGGCATCTGTGCTGAGCACCAGGGTAGATTAAGGTGAAAAGAAAATGCATCTGAACTTGATTTTGGAAGATTTATGGTAAGGAATATACTAGCGAACAAGACTAGCATAGAGTTGGAATCTGGAAGAAATTGGGAGGCCACTCAAGAATGGGTATGAGCTGTCAGGGTGGGAAAGGACAGAAGATTGGCAGAGGCTGGCACACTACAAGAGAAAGCCCTGCAGTGGTGACATCAAATGGGCCCATAACATAACTGTGTGCCATCTGAACTTTATCGCCATGTTCTCCTGGGACCCAGAAGCTTTCAGTTCAAGTATTTGCCAAACATTACCAGCCTTGTTTTCATGACTGCTCCATGTGGGAAGTGGAGGGGAGATAGAGAGTGTGGGAGGGTCTGGAAAAGCTTGAGTTTATGCCAGAGATAAAAGATCAACGGCATGATGTGGATTTCCCCAGAGAGCAGGAAAGCCAAGCTAGAGCTGGTGACACATAGGACAGGACTCTGGGTGCAGTCTTGGTCTCCAAGAGGAAAGCCAGAACTCAGGAGGCCAGGAAGACCCAGCTAGTACCTGGAAAACAGGCATTCATATTCTGTGGAAAGGTTAACTTTCTTTGGTGAGACCTTTGGATTGTAAACTCCCTTGAAACGTATGTGTTTTCTTGTCTGTAACAATTTTGTATCTCTATGTTAGTTACAGTTAGTTAGTTTTTGAATGAATACAGGAGTGGCTTTTCCATAGACCCTTTTCCATTAGAACTGCCTTAGACCAGTAAGGAAGAATCAAGTAGAGAGGTGGGGTTTGGGAGGGGAGAGAGAAAAAAGAAAAAAGGTGATACAAGAGTTGGGGGGGGGGGAGGAGAGCAGAGAGAAAGCTGGAAGAGCCCTAATGTGTCAAACAAAAAACCTTCCTCAGCTAACATCTTTCCTCAATCTATTTTTTTTCTCTCCTCTAAGTTTCCTTTTGGCACCTGCAGTATCTGGTGGCATTGAGCTGAGTGTCCTCAGAAGCCTAGTAAACAAGTTGTTGGGATGGCCTCCTCCCCTGAAGATGCCACAGACATCAGCGTAGGCCCTGTCCCTCTTCAGGGAGAGCCATCTTACCACCTGACCAGACTTGGAGCAAAAGCACTCACAGTTCAAGCTCAGAGAAGTTCTGGTCTCCACGCTATTGCATTGTGTCTAGGGGCAGGGGCTGGATGAGGGAAGAGAAGTTTTTCTAGGAAGCCTAGCAAAAAGTTTATTTCAAGTTCTTAGGTCAGAGGCTCAGCAGACTGTATCCCAGCAAGGAAAGCTTTACAGACTATGGACTCTAGTCATAACATTCAAAATACTAATAAAAATGTCAGTTGAGGTTGGGCAGGGTGGTACATATCCATGATCCCAGCACTCTGGGAAGTTAAGATGAAGATTTGCAGGAGTTTAAGGCTGGGCTACACTGAAGCCAGCAATACTCACCTTCCTCTCTGCACTTAATCAATGGATGGAAGGAAGAAGGAAGAACTGTTGTTTAAAAAGATTAAACATGGAAACTCAAAACACTAGGACAGGCCTAAATGCCTACAAATCCAGTATGGAGCTATTATTGCTGCTACAAATGTATTCTGCATATCAGGATAAAAGGTTACTTACTATTGTGGCTTATGTAAATATACCCTTTGTTTAATTCATATCCCTTTTTTCCTTTTCCTTCTTATTGTTTGTTTGTCCAGGGACTCTTTCCGTAGTTCAAGGTGGTCTCAAGTTCATGGTCCTCTTGCTCCAGCCTCTAGAGTCCCAAGATGATCAACCCTTAGAAAGGACTTGAGTGGATGGTATGTGTACTCACTGTGATGACCTAAGAGCATGTATGCTTACCCAGTTAGGAGCTACCTGATTTTGAGACTTTACTCTCCTACTGAAGGAATTGCAAAGGAGCCTCTTTAGAATCAAAAGTTCTGTCTTGAATGTGCTTTTTTTTTCACTTTCTTTTCTCCTTTCAAAAATGGTCTCTGCCTGCCTTATAGCTGCATACCACGGGACAAAATATAGCCTCACAATGAACCTTGCTAACCTGTGGGTTCGCTGTAGTTCCTTGACAATAGTTTCCCCCATGATGTAACTAAGTTTTCAACTTATTCACCCTCCAATTCTAGACATCGCTGGCATGCTCCCAGATTCCAAGGCCAGAATCGTGGCTAATGGGTGGTTAGGAGAAGTGTGCGTGTCACCCTCCAGAGATGGGACTTGCCAACCTACTGTGGATTTGCATGAGAAACCCAAACATGGGCACAGTGCTGGAGCAGCTTGCGACAGATGGAGGCTTTTGCCAGTTCTTAATGTTGCCATTCATTCTCCGGTTCTGATTTCCCAGCCACTCAAGGACAGGATGAACTGAAACAAAAAAGACTTCTATGGCTGACACTTTATAGCACAAAAAAATGGTCAGAGTTTTCTAGGAAGTCAAAGTGATACTGGAGAAGGAGGGATGGGAAGATTATTCTGGAATCCTTCACAGTTCCAAACATTTTGTAGCAGAATTAAATGTTTTTAAAAAGTATGGCAGGGATATTTTCATTATATTGACTCAGTTGTCCCTCGTTCCTTTGTTAACTTTCTTCTTTTAAATTTATAACTAAATTAATTTTGCATTGCCAAAATGTTTAGTTGTTCCCAGGTGAGTGACTGGAGCATTGACCTTAATGTAAGACCACAGAGTATGCAGGATCCGTTAGCCACTTTCTTGACAGAGTGACAGTCTTATCTCTGTCGGTAAATGGGACTTTCAAACTTTGCTACATCATGTTTTCTTTTCTAATCATTTTATTTTTTTTATTATTCCTCTTTATTCTCTAACTCTTATCAATACAATCCTCAGAATAAACCTGTGGCTTTTCCCTAAAAAAAAAAAAAAAAAAATCAGTTTCCCAGGGACTAGATGAATGCCTCAGTGGTTAAGAGCCATACTGCTCTTGCAGAAGACCTGGATTTGATTTCCAACACCCATATCAAGTGGCTCACAACCACATGTAAACTCCAGATCTAGGGGTCTGATGCTTTCTTCTGACCTCCCTAGGAAACTGTACTCATGAGCACATACCCCCAAAGAGACAACAACTCACCCTCTCAACAGAGCCAATGCTCAGACAGAGGTCATACCCAAAGAGCCAGAGAGTGGAAGGACGAGAGTACAAACATCACTTCTCTAATGCTATACTACATGGCTTTCAATACCAAACATGTGAGGGGCAATTATCCTCTATTGTTTTACATCTGTATGTCTGGAATTTGAAAGACGAGTGTTTATTGAATACTGACCCTGTGTCTGGTATCAATCCAGGTGAAGGCAATTTAAGAGCAGAAGCTAAGTACAAACTCATGACCTATAAGATGACATATCAATTAGGAACCATATAGAAGGTGATGGAACAACCAGAAGTCAGAGGTAGAGGCTGTCTTAGTCAAGTGATTGGGTAGTACCTCTTTGAAGAGATCATATTTGTATCAACACTCTTTCGTATGGGGGAGAGAGCCCCAAAGGATAACCACCATTACAATCAAACATAAGCAATATGGAACTATTGGTTTGAGGTAGTATTGGGAGATGTTAGGCATGGTGATAACACAGAGTGATATTCTAGGAAGTTTCCAAAGACATTTTCTGTGGAGAGAGGGAGGGGGAGGGGCAGAACAGGAAGGCCATCAGAAGCCTGTGGTGGTAGCGATGGATTAATGTGGTACCCAAGAGGACTCATCTAGAACTTAAGAAAAGGATAGAGCCAAAAAAAAGAATTAAGCGTGAAGCTCAAGTTTCCCCCTGGCACCATGAAGTTGGGTGGAAATGGCAGTGCCTTTTATTCATGAGGAAGACTTGGAAGGGGATTAACAAGTATGGCTGGTGAAGATCAAGAATTATCTCAGCTAAACTAAGATTGATGAGTCTGCCCAGGAGTGGGTGAGGTAGGGGGTTCTGTGTGCGAGCATGGCACTCTAGAGGGGCAAGGTCGGAGATATAAGCTAGCAGTGTATCAATTTGACAGAATTAGGCAAATAAATATATGTGGGTTCTAGAAGAAACTCTAGATCCAGGTGTTAGTGGGACCGTGCTCCTTCGAGGATTTGGGAGAGAAAACCCATTCCTTGTTTCCTTTAGCTCCTAAGGGCTGCGTGCGATCTTGCGGTCTTACACTCAGCCTCTCTTGGTCACACCCCTCTCCTTCCTGGGAGTGTTTATGGAACTCCCAGGGCCTTCCAAGGACAACTTGTCACTAGATTTTATGATCCACTTGAACTGTGCAGAGGCTCTTCATCTTGAATTACTTAATCAAATCTTTTTTTGATATTTTATTTATTTATTTATATTTCAGATGTCATCCCCTTTCCCCATCCCTTCCCCAGAAACCCCCTATCCTATCCCCTCTCCTCCTTCTTGCTTTTTTTCCTTTATTAGTATTTTAAGTTAACATACAAAGTACTGGGTTTTATTACAGCATCCTCATACATGTGTCATTAGAGTTCTGATTTGTTTCTCTCTCTCTCTCTCTCTCTCTCTCTCTCTCTCTCTCTCTCTCTCTCTCTCTTTCTCTCTCTCTCCTCCTAGCTCCTCCTCTCATTCTCCTCCTCCTCTCCTTACTTCTCCTCTTCCTCTCCTTACTCCTCCCGCCTTAGCTCCTCCTACATATCACCCTTCCTGTTAAAATAAAACTCTTCTCTCAAAACACAGTTAGGTCTATCTTGTACCTTACTGAAGCTTAATCAAATCTTTAAAGGCGGAGTCTTTTCCCAAGTAACACAGACTCCTGAAATTAAAAGGACCGTCTCTGTGGGTCTCCATTCAACTCACTAGGGGGCAGTATGTCTCCTTGAGGCAAGAGAGCCAACAATAGTGCCAGAGATTCCAGCAGAGAAAAACTGGGCACAGGGACGAAGCTGAGAAAGTGTAGCTGGGTGGTGCAGGGCTCACAGATTACAGAGAAAGGGCCTGGCGTTCATGTTTCTCTTGTTTTTATTGAATTTCTCTTATACTGGAGTTGCCTCTGAGTGTACCAAATATTCCTTGAACTGATGTTTCTGATGATCTTGAAAGGCCTGTTGCTCCATCCTGTACCTGCCTTGGGGTTAGCGAAACATTTCTGTCTAATCATTCACACATTTTTTTTCTCTCTCTAGGTGAACACATGGAAAGAGCAAGGGGAAAAAAACTTGTTTTATTCTGTGCCAAGTTTTTAACATAATAGCAACCATCACTCTCCTCCTGCCTCTTTCTCGAGTCTACAAAGAGGCTAACATTTGAAACCTATTTAGCAATTTTTTCTGGAGCTTACAAAGGACTTCCAAAGTTATATTTGGGGGCTTACTCTTTGTTGGTGAAGGGCAGCGATCTTCCCTGATAGAGAAACAGAAAATTTGTCTTTGTGCAGTTAACCCATCCTGCCTGGGAAAAGGAAACTGATGTTCATCTGAACCTGTTGTCGCAGTTACGGCTTCTGTTGCTGAAATGAAACACTATGACCAAAGCAGCTTGGGAGAAAAGGTTTATTTGGCTCACACTTTCCACATCGATATTCATCATCAATGGAAATCAGGACAGGAACTCAAGCAGGGCAGGACTGGTAGGCAGAAGCTGATGTGGCGGCCATGGAGGGGTGCTGTGTACTGGCTTGCTCATCTTTCTTTCTTATAACCCAGGATCACCAGCCCCTGGGTATCCCCACCCACAATGGGCTGGGCCCTCCCCCATCAAGCACAGATTAAGAAGATGCCCTACAGGCTTGCCTGAAAGCCCAGTGTTAGGGAGGCTTCACTGAAAGATAAGCTGATACACATATCTAACAATGTTTGTGTAGAAATCTATCCTTTGAGAATGTAAAAACTAGTACTTTGGAAAGAGAGATTTTTAAATAAAAGGGATCTTGAATGTGTGACCTCAGAATGCAGCGACGTCCATTCTCCTGCACTGCTGGCCAGTCAGATCATTTTAATGGCCAGGCAGGCATGGGAAGATTTGCCCTCAGAGATATCTAGGAGACTGGAGACAGTGTATCCTAGGGCTTGTTGGTGAGCCAGTCTAGGTGAATTGGAGAGCTCCAGGCTCAGTGAGAGACTCTGTCTTAGAAAAAGTGGAGAGCAATCGAGGAAGACCACCAGTCTGACTGACTTCTGACCTCTATGTATCCATGTGTGTGAGTACACAAATACACACATATACATACAAACACAAACACACACATACACAAATATACATACAAACACACACATACACATGAACACACATACACAAATATATACACACATACACACAAACACAAATATATACACACAAACACACACATATACAAATATACACAAATATATACACACACAAACACACACACACATGGGAATGGGATTAGAAACAGAGACATACTGCAAGAATTCTAGGATAGCCATTGAAGAGTCTAATGGTTTGAATAGGAATGGCCCCCATAGGTTCATATAGGTGTGGCCTTGTTGGAGTAGGTGTGGCTTTACTGGAAAAAGTGTGTCACTAGGGGTGGGCTTTCAAACAAAAGTCCATCACACGTGCACACACAGACACACACAGGCATGCACACACACATACACACACACACACACCTCTGTGTGGGGGCCAGGATGCCTCCTGTCACAGTGTTATGAGTTGCTTTGTTTATGTTTTCTCTTCCCAACAACAGGACAGAACTAAGATAAGAAGAACTTCCAAGTTTTCTTCTCTTAAGTCAGTAATCTGACTTCTAGATGGGACAGGATGACCAACACATGGTGTTTCTAAGATGGCTGGAGGCTGCAGGAGAGCTCAGAGAATCTTTGCTTACACAAGTGTGAATGAGTTATGGGCAGAGTAATTCTGGATCCCTATCACATTCTGGAGTGGACTCAGAAGCTGCAGGCTTTGGGCCCCCCACCAACTCCCTTTCCCTCCTGACACAAAGTCTAAGGGGCAAAGAAAACTCCTTGTGACTAGCTAGGTCCTTAAGCCTCCCAAGCAAGTATGACACGTTTTCAGTAATGTACTTTTCAATTAATTAACCTTGTTCACAAAGTGAAAGGTAAGTATATTTTACACTTATAATCACATGATTTAAACTAATACAACTTACCTCAAAATATTTGTTTTCAGGTTATTTCTAAGGTACTGGGTCAAAGCTCCCACATGCTAAATAGTCATGCTTGACGATGAGCCATATCTGTGGTCCATACAATGCCTGAAATACTAAATTTCATTTGTACTTTTCCAAAGCCGACCTCCTCCACCAATCTGTACAGAATACAGGGACCATATTGAAGCCATATTGTGGCATGGACGATCAGTAGATGGACCGATGGGAAGGTAACAAGCCACATAGTTTTAAAGACATGAAAAAGATGGAAACAATGCTCATCATTCAAGAAGGCCAAGAGCACAGACCCTTGAAAGAAGTTAAAACAGAAGGATCAGAGATTGCTGGGGCCAAGAAATAATATGCAAATCTCCAATCTCTGCCTGGCCAACAAGCTCTCCTTTGTGTGAGCCCAGAGTTAGCTCACTGACACTTCCTACTCTCTGCAGAAGTACGGGGTGTTTTGGCAATACACATTGTAACACATTCTAGGCTTTTCCCATCAGGCTTTGAGAAGACTGAGCAGTCTTGGGTTCCGGTTCAGCCACTGTGACCTGCTCACTCTGAGATGGGAACAAGTCTTTATTCCTTCTGAGACTCTCTCCATCCAACTGTAAGTCAGAAGTAACCACGCATGCTCAGTCACTGACAGGTTTGTGGGAGGATGTGACAGCCAGTGCAGAAGGGTCTTGAAAGAGCTTGAAGGTGTGAAACATTTTACAAAATAAAAAGGGGAATCAGTGTTGAGATCTGGCATGGGCTACAGCCTCGTGGTCAACAAGGGTAATCGGCATCTGTTCAACTCCTTAAAAATAGCTGAGTAGCTACTGTGGGCTTAGCATGTTACACAGGTGGGGTGTTTAACAACCATCTTTGATATAGAGGCATTACTTTTGTCTTTCCTCTTTAAGAAAATAAAGTTACAGTTCTGGTAAATGGAGTAGAGATTGAAGCCCAGATCTGAGGCCCAAGGCTCACACATGAGCTTATACTGAAGACCAGAGAGACGGGAAACCTCCCCCCAGAGGTTTGATGATGGAATCTAGCCAGTTTTCTCTGCACTGAGTCTCAAGAGCCTTTGGCTCTCAGAAGCATCATCTAGGCAGAGTTCTGCATTGGAAGGTCACATGACTTTCCCCAGGGAGGAAGCGCCTGAGTTTATGGAGACCTGTTACATAGAAGACTTGTTACGCGGAAGAGATTCTCCAGAATCCCCTGAGGACCCATGATGTAAGTCCACAGCTTCTTGTCACCAAGTCTCCCCCTTACATCTGTTCTCCATGTGCTAAAGAAAGGGCAGTTAGGGATTGGCTTTTTATTGCCCGTATTATATATTCTTTATTTTATTATTTTTTTTTTATTTTATTGGTTTTTCAAGGCAGGATATCTGTGTAGCCTTGGCTATCCTGGAACTTGATCGCTCTATAGACCAGGTTGTCCTCAAACTCACAGAGACCTGCCTCAGCCTCCCGAGTGCTGGGATTAAAGGCAAGTGCAACCACTTGGCATATTCTTTATTTTAAAATCCATTATTGTATTTTAAAACATTCATGTGTATGTGCATGTGTTTGTGTGTGCAAAGGCATACCATGCCATAATGTGTGTGTGTGTATGCTCTCATGTGCATGCGTGTGCAGTCATAAGGCAACTTTTAGGAGTGTTTTCTCACCTTCCACCTTACTGAGTTACAGTCTGTTTTGATTTTACTGCTGCACTGTGTACTCCAAGCTGGCTGACCTATGAGCTTCTGATGGATTTTCTCATCTCTGCCTCTCATCCTACCACAGAGGTGGTGAGATTACAGATGTGCGCCCCTGCATCCAGTTCTTTCTTTCTTTTTTTTTTTCTGTGAGGTCAGGAGACTGAACATAGATCCCTGTGCTTGCACAGTTAGTGCCTCTACAGAGTGAGCTAAATACCTGCCCCCTTAGTTAGTTAACTGTTTTATGAGACAGACTTTCTTTTTTTGTTGTTTAGGATATCTTTTATTTATTCCTTGCCAATGTCTTACATGTAAACAGACCCCTCAGGACACCTACTTCTTCCTTCCCACTGCTCTCAGAAGCCCCCAGTTCCTCTTCCCTACTGTTCCAAGCACCTACAACACTCTCTCCAGTTGATACCCGCCTCTTTTTGTTGCAATAATCCTTGAGTTCAATTAGTACTGCCTGTGGGGACAATGACTGATTAGGTTGGCTTGATTTTACTCAGGTAGCCATAACTGCAGTGGCTAAATGGGGTTCTTGTAGCCTGGCTAACTTAAACTCACTATATAATAAGGATGGTCTTCAACCTCTCATCCTTCTCTTCCCAATGACTGGAATAACTGGTCTGTACTACCACACATGGTTTGAATTACTTATTTGTTTGTTTATTTGGGGAAAGGGTTGTGGGTTTTTTTGAAAGGGGGTCATGATTTGTGGCTCAGGCTGGCATCAAACTTGTGACAATCCTCCTGCCTCTGCTTCCGGAGTTCTGGGTATGACAGGAGTGTACCACTGTGTTCTGCTTTATTTTCTGTGTTCTTGTTTTCTTGTGCCTGGGACCTCACTGTGACTGCCCTCCCAAGCTTAGCTAATCCTTGGCAAAAGCAAAGTGTATACCTAAGAGCCTGCCTCTCCTAAGCTATGGCAGACTCAGCTAAGTTCATGTCAGCCACCTGAAGCTGCTCTCTCATGAGGTGGTGGGAACTTGCAGATCTGGGTAAGGCCTATCTAAAAGACACAGACAGATGGGGGAGTGTCTCTAGAGGCTGCACTTTGCTTTTCATTTGACAGAAAGTGGACAAACTCCTCCTCCCTGATCCTCTCGCACTGCCAGAATGTTCAGTTCGACAGCACAAGGACAAACAACCATAAACTGACGTCTCAGAAATGGCAGCAAAGTCAGCCTTGCCTCTGCTAAATTATTGCTGTCAGACATTTAGTCACTGTGACGAGAAAAGTAACTGACACAGAGCCAACCCTGAGCGTATTGCTTCACTGTCTCCTACCTGGCTCTTAATCCCCAAGAGGCAATATTCCTTTGCCTCCACATTCCTGTGCCTACGGCATAGCCAGGGACCGCTGGAGATCCCGCCAGAAGTACTCAGATGATCCAGTCTGAAACCTACCAGGCAGTTCATCTGCTCTGACCACTCCTTCCTATGCAGAGCCCCTACACTTTCCTTCCCCTCTCTCCTTTGACAGGCCTGGGCTTCCTGGTGGGTCCTCTGTGGTAGCTCATGCCCCTCCTTGATGAAACCTGAGGAAAAAAAACATCTTCCCAATGGCAGCTGCCTCCTAATCTGTTGACCTTCTCATACCATAGCAAAACAAAACCCCAGATATATTTTAAAGCAAACTCATCCTTTCGCAAGTAGCAAAAGATAATATGTGGCCATTGATCTTTAAATATACTTGCTTGTTTGCATGGATGTTGTGATTTAAGACTGGCTTTTGTTTGATTTTGTTTCTGTTTTCTTTGTAGTGCAGACTATGACGGTGGGTGTTTCCCACACGCTAAGCGAGTCCTTTAGCATTGAGCTACATACCTCACAACTTCTTAAGATATTTTATTACAAATTAATGGGTTTGGGCTGGTGAGATGGCTCAGCGGTTAAGAGCACTGACTGCTCTTCTAGAGGTCATGAGTTCAAATCCCAGCAACCACATGGTGGCTCACAACCATCTGCAATGAGATCTGATGCCCTCATATGGGTGTCTGAAGACAGCGACAGTGTACTTACATATAATAAATAAATAAATCTTTAAAAAAAAAAACAAATTAATGGGTTTATAATTCTCTAAAATTCTTTACAAGTGCAGTATTGTTGAGAACAGAATTGTTTCTTTCAAACTTGGTTAAGTGGATCTGTTAAGTGTCTGGCTTGAACAAAGTTGCAAAGAAGTTGAAAAGCGTTTGATCTTTTTACAGCTTCAAGTGCACGTTTTGTTAGCCTCACCAGGACAGGAATTTTCGTTGTAAAATGAGATGAATAAACTTGAGGCCAGAGCCAAAGAAGAATCTAATTGTGATGAACTCTGGAGGCAGCAGGCAGAGTGATGGGAACAACTCAAAATCAGATCCCAGGTTTTCATCTACTGCAGTAGCATCCAGAGACGCTGGTCTCACTAGTGACATCTGCAAGGGAACCTAACTAGATTCCCAGTGTGCTTGGAAGTTAACAACAGTCTTACCCTTTTATTCATTATTATTTTCTAGAGATTCTTTGGAGATATTTTTAAATCTCCTCTATCTCCCCTGCACCTGAGTTAGAAGTTCAGGGGCAGCAGCCTGCATCTCAGCAAGTAAACCCAGCCTGGAGATTCAGCCACGTTCCCAAGCTGTGCTGGGTACAAATCCCAGCATCATTCTTCCCAAATGCTCGTCTTCGTTAAGACTGTTTGTTGATTGCAGGTTTTCCACACATCCCTGGCTAATTGGTTCTTCCTTCTGTTCTCATGGGCCAAGATGTTATCAGCAGGTTTTAAAGCTCTGGTCTTACTAACCACCATCAGAGTTCTTACTTGAGGCCATCAAAAGCATACACACGAAACCACTTCATTACACAAATCCTATAGGAAAAGAAGAGCCTCCCCCTTCTCTTTACAGAGTTACTGAGCTAAGGAAACTTCCTGTAGAGTCATTTCAAACAATTAAAATGATACATATTTTTAAATCAAGCATTAATCAAAACCATTAAACGATCATGGCATTGAACCACAAAGGTCATTTAAACAATAGTGATGATGACAGTCTGTTTGCTGTTGCAATTCCTGAATTACACTCTCCTTTAAAATCACACACACACACACACACACACGCACACGCACACGCACACGCACACGCACATGCACACACAATGCTATGAAAGCACTTCCTGTCAAAACTAGAAACACACACCATACTTCAGAATTTAACTAAATGCCTTAAGTTGTTTTCATTATCATTTTAATGTCCCACATGGTTTAAAATTGCCTTTTAGAAAGGAGGAAAATTTACAAAGTATGATGATTACTCTGAGTGGGGCTTTATTAATGTAATTTAGGTCCTGCTCTTATGGGAGAAGAGGGTCTGAAGACCACAGAATACAGATCAGAGTTTGTGGCAGTAAACTTCCCTCAGGTGGCTTTAATCAGATAGAAGAGGGCTGGAGTTGAAGGCTAGCCACTCTTCTGCACTTAAAGAGAAAACGCTGCTCTCAACGAGGCTCAGCCTGCTGACACAAGCATGTTTAGAAAATAATTCTGCACCAGAATCCAGACATGGAAGCAGGTACTTTGTCTCATCATCCATATGGAGGGAAGGGGAAGGTGGCACCATGTTAAATGTCTCTCTGCCCATAAAAGGCAATACAACGCTGCCTGTGACCTTACTGTTCAAATATACATTATGCCTGATGTAAACCATCCCCCCATCTGGCTAACAAAGAGTAATACGGAGAGGACAGAAGTTTATCACCAGACACTCTTCAGTATACATAAAGATGCGTTACCCCTATCTGATGACAAGTAGGCATGTGACAGAAAAACTCCAAACACCAACAAAATAATCTTTATGACAAAACAGAGAAATGAAAGAGGATTTGTTTCAAAAAGTGTTAGCCGGGATTTCACGAATCAACCCAACTGATCAATTCAAAGACACAATTTATCAATCCAAGAGTTTGATCCCAACACCTGACTGAGTTTTATAGCAAAATGGATTCATTCATTCATTCATTCATTCATTCATTCATTCATTGTGTGTGTATATGTGCGTGTGCACACATGTGTATGTGCATGGGTGGGGTGGGGGGTGTAACTTTTGTAGGTTGAGTTTCTCCTCCCACTATCTGGGAACTAAATTTGGGTCATCTAGCCTTAATGGCAGAATCTCTATCCTCTGAGCCATCTCAATAGCTTTCAGAAAACTTTTTCTTAAGTTTGATCTTAAAATACTCAATTCTCTTTATGACAAAACAGAGAAATGAAGGAGCGTATTTGATTCAAAAAGCATTAGCTGGGATTTCACAAAACAATCCAATTGATCAATTCAAAGACACAAAAACTTTTTCTTAAGTTTGATCTTAAAATACTCAATACATTCTCTCAGGCATTTCACACGAGGCATTAGGAAAGAGGAAAGAGCAGGCTGCATTCTCTTATGTGGCGGATTTGAAATGCAAGACAAAAATCATGAGAGAGACTGACAGGTCACAGGTGAGTTCCCAGCAAACTGAAGACGATGGAAGACAGATCAGTTCCCTAAGTAAAGTCTGAAGATACTAAAGGGATGAGAGGTATGGCTTTAACATGTGGGTGGAACGAAGGAACGGATGGGCACAGCATGCTGGTAAGCAGGGATGCAGAAGCCAGCACAGCGAGATCCTTGCCACACTGTGGAGATTCTCTCTCTCAGTGTGTCTGTCTGTTCGTCTCTCTGTATATGTCTCTGTCTCTCTGTGTGTCTCTGTCTGTTTATCTGTCTCTCTCTGTTTCTGTGTGTCTCTCTGTGTGCATCTCTGTCTCTGTGTGTTTGACTCTGTCTATGTGTCTCTGTCTGTCTCTATTTCTGTTTCTCAGTGTGTGTGTCTGTCTCTGTCTCTCTGTCTCTGTCTCTCCCTCTCCCCCCTTCCCTTCCTCCCTCCCTTCCTCCCTGCAGAGTTCTACAACTGGGCCACAGACCAGGAAAGTCACTGCCATGGCCCCCTTGTCTGTGAGCTGCCTTGTGAGCTGTCTGTGCTCAGGAAGCAGAACATATTGAACCCTCCCTCTGGCAGGAGAGTGCTGGTTTTGTTTGATGTCTTACCTTTCTTCTTAAACCCTCAAAGTCAGATCTCAAGAGCACAAAACCATAATCACTGTGGTGGAATATGGATTTTTATTTTAAGGCATCTGGACCTACTTAGAGATTTTTATGTGGGAAGCTTTGTAGATGGTGGCCCCTTTCCTCTTCCTCCTTTACCTTCCATCTTTGGACCTCTGGCTGGCCAACAGTAGGATGCTGACACACTTTATCTCTCCTGCCTGGGAATGGGCACAGCTTGCCTTTTCTGAGTATTTTCCTAACTGTGATCAAGGAAGTATTAAAATGGAAGAAACTGGAGCTGGAGAATTGGCTCAGAGGTTAAGAGCACCGACTGCTTTTCTAGAGGTCATGAGTTCAATTCCCAACAACCACATGGTGGCTCACAAGCATCTATAATAGGATCCGATGCCCTCTTCTGGTGTGTCTGAAGACAGCAACTGTGTACTCACATACATAAAATAAGGAAAGAAAGAAAGAGAGAGAGAGAGAGAGAGAGAGAGAGAGAGAGAAGGAAGGAAGGAAGAAAGAGAGAAAGAAAAAAGAAGGAAAGAAAGAGAGAAAGAAAGAAAGAAAGAAAGAGAGAGAGAGAGAGAGAGAGAGAGAGAGAAAGAAAGAAAGAAAGAAAGAAAGAAAGAAAGAAAGAAAGAGAGAGAAAGAAGAAAGGCAGGAGGAAAGAGGAGAGACAGTCACACCATCCCCTCTTTCCTGTCCAGTTACACACATAAAGGATGATGCATTACGGTGAGTTTAGCAGATACATAAGATCAAAGTATAACAATGCTTTTAGAGATTGTATATCACTGTCAAGTAGACCACATGAAATCATTAACAAAGCCAACTGTCATTGCTTTCTTGACTAAGTTCATCAGTTGTTAGCATCAAAAGAAATACAAGTGCAGCAGATTAAACTTAAACAGTTAAAACTATGTCTGTGCTAGTCTCGTCATGCATTTCTGTGGTTATTGGTCGGAATGTGTCCTGAGCCATCGTGAGAAAACAGGTCTGACTCCACCTTGAATCAGCACAAACTGGCGAGTTGTTCAGTACTGCTCTGGCTCCTCAAGCTGCTCTGTGGCTCCTACTGTGGGTCTGTCTGTCTCTTTATTCACATGAGGCGTCTGCTTTCAGCAAGGATGATTCTCAAATCCTGGAGGACGAGCTAAGAAGCAGAGTTAAATAACTGTCTCCATTGCCTGGAACTAAGGAGTTTCCCAAGATGGAGGACTTTCATTTTAAAGTCAGGACAGTTCTGGGCAGACTGCACATGGGGAATTTGGTAGGGATTTTTTTTTTTTTTTTTGAGAACAGACTGTAGCTTGATTCTCATTAATTCATCTGTTGTAACATTAACTTGTGGCAGTTATACTCCCTGAGTCCTTGATTTGACACACAAAAAGCTGTCTTAAATCTAGGATTATGTAGTCAAAATAAAGCTGGCACCTGGCCAAAGAAACTGAAGAGCAACATAACTCCTTGTCTAATCTGGAGATGATCAGATTTTTGATTTGTGACATCATGGCTTAGAAGTTAAACATTAACATTTTTGTCTCTTCTAGCAGTGGTTCTTAGGGGCAGTCAGAATGTCCAACATTTGATCTACTGTCGTAAACTTCCCTTCATTAGAGCCCAAAACTAGGCTCGACCTGTTCTGCAGCCTTGGAAATAGAATGGTTTACATTTATACAAGAAAGTCAGGAAATACCAAGACTGTAAGTGCTGTGTGCCCAGACAGGCGTTTAAGAGTTTGTGCTGAGAGATCTGAAGTCCTCATGAGATTGTTTAAACCAAAACAAAGCATGTCAGCAGAGCTCCAGTGGTTCCATGTGGGATAAAATGGGTCTGAGCCAGGACCAAGTGTCCTTTCCCTGATGAGGAGCTGAAAATGTTGTGGAATTGTTGAAGGTACGAGCCCAGTGTCCGAAATCTAAATACATTAGATCAGCATGAAGCCAAAAAGGAACAAATCAAGTCTTGCTCTATGCAAAAAGAAAGAAAAAAACATTAAACATAAAGTTGAACAGGATGGTTCAGTGAGGCTGGCAGCCTGAGCTCAGTCCCGGGAACATGTGCATCTCCACCAGCATGCACGTAATGAATAATGAATAACCTTTCAAATTTTAAGTATTAAAAAAAGAAAGGGTACAATGAGATCTATCTTAAATATTCTCTCTGCAACAAAAGTGTGGTTTTTAAACAAACTCTGGATTCTTTCCAGATACTCCCACAACTCTGAAAGCCATGTGCTATCGAGTGATGTTTTGTAAACACACCTCAGGGCTTCGTTTCTCCTGAACACAGTCACCCTGAGAGATGACAGCAAGGGGCAGGGGCAGTTCTAAAGCACTTCAGGTTACCTCTAGGGTATAAGAGCTTAATTTACAGTCTGTTCTCAATCTTAATAAAGATGTGTCAAGGACACCACTCACTTTCTTTACTCACCTAATGTAAGGCCACACAACTTAATTTTTCCCTTCCTAAAGCAAAATTCCTACCTCAGAGGATAGCATTTGTTGGTACTGGTGAGGATAAAAGGACACAGGCACTACAGCCAGTCCTCAGAGGTAGAAAGCATTGCTTTGAGGAACGGGTGAACACAGGAGAACTTCAATTTGGGGGTTAGAGAGATGCCTCCGTGGTTTTAAGAATGTGTGCTGCTCTTACAGAGGACCTGGGTTCAATTCCTAGACCTGCAACTGGCAGTTCACATTTGCCTGTAACTCCTCCAGGGGATCTGATGCCCTCTTCTGGCCTCCATGGGCACTAGAATGCACACACACACACACACACAAACACACACACACACAAACACACACGACAGAGAAAGAGAGAGACAGAGACAGAGAGAGACAGAGAGAGAGGGACAGACAGACACACGCACAGAGAGAGAGAGAGAGAGAGAGAGAGAGAGAGAGAGAGGAAGGGAGAGAGAGAGAGAGAGAGAGAGAGAGAGAGAGAGAGAGAGAGAGAGAGAGAGACAGACATGCACAGACACAGGCAAATAAATCTTTGAAGAGAAAACTTGAATTTTAAGCATAGCAATTTTACAGTTTATAAATTCTCATGTATTTGCTGCCACCTCACTTGTCACTCACATTAGCTAAACATGAACTTTTTAACTGTCAATTAAAAACCTTATCATTTCAGTTTTCATTCTAAATCCAGACTTTAGCATCACCAAGCTGGGTCTCAGTCTGCTTAGATTTCCTTTCATGGTATTTGCTCAAACAATGAGCTCATTTACAGCTTATAGTTTGTGTTCTCTTGACTTCATCCTTCCTCGGGGCTTCTGTCTTTACTTCTAAGACACCGGCTAGTTAGCTCATAATTGCTTTGTGGAGGAGCCTTGAAGATATAGTTATGTGAGGTCTTTTAATTAAGCTTGTCAAGTATACCATCCCCTAACAAAAGGTTTTCCAACATTAGCTCAGTTGGTATTTTAGATTGGATAAGTTCTGGTTTGAGGGTGGCCTTGACATTTGTGTTAGAAGATATTCAACAGCTTCCACCGCCTGGCCCAGGAGATGCCAGTGGTGATAACTTGAAAACATTTCCAGACAGTGACAAATATTCACTGTAGGGACAAAACACCCCAGAAAAGAACCATGGGTTGGCACAAGGGGTAGAGAAATATATTCTTCTCTTTCTGGCCTCTTAAGTAATAGACATTCTGCTGAATCAACTTAAATTAACCCAAGGTAACTAGGGAATAGCTTCTTTGTTGGTAAATTCGAAGGAGAAGACAAAGTCCTTACTCTTTAAGCAAAGGAAAATATAAATTACCTTGTTGAGGAAGCAACTCTATATTAAAAAATGTGCTCACCGTTTCCAGGTGAAGCACTAGGCTTGCATGTCAGGGAGAAGCACATCTGCTGTTTAACCCATTAATGTCCACTGAGCATTTATTAAGTGTGGAACATTATAGTGTAGCTCTGGCTACATGGCAAATAAGATGGACAAGATATCTGTTCTCAAGAGACCTTTAATTTGCAGGCTTGGAACATGTAAACAATGCAAGGAGATAGGTAATCCACCAAAGTGCTGCAGCAATCATGTTTTTTTTTTTTTTTTTTTGTTTGTTTGGTTTGGTTGTTTGAGACAAGGTTTCTCTGTGTACCCCTGGCTGTCCTGGAATTCACTCGGTAGACCAGGCTGGCCTCGAACTCAGAAATCCGCCTGCCTCTGCCTCCCAAGTGCTGGGATTAAAGGCGTGCGCCACCACCGCCCGGCCTACAATCATGGTTTTTATTCTATATTTCGTGATACTTTGACATCTTGGGAATGACTTTCAGGCTGGGGAAAGAATGCCTGCCCCCACAAAAGTCATTCCTAAGATTATAAAGAGTTTGCCTCCCAGCACTCCTAACCAATCTTGAATCTATTCCAACTGTCCCTTCATTGACTGACCTATCAGAAACCAGGCTAACACTTCCCTTCCCCATCAACTCAAGGGAAGTCGGCAGGCCCTGTGTTCTAAAATGGCTCAAATTAACCAGTCCAAAGCTGTTCCTTCCACTTTGCCTTTTCTATGGAAAGCACAATAAAGGCCTGTGTGTGTGTGTGTGTGTGTGTGTGTGTGTGTGCCCTATGATTTGTGTGCCTTTGCTCTTTTCTGACTTCCCCTGTGGCCCTGCATAGTTAGGACAAGCCAGTGGGGAACAGAAGTAATACAAACCTTCCTTGGTGGCATTAGCTTCCCTATGTTCCCCTAGCCACCTCCATGAGTCACAACCCTGTCACTCTAATCATAAGACAGAGAACATATGAAAAGGGGGCCAGGAAGCTTTCCTGTCCAAGAATTAGTCCATGAAATGAACACATGGGAAACAAACTTCATCTACAGAGAAAAAAATGACATAACTGCCCAGGGGCAACCAGCTCGGGATGGGACAGCAGAAGCTGGGGTTCGCTCACTGCTTAGCTTGAAGGCAATTAATATCGACTGAGTGAGTTGTTGTTTTACCTGAGTGGTCTTTCTGGTTGCTGGGGAGGAGGTGGTGGGTCTTAGTGGAGAAAGGACTACACAGAGGCCAGGTGATGGGCTGTTGAAATGATGTACTGAATGGCTAACAGCACCTGGAATGGTTGCTGCAGGGGAGTAAGTGAATGGACGTTAATAAATCGGAAAGATTTTCCAACAGACTTGAACAGCACAGAGGAACTAACAGAAGAAAGAGACCATGGTTGGGAGCTTGAGACAGTGGAGCAGTGTGCCCGGCAGCTTCTTTCCTGAGGTGAAGCAACTGTGAGGAGAACCACAGTTGAGGGGAGGCTATGGTGGTCTGGGGCAGAGGACACTGAAAAATCGCATCTAAGTCAGCTAAGAGCTATTTATAAGGAATGGGAGCAGCCACCACGAGGTGATCCTGGAGAAGAGAGGTGAGTGACATGAGCCCTGATCGCAAGGAGGAGTACTGAAAGGAGCCTGAGGTTGCGGCTGAAGGACGAGAGGAGCAGGAAATCCTTTGCCTAACATCGGCTTTCCCCCTTCCACAGCCTCTGTCCATCATCTCTCCCTTCTTCACCTGAAGGGTCATTCTGCTGAGACTCTTCAGTGAAGACATAGCTTCCCTTCAGGGCACTTTCCCTGACCACCCTCAGGCTAGAGTGAGGAGGGTCTTTCCTCAGTCATCTCACAGGCATTGTCAGGCTTATGTCTTCCTCAGTGGCACTTGCTGGCTCACAATGCCATCTTCTCTCCAGTTCAATAGGGAACACATAGTAAGCAATGACATACTGTTCGTTGAATAAATGGAAAAGAAAAAAAGAAAAAGAAAAGGAAAGGCTCTTACCCCTGAGCCATTGGAAAATTCCTTCAGGTAACCATTGAAACAACTTACTTGTTAAACAATGATTTCTTTTATTTTTTTTATTGTAATATAATTACAATATTTCCCTTTCCTCTCTAGCCTCCTGTATCTCTCTCCTTGCTCTATTTCGGGTTCATGAAAGCCAATGTACTTTTATTTTAGAAATATTTCAAATGCACTTTCTAGTACGCAGGTACTCAGAAACAGAATTGAAAGGAAAAGGAGTTGAATGTGAGGGGCCCTATGAGGACCACAAAAGCAATAAATACTTAGAGATAAGAAAGGAAAGGCCATGGGGCTTTAATACTATGCTCAAGTATTTAGTGTAAGAGCCAGCATGTTCACAAACATTAACACAACATGCTACAACATGCTAAAGCCAGTGAAGGTCACTGAGCAGATCGAGTCTATAAAGGAGCTTACCATGGCAGGGAAGACCGAAGCTAGTCAAAAGAACATGGCAGGGAAGACCGAAGCTAGTCAAGAGAACATGGCAGGGAAGACCGAAGCTAGTCGAGAGAACATGGCAG
>NW_021621323.1:17196450-17205905 GCF_004785775.1 Grammomys surdaster | reverse complement strand
GTCGAGAGAACATGGCAGGGAAGACCGAAGCTAGTCGAGAGAACATGTGGAGATATTAGTAAGAGGTTCTGCTGCAAAGGTCATTATCTTTAGACTTTGGTTTCTAAAACATCAATTATGTACATTCTAGAAAGTGTCAGATATATGGTGATTGCACTGTCGAGTACTATCCAGCCATCTGGGATGTGTATCATGAGGGCTGGTTGGTGGGGTGACAACTAGAACTCCACAGAAAAATGCACGCCAGATGTGATGGGAACGACTCAGAATTCTGAAAGGGAATTTCTTGTGTATAAACCGTAAAGACAAGGTTTCTCTACAAACCCTTCAAAGCTTAATATACCATTTCCCTCAATGTTGTCTCCCAAGTCAGCGCATAGAAGGGTTTCTTCCTGCATAAATATACCCTGTGCCTTTTGCGGTCAGTGTGAGCCACCAATCTATGACTGCATTCTTGGACATTAAACTAAAGCTCACTCAAGAAATATTCCTAAATAGGGCACAACGGTTAAACGGGCAGTGCTATAAATATCACAGGACCAAAGTATATTTTTGTCTTGATTTCTCTGTGCCAGATGTTGTTAAAGCAACTGCTAATACACAAACTTTTCTGTGGCACTCATCAAGGACAGTACACAGCTTCTTCGGGGCTATTTTAAATTGTGCGCTTCGTTTCACATAAATATTTACCCAAAGAAGGTATCTGACAGGAGGAGTCTAAACACATCATAACTGCTTTACACGGGGGTTGTAAGCTTTACTGTCTAGAGCCTTGTGGAGGCCTAAAGGTTCCCTGAGCAAATCTTAAGAAAAGAATGAATACAGAGACACGGGTGGGGGAGAGCATCGTTGACTCCAAAGTCTGTCTTGAAGCTCACCTCAAACTGACCTGTGAAGAAGAGACTCAGCTAAATTAGTGTGACCAACTTGTTATAAGAAAGAAAGAAAGAAAGAGAGAGAGAGAGAGAGGGAGGGAGGGAGGGAGGGAGGGAGGGAGGGAGGGAGGGAGGGAGGGAGGAAGGAAGGAAAGAAAGAAAGAAAGAAAGAAAGAAAGAAAGAAAGAAAGAAAGTAAGTCAGAGAAGGAAGGAAGGAAGGAAGGAAGGAAGGAAGGAAAGAAGGAAGGAAGGAAGGAAGGAAGGAAGGAAGGAAGGAAGGAAGGCTCCTAGTGAGACCCACAATGGAGCTGACACTTAAAATCAAATTTCTAGAATATTATTTTAACATGTAAACCAAGTGTTCTGGTGGTTACCTTATTAAACTGTAGGTCATGACACCATTTGGGTCTCACATATCTGAACGTTGTGGCTGCAAAAAACTAGCACAAGACAAGGTTTCTGAACATAGAACACCAGAATGTAACAAGAAATCAAACACATAACAAATCTGAAGTGTTCCTGGCCATGTTCACCAGTGGAGCATCATGAAGCCTTGCAGAAGCCTTGGTTGCCACAGAGCATGCTCACTGCAGGATGCGTGCAGTCATGTCACAGAACAGCCACTGTCTCGGCCTCAAACAGGTCAGCTCTGATTCAAGACTCCTGTCTGTTTTAAACTGCAGCATCCTTACTGCACATCTTCCTGTATTGTATGTCCTGATCGTACAAAAGCATAATGATTTAATCACAAGCTATAAAAAGTCTTTGCCTTCTGCCATCCTCAGCATACGTCAGATTAACGTATCTTTGGAGTATGTTGTGTAAGAATGTTGGATTTGAAAAACTGCTGTTTAAGTTTAATAAAAGTCACTAAATGAGTTTTGGCATGGGAACAGAACAAAGCTTCCTGCTTCTGACCCAGCCCTAAACATATTTCTACTGTTTAATACTGCGTTTTTATGTGAAGTCATGTCCTCAGCACTGATGAACAGAAAAACCAAATTCTCCATCAATCCTGGAAATACTGGAGACACTCTGCCCCCTGCAGTATCAAATAGTCAGCCAAGATTGAATCCTTCATCCACATCCATCAGATTAATACGCAAATTTGCTTTCATCTTTAATGATAAAGTTACAGGTATATCAGAGAACTGTTTAAAAGAAATTGTTTATGATTTATTATATGTAAGTGGTTGATTTATACATGTATATGCCTGAAGTTATGTAAAATTTTCTTGGGTGAAAAGAACTTTAAGTATAACGAGTTCAGGAGACTGGTGTCATTTGAGTAAAAACACTGATACCACTAATGTCACATATGATGGTCTGCATGAGAATGGACCCCATAGGCTAATACAGTTGACTGGTTCCTGGTTGGTTGGCTGTTTAGGAAGGATTAGAAGGTGTGGCATTCTTGGATGAAGTGTGTCACTGGGGTGGTCTTTGAGGTTTCAAAAGTCCATGCCAGGTGCAGGCTCACTCTCTCTGCCAGATGTGACCTCTCAGCTACCACTCCAGGCACCAAGCCTGCCTCCTGCCTGCCGCCATACTCCCCGCCATATTTTTATGAACCAACCCCCTAAAACTGTACAAACACCCCCAATTAAATGCTTTCTTCTATAAGCTGCCACGATCATGTTGTCTCTCCACAGTAATAGAACAGTAACTAAGACACTCTATCCGTAGCTAATATAGATTAAGCACCTAACATACACTAAATACTCCAGTTCACACTGTACATGTTTTTTTTCTTTTCTTTATCGATCCTGCAGTGGTTCTATTTAGAAAGTGATATTGCTTCCTCTACTGACACGAAACTGAAGTCGAGGATTACAAGTCCCAAGGCTGCAGGCGAGCGCTGAAGGACTCCAACCCAGGCAGTTAGGCTGCACCCTCAGGGGCTAACGGTGAAGTCCTGCTCTCACGCTGGAAGCAAACTTCACACACATAAGCACTACACGTGTGTGCTATAAAGAGAACTTGGCAGATTTGTAGAGAATATAACACAGGAGCCTATACTAAGCATCCAGTTGAACTGCAGTATACAGGACACTGGATGAGAATTTGATTAATCAGAGTCAGCTACACACACACACACACACACACACACACACACACACACACACACACACGAAATAGGGAATATTCAAAAGCAGGGAAGAGGATCTAGGTAAAAAGCCCTAAGGCAGGAAAGAGATTCTAGTAGTGAAAAAAGAAAATGAATGTGTCTGCCATATTGAGTAACAGAAAATGGAGAGACTTGTGCCCAGATACACAGGCAAGCTTGCAGACAAGAGAGATCGTGTTTCACTACAATGACAAAGAAAACTTACAGAAGAGTTCCCAGAAAGTCAGTTACTCTCCTAAGGAATGCTAAAGCCTGGCTATTGCTCAGAGACAGATGCTGGGTGGGAAGAAGACAGGTGCCTGGGGACCAAGGAATACAACAGAAGCATCCTAGAATCCTGAGGCTATGAGAAGAAAACAGTAGTTCTGGTCATCTCCCTGCAGATTTTTCTCCCAAGCCTTAGCAGAGCTAGCTTCGGAGTAAATATTCCAGGAAGAGAAGAAAATGATATCGCAGACTTAGTTGTTGTTAGTAATGACATGTTGTAAGTCTGAGTTTCCTTGGAATTTTCTAGTGGGAACTGATGGGATTGTGTAGCAGGCAGGAAGAAAGAGGAGAATGAATTCTGTTGCCCGACAACAGCTGTGGGGAAATCTGTTGGTCAGATTTCCTTTAGAGGATGCTTCACATTTCAGTCCTGGAAGGTTGTCACAGTAAAGAGAGAGCTGGGTTTCAGATTACAGGGCAGATCTGAACACGGTCATCTCCACAAATGCTTTTTCTTCTGTTTCCCCAAGAATTACCTTTAAAATAAAATGAGCTATACATATGTAACTTGACACTTCCAAATTAAAATGCTAGTTATTTAGAATCTCAAAAATTAAGCCCTGAGCACCCAATGGGAATAATCCTATATGAAGGGCTATACAGGTAACAAATTCAAACACATGTTGTGTACACACTGTGGCTGTGGATACTTATATCTGTGTCTGGCTTCTTCTATAGATGTGCTGTTAGTTATTCTACACAGGATTAGCCTCCTCTTCCTCAACCCTCTGCTCAACAACAGTAAGCTACCAAACAAGGTCAGCACCACCAGGTTCTGTGTTATCGTCCTTAATCCTATGTCTGAGGTTAGCCAGAATTCACACAGTGGCCCCAAAAGTGGAAGACATCTTCTCTCTTAATATTAAGAACAGATGAGAGATGGCAGATGTTGAGCGTAGAGAGAGGTGTTTACTACCTACTAGAAAATGTGGAAGGATGGAATTTCCTTAGTGTGGTTAAATATACAAAACAGACAAGCCGCTGAAGACGGATGGAAACCAAGGCTAGTCAGCATAAAGAGTGTCTCTCTAGTCTCAGGAAGTGGCTGGCTTGCTGTTCCATGTCTTACCTGTAGAGAATCAGTGAGCGCTTTACATTAACATTTTAGAAGTGAGATCAGTCACAGGGGCATTTAGTCAAGGATTCAAACGTCTCATCCTTAGGTTTGTGGTGTTAGCGCGTTTGGACAGCAGCAATTTCCGTTTGATGGTTTGTGTAGTTCATTGACCTTGGGTTAGGACTGGCAGATGTAAAGCTAGGCTAAGTATTCACCACAGGATGACATTCAAGTCAATAGGAGACTTTACATTCAGCCGTGGTCCCAGAGGATTCAACCATAGTGGGCTTAGAGTTATCTTGGTTTGGGTAAGCTGACTAAGAATCACTATGGTGTTCAAACAACAAAATTACCCACACACTTCCTGGAATATTTTCTATCATTTTGCAACATGTGACCATATTTGGTGCATTCCATTTCTCTACAACAGTAATTGGGTCAGGGGCGAGAAAGTGATTTAGCCCATTTCTGATTTCTGGAGAACTTGAGACAATTATACTCTCTTCTCACCAGCTAAAGAGAGGGAAACACATAGTTTCTACAAGGACTGATATTTATCTCAGGACATAAGAAGAAAGCATGCTTAGATTAGTGTTACAAGCAAGGGAACTAAGAAAACTAACAGAAATAAAAGCCCAGACATTCACACATCACTGATACAAAAAAATTAAGATCCTCTACACAAGACTGAACAATGACAACGGTTGACATGGCAACATGACTGAATAAATCTTACAAGATTCCACCCTTAGTTGGAGAGCAACAGAGAATTAAGAGCTGCCGTAAGAGGGGGAATTGGTTTTCCATAGGGATTAGCCCCTAATTGATTATTCATACAAAGTAGTCTGTCCTAAAATATATACATATATGAGCAACAGTGGATGAACTCAAAAGGTTGTACTTATATGTACACACACATGTGTGCACACACACACACCACACATCACAAACACACACATACCACAAACACAGACAGACAGACAGACAGACAGACACACACACACACACACACACACCAATAGTAACTTAAAAAAACACAGGAAAATAAAAGATTTTACATCAGAAAAAAAATGTATTTACTGTAACATTGTAAAGCTATAATCTGATGGACACAGAAGGTAAGAAGGTCAGTTATAAGCCAGGGTTTCTGAATCTCCTTTATATATGTCTGTTATTTGTTTATAGTTTACCATAGTAGTTATATATGAGTGTAAATATATAACACAGACATCGCCTCACCGTATCTTGAGATAATTAGGTGTAAGTCCCTAATGTGTAAGCATAGTCTAATAAATAGTTTAATCTTCATCAGCAGACATTTAACTTAAAAGGAACAAATAAAAGAGGGTTAAAGAAAATGTCTATTTTACATCTGTGTGAGTCTGGCTTGCTATGAAATGTCTCATTTTTTTTTCTCAAGAAGTATCAGTGTAAGCAGCTTCTGCTGCTAGAACTGGTGTGGGGCTTCAAATATTAAAGTAGCAGCCTAATAAGGTCTTCGCCATCTGTTTTCTCCTTGCTTAGAGGGTTTTTGTTTTGGTTTGGTTTGGTTCAAGTTTAGTGGGGCCTATTTAAAATGTGCTTCTTCCCACACAAAGTTAAATGTATGTTGGCAAGCTTTCTCAAAGATCAATGCTTTTAACTTTGTTGGAAGGCCTTTTCTTTCCTAAGTGTGATCACAGAAAACAGTTCCTAACTTTTTTTTTTAAGTTTTCCTACGACTAATTAGTGCACAAATCCCTTCAGGAGATAAGCAGTCCTGTCCAAACAAACCTCTGGCCATAAAATATAAACACTTCTTAAAGGTTAGCAGTCAGCCATTACTGTCCAATTTATTGTACCTACTTGCCTTCTTAGGGAATGTCAGCCAACCAGGCAAGAACATCCAGGCTTGTTTGTAAGCACTCTCCAGGTTGCCTAGCCAACCTGCTGTCATGGGAGCACACCGGCCTCTACAAATCCTGGATGCTTTGCAAGACAAGCCTCCTCCTCCCAGGATAAGCTCAAAGCTACCGTAGCACATTAGAAGGGCAGAGATAGGGGGCTTTCTTATTTCTAGGTCTGTATATTTGGAAGAACATATTAAAGCCCTCCATCCTAAGTCAATAGAAAAGCTAAATTTAAAAAGAATTCAATCTATGTAGTAAGCCATCATGTTCATCTATAGGACATGAACACTTTCCTTTCCCAAATATATATATATATATATATCTGAAACTTTTCAATATATTTCTATCCATATCTTTCTAAAACACGCTCTAGAACATCACTAAAAGTAGCCCTGGTACACCATGTCCATCACTCTATATAGCATGGTTGTTGAGCAAGTTCTGTTAATAAACAAACAAGGGTAGCAGGAACTTCATCTTGCTTCTCTTCCCAGAACTTCCTGACATCCAGAGAAGGCTGTGCATGCTGTACCAACTAGTAAAACAGACTGAGAGAACTAATTTCCTGAGAAAAGAAAAGTTCCAGAAAGAGACCGGAGGGAAGACAGTCTTGGCTCCCCCTTGTGCCTCTCCAAAATCCAACTAAGACAAATCAGGAGCTAAAGGGGTAACCTGATGATGTTTCAGTGTTGAGATAGTAAAGTAGGCTCCACCGTGGGTAGAGGCATGTTTGCTGCCTGTGGATAAAAGTTCCGGACAAGTGGAGCTGTCCCTGAACTATGAGGTGTGTTGGCAATCTCCTGCCTCTACTAAGGCAGAGACTCCTGGACTATGTAAATCATAATTTATAGCTTTTATGTTTTATGACAGCCTCTTAGGGTGCTTTTGTTTTATTGTATCATTTAATGATGCACCTCTTTTAAACTTTGCTTGAACTGCTAGAAAAATCTGAAGGGCAAACTACTCATGGTTCAACTCCCATGTGCCTTTTCTCCACTGCCCACCACAAGCTCTGTTCTATGACTGCAGCAGGTTTTTCAGTAAATCCAGACACTGACCAAACATGAAAGATCATTTCTTCTGTTGTGGTTTGTGTAGGAATGGCCCTCATAGGTTCATAGATTTGAATGCTTGGTCGTTAGGGAGTGGTCCAATTAGGAGGTGTGTCCTTGTTGAGGTAGGCGTGGCTTTGTTGGAGGAAGTGTGTCACCCACTCAAAATGTTCAAGTCACCCACCTTACCTCCAACTGTCCCTCCCCTTCTTATCACCATATCCCAGATCCCAACTCTGGCAGAGGTCCCCTGCCAGACCACAAGCCATAGTGGCCTCCAGAAGGCCAAGTAGGCCTCTTAGCAGCGGACATCTCACAATCTCTGAGTATCCACTCACCCTATCCCCAATCTTCCCATCCCCTCTTTGTTGCTATGTTCCAGCCCTTCAACTCAGGTGGACATCCCCTGTTCAACAAGACACCACGAGAACTCTAGGTAGGCTGCTGGCTGGAGACCCCCCCCCAACCCTCTCAGGTGCCTCCCTCACCTATTCCCAATTCTGTCACCAATGCTCATTGCTGTGTCCCAACTCCCACTTCAGGAGGAGACCCCCTGCTCAACCATAGGCCCAGCCCCAAACTCAAGTGGAGACCATCTGCTTAACCACAGGTCACTCGGCCAGAAGACCAGAGAGGAAACAGAAAACAAGGAACAAAACACCCATTTAACAAAGACAAAGCCAGAAATCAGCACCTAGTCCTATTATTATCCCAAACCCTGATGCTCAGACACCATGTAAGAACACAATCAATGACAGCCAAGGGATTAGATCACCACCAGAGCCCAGCTAGCCTACTCCAGGAAACCCTGAATATTCTAACACAGCTGAAGTACAAGGAAAAACAAAAACCTTTAAAACCTAAGTAAGATACCCTCCATCCACAAGCATTTAAGAATCATGTGGACAGTTGCCATTTCTCCCTCCCCAGCACATCCCCTTGGGGAGAAATCAGGGGGTGTATCTGGAGTCTCACATCCTCTCCAGATCACCTCCTATGTTAGTCAGCTTTCCATGACTGTGACTGAAATAGCAACTTTTAAAGAAAAACGTTTACTTTGATCCATAGTTTTAAAGGATCCAGTGACGGTAAGGAAATCACATTGAATTTTGTGACCCAGAAAAAATATCCACCAGAAACCAAGAAGGACAGAAAGGAAGGGACCAGGATCCCAATGTCTCCTTCAAGGTCACATCTACAGTTAACTACAACTTTCTGCCACTGTACAACCTCTTTGTGGTCACCTAAAAACTCCCACTATGTGTCACCTCTTCAAAGTTCAAAGTTCCGTCACCTCCCAAGAGAGCCATGCTGGGAGCCAGCTGTTGACACTGAAGCCTCTGGAGGACATTTGGTACCCAAACCACCGCATCCTCAAGTCCTGCTTCATCTTACATCCACATCTCTACAAACAAGCCACGCTACAGAGAACATCTTTCTGTTCCCTCTGCTAAGACTGCATCTCTCCTGTTCAACAGCCTTCTCCTCTACGAGACTATAATCATGGAGCCAGAATCTATGTCTGGCTTATCTTTGTTTCCCCAGAACATAGCAAACTCATTCTTCTTAAATATTTTTATTTCGCTTCATTTTATTTTTGTTTGTTTGTTTGTATGTTTGAGGCAGGGCCTTACTACGAAGCCCTGGCTATCCTGGAACTCTCCATAGACCTGGCTGGCCTTGATCTCAAGAGATCCACCTGCCTCTGCCTCCTGAGCGCTGGCATTAGAGGCATGCTCTATTATACCCAGATTAAAATTTTTTTTTAAAGTAGGAAATCTGTAATGCTAATGTCGGGGAACTGTTATAGACAGCCCCGCAGTGTCAGGAGAATTACGGTTTTTCTCAAACCCAGTTGAGCAGATTTATAACCACACACCCTACCCACACATTTATTTAGAAAAGTGTGTATCACTAACACATCTTTAATATAATTCACATTTACTTTTCTTCTGAATACACTTAGTGAAGAACTAAAATCTTGATATCAATAACTGAACAACTGAATAGCTGCCTTCAGAAACTATATCAATGACAGGCTTTTATGACATTGAATGTCATGAATAGTGATGTGAGAAAAATGTAGTGTTTGAGGTATTTAGACCTTTTTTCTCAAAGAACAGCTTTAAAGAACATGGAAGAGAGAGAGAGAGAGAGAGAGAGAGAGAGAGAGAGAGAGAGAGAGA
>NW_021621323.1:17146671-17196440 GCF_004785775.1 Grammomys surdaster | reverse complement strand
AGAGAGAGAGAGAGAGAGAGAGAGAGAGAGAGAGAGAGAGAGAGAGACCGAGACCACAGACCCAATACCCAGAACCTATTTTACAGTAGAAAGCCTAATATGATAAATGATTATGATACACAATAACTAGCAAAATCATGCAACAACTGGATACCAATGTATTATTTCCAAGTAAGCTGAGCTTTTAAGGTCACTAGCCCAGCTGTTTGAAGTTGATATCCACCTAGCTACTGAGTCTTGGTGGTGTATCAGTTCTGAAGAATTATGCAAGTAAGTCCAGTTAATTCGGTGATCATTTTGTCGTTGTTGTTTTGCTATGTCAGAAACATCTTCCACATGCTAAGCACATAACTTTAATCCTTAGCAACAGTCCTACCCTTCCTAGTGTTTCAATGGGATATTTGGAGGCCACTGTACAGGTCATAAAACATGTCTCCAATCCCCTCTTTTCATCAGTCTTTTACTTTGATATACCAAATATTATGCATTTGAACTGATTTTCTGTTAGTAGATTTTGATACATATTTTAAAATTATAATCCTAAGAACATAAAACCTAATATACCATCTGCTCAGCATGTGAAAGGCCCTGGGTTTGATGCCAGACATCAGACAAATTAACAAATAAACAGAAGACATGCCAGCAAGAAAGAAAGACCACTCCTTTGCCAAGTATTGAGCTCTACATGGCCACAGAGGACATGAGCCCAAAGAAAATTCCTCCATATTTGTTGAGAATTCTTCGGCTTGTTCTACGGTATACATCGTAGTCCCAGGTCTGATGGGCTGCCCGTGCCTCACCTGTAAGGTAAACGTGGAGGCACTGGAGGATGTTCCCATGTGTGACTCATCCAACTAAACTGGCCACTGCCCCAGTTTTTTTTTTTAGCTCTGAATCCCTACTGCTTTTTATGTTTCCAAGGCACAGGGAATATATTTGGGAGGATAATTCCTCCCTGCTAAGAGCCATGCTATGGAAAAATCAGCCTACGCTGCTCATGGATTTATTTTATCTCAGAGGACAGCATCCACAGGTGATGGAAAATGAGCTTCTATGTTACTCATTACAGGTTTACTACACGACCCTCTTCTGCCAAGTGCAGATGTCTCTGCATTTAGGAGAGATGGGCAAAAGTTTCCTACAGACATGTGCAGTCCCAGAGTGAGGTCTGTCTGTCTGTCACAGAGGAGTTGCTTTCTGATATATCTACAGCTTTGCATTGATCTGGGCTGAATCCACTCAGGAATGTTTCACACCCACACGAGGCACCTGAGTCCCACCTTTCTCATTTAAATTTCAGTCCACTGACGAATGTGTAAAGTGTGAAGCATCCAGACAGGTCCTGTCAACTGTGTATGCATCAGACCACAATTTACCCAGAAGTGCACATTCTTCAAGCTGAGATCAGCATTAATTGAAATTTAGGATAACATTCCCCTCCAGACTTTCTTAAAACACATGCTGCCACATGACTTGGCTTTTGTGGAATGCTTCTTCTTGAGATGTCTGTCCTTTCTTTCCCTAAGGGCTACTCCATAAGAGAGGTCTGGAGAACACTGAAAAGGAGCTCTCTGGACATAGCACAAATGTCACCATGCTATTAAGTATCAGCTCCTCTGCCCAGTGGGTCTGTGTCCGCATCCCAGGAGAGATGATGTGACTCAGCTGGCCATCTTGTTTTATTTTTAGAGCTAGGAAGCAAATTCAAAGGTGAACATTTGGGGTTATTCTATGGTAGGCTCTAAAACACCCACCTCTGAAGCTACAGCCATTCTGTACACATGGCAGAGAAGGGTACCCCTCCAATACTGGCAGAGGGCCAAGATACTGCAGCTGCTTTCTCACATATACACGGCATCTGTTATTATTTCACCTGGAAGATTCATGGCATTCTGTTAGTACAAACCTATAATTAAAGGTATAATCATGGATTAATCTAGCCAGTCAAAATCTGACTAAACTGTACCATGGAGATGAAAATTCCAAAAAAAGGGGGCACATTTCTTTTTGACAGACTGACCCTATTAACTATCGAGCTCCCTGGATATAAAATACAGAACACATTTCCTATGAATTTAAAAGATACATCTTTCTCCGTCCTATTATCATAGCCTTATATTCAAAACCACAATTACAAAAATGCTGAAAATCAGTTCCACTGAAAAAGCCACTGACTCAATGCTATTTATTTATTTATTTATTTATCTATTTATGTTTACTTACATCTTCCAGCAATTGGTTCTCTCCTTTTATCATATGGCTCCCAGGAACTGAACTCAGGAATTGAACACTGCTGTCATGTTTGGCGGCATATGTCTTTGCCCAGTAAGCCATCTTACGAGTCCCCTCCTGATTTAATAACCAAAAATCATATGTACCTCTATAACAATATGTTCAAACCATCACTATGAAAGTAGAAGAGGGTGTGTGTGTGGTGTGTGTGTGTGTGGTGTGTGTGTGTGTGTTTTTAAAGAAAGGTGTTAGGAGAAGAGACATCTTGACCACTCCATCAAACTTAAAGTAGCCTCTGATTTTTGCTCAAGGACATCCTTTGTTTGGATTCAGTGAGGACAACTACAAATATTACATGTTTTTAATCCCAGAATGGATCATCAATGTAGTCTTGGATCAAAAGCAACCCTTCTCTCTCTCTCTCTCTCTCTCTCTCTCTCTCTCTCTCTCTCTCTCTTTCCTGTAGTGAAGGAAATCCTCTGTTCATCATACAAAGTTAAGTCTGCACATTGGCCTTTAAGCAGTGTCTGATTAGGATTTGGCAGTTAGGATGAATAACAGAAGTCTGAGAAAGGCTGCTTATAGGTAGCTAAAATTACTGAATGGATGAAAAGCCATGCCAAAGGACAAAGGTGTGCTTCCCACATGAGTTGCCCCTTGACCTTCACTCCTTCATCATTTACTTATAAGCATCTGATAGGTGCCAGGTTATAAAGTTGAATAAGTACAGTCTCAACCCTCAGGTGGGGAAAACACATAAACAGATAATTGTGGAACTATGTCTTAAGAGAACACCATGAACACTATGATAGTACTCAGACCCAGTCAATCTAACGGAGAGAATTTAAAAAGTTCCAGGTTGTACACAGAATATCTTGTGCTTTGAATAAATGCAACACCTGTCAACTAAAAAACCTATGCCTATAGGAATGGGTATATCTAGGAGGCAGAAAGAATTCTGGGATAGAGCCTGGCAAGAGATTCACCATGGAAGATGTGGGGAGATGGACTCATGGTACCTGAGCACAGGTAACCAGCCACATGGTAGAATGTAAGCTAGAATAAATGGAATAATTTAAGTTATGATGAAATAAGAGAAAAGTATAACTATATGGTCAAGGTATTTTTAAATGTATTTTGAGTCTGAGTCCTATTTCTGGGAGCGTGGGGCCATGAAGAAAAAACAGACCCAACTTCTACACTAGGTGAAAGAGAAGTGTTGAAGATTGAGAGAAACAAGGATAAAGACAGGATGACAAAGACTCATGCACCCAGCCATGCATCCATCCATCCCACTCATGCACCCAGCCATGCATCCATCCATCCCACTCATGCACCCAGCCATGCATCCATCCATCCCATTCATGCACCCAGCCATGCATCCATCTGTACCACTCATGCACCCAGCCATGCATCCATCCATCCCACTCATGCACCCAGCCATGCATCTATCCATCCCACTCATGCACCCAGCCATGCATCCACCCGTCCCACATACCAATAGAAACTCTGAGAAACTTGATAACACTCAAGTAATTTAAAAATTATTAGGCAGGAAATGCCAGGACCTTGTTGATTAAAAAATCTCTGTTCCTCTTGCAAAAACTATCAATCTAGCATCAATCTAGCTGACTGATGGTTTACAGCCCCAACAACCACCACCACCACCACCACCATACACACACACACACACACACACACACACAGAGGGAGGGGTTCAGAGTAGAGCACAAGACTGTTTTCTGAGTATCTAGGTCCTCCCTACCACCTGGCATCACTGTACCCAGTCTTTGGGGGAGGGGAAAAGCCTGTATAGAAACCATTAAAGACTACAGCAGGGGTCTATCTATGAGTCTACTGGGGAAGCCTCAGCCCCCCCTACACACTTACACTGTTGGATGAGGCTTTCCAGACAGAGCCAGTTGGGGAAGAAATGCCCACACTCCTGTAAGTAACCTTTCTACTAGGCTCTGTAAGGAAGCCCTCTCAGTTCATGTGTTCCCCAGAGTGAAATTTGGTAGAATTTAGCCTTTGTCTTTGGGTTTGCCTGCCTGCCTCTGCAATAATGTGGGCACTTTTAAATACTTCACTTACTTAATTTGTGTATGTGTGCACATGTGTGTATGTGTTTGACCAAGTGCATGTCACAGGATTTATATAGAGGTTAAAGGACAACTGAATCGGTTCCATTCCTTAATCTGTGCAGGGTCTGGGGAGCTAAAACCATCAATTAGCCTTGCAGGCAAGTCTTTACCTGCCGAGCCTTCTGTCTGGCCCATTGTGAACTTCTGGAGTTGAAGAACTCTGTAAGATTCACTTTTATTTCCCTTGGAGCCTAGTTTAACTTATAACCCTTAATTGATGTTTATCAACATCAAAAGTTTTCAAAATAATTATGCATATAAGTAAATTTCCCCGTTACTTTGGTATTGGACACATGAGGATCGAATACAGCTAAATACAATGATTGCAGAGAGATTTTCATCAGTTCAGATAGCTGGCAATGGCACAAACAACTGGGGATCCAAATACAATGGGTGCTGGCAAGCTCTGACCATGTTTGGCAGAGTGACTGCAATATGCTAGCATGCTGTGTCATATCAGTGCCTTCTATTTATTCTCACTTAAAGTAAATATCCAATAGTCGAGTCCTGTTGGGTTAAGTAGTCGATGTATGATTTTGAAGGTGTCACCAAGAGTGCACCAGTGAGCCAGTGTCTACACTCAAAGACTCTCATTACCGGGAGCCACATGCTGAACCTGGAAGAGGGGATTTCTGTTAGTTGCCACTGTACCACTGTAAACTTTTTAAACCTGTATTTACTTTTATGATAGTCTGAACATTAGCCTGGTAAATCTCATTGGTACAAAAACATATCTGTGCATGCTCATGAGAGTGTATGTATTGTGGGAGCATTGTATGGAAACATGTAAGTATGTGCATGTGCACATATATATGTGCACACACACAGATGCCAAAGGTCAACACAAGGTATCATCCTTCATCCCCCCCCCCCCCCCCCCGGCCTGATTTCTTGAAACAGATACTTTCACTAAACCAGACAGGTCTGGCCGGAGAGTTGCAAGGATCCTCTTGGCTCTACCAACACAGCACCAGGATCACATGTGCATACTGTCACACCAGGCATTTTACATGGGTGCTGCAGATCCAAATACAAGTCTTCATGTTTGCATGGCAAGCGTGTTATCAAACAAGCCTCCCTCCCTCAAGGTTTTATATGTAACTAAGATGGCCTTGCAAATGCTTATCTTTGAAATACTTGAATAAGACTTAAGCCAGGACTCTGTAACATACTCAGCTTGTCAAAACTTGTGTTAAGTATAAAAATCAGATATACTGAGTAAATAAAACTTTATACCAGTGTCTGCATTAACTACTTCCTTAAAAGGGGCAATTCATTTTATCTACAAAATGGAGTTAAGAGACTGCCATCTGTGATGTTTTCTTTCCAAGATTGCCCTTGTTTCACATGTGTCTGATTGAGGTCCATTTCTTTATCATTTTATCTGAAATTCTATAGATGCAGCCCCACTCTGCACATGAGTCACGGGAAAGCTATTCCCAGTTTGTAGCCAATTCTCCAGAGAAGCAAAGGAAAAAAGAAACAATTGCCTTTTAAGGAAACCAAGCCTGTTCTGAGTGATAAGCCTCTTTTCCTTTCCAGTTCGGCAGAGTCTCAACGACCCAAGAGAGGAGAATGTTGGACAATACATTACCTGCTAAATGAGCCACTCTTCGAAACACATCTGCAGGTCTGTTTAAAGTTTCTTAAAGTTTCTCTATACCATAAACTATTACATATAAACAGACTGTATAAATACACACACCCAGGCTCATGTGAAGTACAGAGGTTTTACAAACAGAAAGTCATCGAAGTGCAGTTTGGAATTATAGGTTGGCTATTTTGCCTGGGATTTATATTGCAAAGGATTTATATAAGCCATTGAATGAGCCAAGCCTGTCTGTGGACCTGTAATTGCAGGCACTCTGGAGATTAAGGTATGAGTACAGTAAACTCAAGGCCTGCCTGACCTACGCAGTGAGCTCAGGTCCATTTAAACAACGTACTGAAAACTTGTCTCAAAACACAAAGAAAAATGTGAGTAGAGGATATAGCTCAATGGACCGTGCCTGCTTGTGTGAGGCTCTCTTACCATGCACGCAAAAAACCCGCTGCACACCTACTTAAATGTGGGAAACTAACATTTTTTATTCTCATGTGCCATTCTTCACATATTTTGTAACATTTTATTCTTCCTACATTATAGTAAAAAAAAAAAGTTTCTACAGGTAAACTGTCTGTAAGAATGTACTATAGGAGTGACCCCTGACACAGTGAGATACACCTTGACAAAGCATGGGATGATATCAATGACATGTCTCCAGCACCACAAAATCATCTGGGCAGTCTGAGTGACATACTGCTGTGTGGACACTGTACATATAAGCACACAGAGCACATCCACTTAGAGAGAAACTTGGTTCCGTTTTGACAAACAGTTTCTCTCCCTTATCCAAGAAGCCAAGTAACCCCTGAAAAATTCATAAATTCAAACAAAAAATTTTGCTTTATTAAGGTGAAGAACTCTGATATCAAGACTTAGTCAGGAAAGTACAGTATTACTTAAAGTCTCTGAATCTGAAAAGCTTTTTGTTATTATAGTTTTGTTTTTAATCAAATACTGTAGGACTGAAAACAGGGCTATATAAGAAAGCCAAACATTTATTACAAAAAAATTTATGTGGAAAAGAATTTCAGTTAATAGCATTAAAACACAAAGATGTTACAGTAAATGTTTCTTGGGTATTCGTGTAGGTAAAACCTTTCTCTGACAAGGTTTCCAAATACAAACTTAAAAGCCCCAAACGTGGTAAGTTTGACTATACTAAAATTATTTTGCACCCAAAGAAACTTTAAACAGTATAAAATATAGAGTATAAAGCTGAGAGGTCATTTGACACATAGATTAATATGAAAAATGAGAAAACGAATAGTCAAACAAGAATTGACAAAGTTCCATATGATGACTTCATAAAGCATTTGTATTACCCAACAAGAACACAGATAGGAACCTTGGATAGGGGAAGAACCAACCCACAGAAATCACAGACACTGCATAAAAATATGCAGAACAATTCCACTTACCCAGTGGTCATAGAAATACAAATCGAGACCACAGTGAGAACAGCTGGGCATTCAGGAGAATGATATAAATATCATTCCATATCATGATCATATCCAGTATCAGGAGACCTGAGTCCTTTCTACATTACTGGCAGAAATATCAAAATCATACATCATTTTCCCCTAGACATTAAACACATGCCCCAGCCATCCCTTTTCTAGGCATACAACTAAATTAAGTTCTTGCCCATTCACAACAGCAAATGTGTTCTAACAACACTGTCAACAAGAACAAACCAAATGCTTATCAGGAGGGTGAGTTAACTACAGATGCTAAGTGGAATGTCATCCATCAGTATTAGCTATATACAGGTGATGCAAACAGGCAGGAGGTACGGCTTTTGGACAAACCCCAGTACTGTCTTAAGGAAAAAAGACAAGGTCTCGAGAGACTACAGACAGCATGAGCCCCTTTTAATAAAACTAAAACAACTAAGTCAGTACTTATTCTTCATACTGCATGAATCTTCAACAAAACTATGTAATAAGCAATGGTGAGCAAAATCCAGGGTCATATTACATCAAGTGAGGAAGACAGGGGTGATGTAAGGGGGTGTGGCAGTCGTGATGATAGACCCAGGGTGCTGTCTGAGTTCTGGATAGGGGACTGAGTTTGCATGTGTTTGGGATAGTATTAAAATAAAAATAAATATGCAATGAACCAGGGATCATAATTTTTAAATTTTGTGCTCTGGGGGTCTAAAGTAAAAGAATAATAATACTACTATTAACAATGATAATTTAGATAAGTTAAAATTTAAGATCTGTCACTCAAATGGCTATAAGAAAACTTTCAGATGCTCAAACTATTTTTCATCTTTCTCTTTATAGAAATTAATACACTATGTTTGTCATGTAAAGAATACTTCCCAATACCAAGTTCTCAGACTCTGCCTATGCTTCACTTTTGTGTACTTCAGCCATTGTTTCTAACACGACGCATCCTACTGAGCATGTGCAGATGATCATAGCTGGCTAGAAAATAGCTCCTCTCCTATTCCCCACCGGTGACACAAATCTGACTTTATGAAAAGTTACATTCTTTCTCCTTTTCCTGTAACTGTTCCTCTTACATAATGGTTCAGTAAGTGCTGCATCCACCCCTTTGTCACACAGGAAAAATTCCCCAACTACTGTCCTCTCTGCTCCTCACCCTGCCATCCACCTTTGATGTCCTTCTAGGTCTTTTGTGCCTCTTCCTCTTAGTGAAAGGACAGAGAACACCCTTGTCCCTGTTGGACTAACCTGGAGTCTTTGGATTTGCCACACAGAATGCTTAAATGCCATTCTCCCAGTTCTGACTCCCAATCCACCCCCACATCCCCATCAGCTGTCTTCAGCAGGCATCAGACAATGTCATATCTCTGCTTTACATCTTTTAATAACTTTGAGGAAAGAGTTCTTAATGCGTTCCTAATGCATTAGACAGTGCCCTTGAGAGGAAGAGGCAGTGACGTTTAAACCTTGGTTCTTCAGGACTTCTGAGTTAAGACATAAAAGCGAGTACTCTGAATTAACCATGACAATGGGACAGTAACAAGATTTCCATCGTGGTCCTCTTCACATGGAGCCTTCCTTATATTCTGCGATCATTTCCTTATGTAAATGATGGGAAATGAGCAGAGGCTTGGATACAGAATAACTAGGCTGCTTCAGAGAGAGAGATTGGCCTATTCCTATACTGCTTAGATAAATTCAAGCTTTTTTTTTTTAAAAAAAAAAAACACTTGTTTATTTTAATTTTATCAGCATGTGCGAGTGTCTGCGTACGTGTATGATCATCACGTGCATGCTTGGTGCCTGAGAGGCCAGAAGAAGGTGTCAGATCCTTTGGAACTGAAGTCACAGACAGTTAAATCTTGCGGGTGCTGGGAATAGAATCCAGGCCATCTGCAAGAGCAACTGCTCTTAGCCACTGAGCCATCTCCCTGTTCCCAGTCCCAGTTTTTATGAAGAGGTCTCTTTAGCCCCAGAACAAAATACTCTCTGGAAAGGGAGACCTTTTCAGAGCCCTTGACACCCGCTGACTGAGCCAGTCTCCTGCGGGGTCTGTGTCTTGGCTGGTATTGTTCCCTAGCTTTGGAATATCTATGTCCAATTTAGCCATCAGGGTCTTGTTTGAACGACAACTCTTCACTGATCCATGATTCTACCAAGCAGAATTAATTTCTTCTTGATTTGTGTTATAGATTATATATTATTTTCTTTAATAAATTTGCCCTCTTGTATAATGGTTATAAATGTACATCTTGTGTAGATATTTAAAGAGCAAGACCCCTATATTATTCATTCCACATATTCCAGCCCATGATGGAACAAGTCGATACATGCTTGTAGAATGGAAACAAGCATCAGAAGCCAGATGCCAAAAGCCAGAGACCAGGAGTCTGTGAACTGTGATTTACCCTGAAGCTGTTTCAGTGGTTATAGATCTAACTTGGAAAATTACATGAAAGTCAAAGCTAGGAACAAAAGTCATAATCATGTGTTTTATGAAACGTTTTTCTTACTAATGAACCCAGGGAATTTTTTTTTATAGCCACCAAGTTTTACTCTATGAACTAATAGTGAACTAAATCTCTGCCTAACGTTCCAGAGCTACCTGCGGGCCTCTATCACTTTATACAATGGATTATTGTATTAAATGCAGTAGTTTGCATGCATTGTCTAGGCTAATAAGCTTTAATGGTAGATGTGTTCCATTTGACAGACAAATGAGAAGACAATGGTTGGAATTCTAGAGAAGGCTTGAACAGCTGTGCCAGGGAGGACTGGCTTGTTCCACATTAGACCAAAATCAGACCTTAAACCACTGAACAGAGGTTAGAATAATAAAGATTACACCTAATATTGAAAAGACTTCTATTTCTTTGTGTCTTGGTGTCCAACATTGGTTTCATGGTGTTTTGAAAAGGTGATTACTTAGTGCTGGGTGATTAGTTGTCAGTGATGTTGTAAAAAGAAGAGGCTTCCATGTATGGGCAGATTACATCAAAGGAATTATCTCTTTAAATCTTTAAATTGTTTTCTTTATTGATCTCATTGGATTGGTTGGTTGGTTGGGTTTTTGTTTGTTTGGTTTTGGTTTTTGAGACAAGGTGTTCTGTTTTTTTAAGACAGATGGGGTATGAACATAATTTCTTTTTTGACCCCATATTCAGTTTTTCATCTACAGAATTTCTTTTACTGTGACCCACAGATCATTACTTCTCTCCTAGTGTTAGAAGTGCTCCTGCTCATTTTGAGATGCTGTAACTCACCCAGACACTATGGGGGGCACAGGTTGCTATTTTCCTGTCTCACTGCATCCTGGACATTGGCCAGGTGTGGTGTGGCTTGCTGCCTTCCGTCTGCCACACTTGAGACTACAATCTTGGTTATCTCCTTTGAATCAAGTCCTCTTGAGAAGATGGCATCAGGAAGAACTGTGGAGTACACAGGTCAGCTCCCTCAGCTTTGCGTTTCCACCTCATCCTGAATTTGCTTTTTACCTCTGGTAACATGCCTATGCACATCTCCAAAGGAGGAATGTTGCACTGGACAGTTCCATTAGTTCTGTTTCACCGAATTCTACTCTTCATGATGACGAATGCCCAGAAATTCCTGCTTTCACTTGGTGTATGCATTTATGGGAAGTATAATTTGGATATACACAGTTGATATTTTCTGTCACTTGTTAGAAAGAGTTAAGAAAGCTGGAACGCTGTGCTCTGAATTAGCAGAGGTAACTTCTGGACTAGTGGCTCAAGGTAATTTTAAGCAACTACCATAGACAGGCATTTGACAAGAAACTTAAATCTTAGCATGTAGGTGGATAAGTGTGTGTATCTGTGGGTCACCACATAAATGTATATGTAACCCAATTCAATAGTTCATTTTTAATCTAAGTTAAAGGACCATGTGTAGCACCTGAATAAATATCTTTTGTCTTCTGTAATAATCCTTTTCTTTTCTATAAAGTTTAGTTGAAACCTATTTGTTTTCATGAATCCTTCTCTCAGTAAATATTAATGCCTTATAAGGATCCAGCCTAGGTGGCCAGCAACAGAGAAATTGTGGTGAGCTGAAAGAAAATGGCCCCATAGACTCATAGGGAGTGGCATTATTGGAGGTGTGGCTTTGTTGGAGAAAGTGTGTCACTGGGAGGTGGGCTATGAAGTTTCAGATGCTCAAGCCAGGGCTAGTGGCTCACTCTCCCTTCCCGCTGCCTTCAGATCTGGGTGTAGAACCCTTAGCTCCTTCTTCAGCACCATGTCTGCCTACGTGCTGCCATGCTTCCCGCCACGATGACAATGGACTAAACCTCCAAACTGTTCACAGCAATAAAGCCACAACTAGAACAGGAATGGATAAGGAAAATGTTCACATACACAATGGAAACTTTTTCAGACATAAATAAGAACGAGGTCATGTTGTTTACAAGAAATGGCTACAACTGAGACAATCATATTAATGAAAAAAGGCCTTCTCAGGGAGACAAATATGTTTTTTCTCATATGTGGTTCCTGGACTTTATATAGTCATGTAAAATCATGTATGTATATATTGGATGAAGGTAGAAGTCAAATTGTCTAGGGGACTAACAGTAGGAGAGGTGATAAAATGTACGGTGGGAGAATGAAGTACAGGTGGGGAGCTATGCTTAACATACACCCATGAGAAAAAAATTAACTATAAAAAGTAAGTACATTATTTTGTAATGTTGTTCATGCCCTACTTGTCAAGGTTCATGCATCCAATGCTGGAACATACAGTGTTAATTTACTTGATTTTTTTTAAATAAATTTTCTCTCAAAGAAAATGGTAGGAAGTATGCTTTACATCTGTCGTACGTGATAACTGCAGGCATGTAAAACACCTTCAGTGACTATCTAGAGGTCTACCCTGGGCTTTCCTCATTCATTTTCCTCCTTTAGATCTTTCCTGCTTGGTGCCAGATCTTGCTCAAGAACACGCTGTGAGTTATCAGTCCTTGCCACTGTGTCATTGCCATGTTGTCCTGTTTGTCATTAGCTTACTCTAGAGCAGGGCATGACAGTCTGTAGTCCTCGCATGTGGGTGGCAGCAGGGTCACAGGTGTGTGGCCACACTGGGTTAGAGAGTAAGCCTCTGTCTTCTAATGTCATTGATGGTAACAAGGACGGTTTCAGATAGCCTTTGTTATATGGACTCCAGCTTCTGCTGTGAGTCAGAGAGAAACATCCAGCCTGTGTTCTGAGAATCACACCGATGACAGAGCAGGATCAGAGTGCCCTAAGGGCAGCGATGCAGCATGCCTCTGCCGTGCTCAGAATCAGACCCACTTACATGTCTGATAGGCTTCCTAAGGATGGCTAACAATGAGCATGACCCCAAATCCACCCTGCATCTCCTATGACCTATATATAAAACACAGGATCTATGTATGAGAAAAAAAATCTGGAAAAATTGGTCTCCACCGTGCTGACTCTGGCGATGCTGACAATCTAAGCATCTTTAAAAACAATTCTTAACAACTTCCATTGCCTCTGTCCCCTACACCTCTCAAGCTGTTCTTAAGCAAGACCTGGGAACTGGCATTCACATCCCACAGACACCCTACTTCCCCACATCCCCAAACATAGCAACTCCTATGGGTTCAAATCTTAGACATGCTTTGAAAATCACAGCTCCCTCGGGGATGGATGGTCCCACCACTCAACTCAACCAAGGCCATGGCAATAGGGCCAGTGTCCACACCTGTGTCAACACCTATCCCCTAGTAGTTATAACCCTGAAAGGAGCGTATGCTCACTCCTTTTCCCTCCCCTTCACCTCTCCTCCTCCCTCTCTACTTTCCCCCTCCCCCATCTCCCCTCCCCTCCCCTCCTTATGGCCCCTTCCTTGTCTCTGTCTCTGCTCTATTAGGTACCTTCAGTCTGGATTTATACTCACAGCTGTTCCTTCTGCTTCATGAATGTTACGTCTGAGCCGTACACAATACTCCAGCATAGATGGTTCTAAGCCTTTGGGCCAGGCTGCTAGGCCTGTCTAGGACCCTCTTCCAATCATTCAGTGCACCTAAATATTATCTGCCCCTCAATGCTTTCTGACTCTTTTGTTTCCTTGCATGTGAGGCCCTGGGTTCACCCGTAACAGTTTGAAAATGGGGTTGGAAAGAAACCGTTGAGACATTTTACCAGGGAGGGGTGATGAGCACCTAGAACCCCCCAAGCTTAGAAGGCTGAAGTCAGAGATTACAAGCTCAAGACTGGGCTGGGCTACTGTCAGAATCCCTGTCTCAAAACAAACAAACAAACAAACAAACAAACAAACAAACTGACCTTAAGCAATCCTGCCAACATGAAATGGATTCTAAAAGGACACTACCCTGCTGTGCCGTTGTCAGGTTACCACTGTGGCATCTCTGGCTGGTACAATTTTCATTTCATCTTTGGCCTTTTCTGTACAATTTATTTTTACAGTGACAATGTTGTTTTATGGCAAATCCAAGAGTGAGATCTATTTTCAAGTCAAGCTATTTTAAACATAAAAAAAAAAATCCCTTTGTTGGGGAGAGACACTCTTTGATTTAAGGGACCTCATCTGGGAGGTAGAAGCCAAGGGCTCCCAGCGGCTCTCCTTTTGCTCTTGACACACAGCATATACACTGGTCACTCATCTGAATTCCTTTCAAGTAAGTTTAAAGGGCTAAGAGATAGGAAAGCAGGATCAAATATGGTCTTTTTCCTGCTCATTAGCGTGTGCTTCACAGACTCCAACAACCAGGCCACTTGTATTGCAGCAAGTTTTTAAAATTAAACTGTTTAACTACATTTATTTGTTTATTTTTATGCGTGTGGCTGTGTGGACTCCATGGGGCATATGTGGAGGTCAGAGAATGACCTGTGGAAGCCGGTTCTCTCCCTGCACCTTGTAGGTTCCCAGGGATCAAATTCAGGTCCCTCAGGCTTAACCATAATTTCTTTTACTTGCTTCATAGCTGTAATTATGGAAATAAATGTGACATAACCTGAGTGATCAGACTTGAAAAAATGCACATAGGATTTCCATATAATGTTATGTAAAGAATTAAACTTTCTAAATGATGTCTTTGTTAAATTAGGGAAAACGTTGCCATACATGGACATTGCTTTCACCTATTATCTTCTTGATTTAAAAATAGGCTATAGCCCTAACGAACAATAAAATCATCTATTCTAAAGTTTTCATTTTATAAATAGAACCGTTGAGAGCCCATTCATCTCTGTGATGTTGTTAGGAACAAAACAGGAGCAGTCCAGCCAACACCAGTGTGCATCTCGATAAGCCTTGTGGACTTACATCATGGTACCATATAAAATCAAATAGAAACATGAGCATATACATACAAAGCACATGGGTAACTCCTTTAACTATCCTTTGAATCATTTTCTCACAACACACTGTAAAATTAAACTCAATAACACTCCCTTGGGTCAGCATGATGTCTCAGTAGGTAAAAGACACTTAACCCCAAGCCTGGCCATCTGAGTACAAGCCCCAGAGACCACGTGGTGGGAGGAGAGCCTACAAGTTATCTTTTCACACACACACGCATGTGCGCACACACACACACACACAAATAAACATGAATACCTGCCACACTTATCCTAAGAGTAACAGATGTATTTATTTTTTAGTTAATTTACTCCACACTTCAGTAACGTATGTAGCTGCCGTAAGATCCTAGTTGTGCATATATGTGGCTCATATTTGCCATTCCTGATGCCAAGAACTATGAAATGTCATAGTTCCTATGTTTAAAGAAAAGGACGACGGCAGACATGTGGAAATGCACATCTTTCTAACAAGAATCACTAGTGAAAATTGCTAACAACATTTCTGCGAGGACCTTCAGGGAAGTGTGCCAAGGCCTGAAACCCATGATATTTGGAGCCCCAATGAAAGTTCCACCTTGTCAGTGAGGGTGTCCCTACTGTCCCTGTGCCCTCTTCTCTCTGTCCTCTACCATCGTCTCAGTCCTGCAGCGTTGTCTCAGAGGAAACAAGAACTCGAACTCATATTCTCATCCACAAAGCTTGGGTGCTGTTTGTAAGTCACCCAGCACCCTCTGGGGGTGTCCTTATTTTTTAAATTAGATACAATATCTCACCAAATTAAACTTGAAGATCTTTGGTAATCAGAATAATAAGGGTCTGATTATATACCAGTTGTGTGCACAGATAAATATCATTCTGGAAAGGAATACAAACAAAAGAATGCCTTCAGGAGAAAATAAGAAATCTCACCCTGAAAAAAGGTAGTGGCTGAGACAGAAGAAGGCTGTGCAGATAACTAGGAGGGAGGCCAGGAGACCCAAGGGAGAGGCCTCAGGAACCTTAAAAAGACTCTCTACACACTTCTGCAAAGTCACAGAATGACTTGCCTACATTGTCCCAGACTAACTCATCCCATACTTCAGCTGAAAGGTCTGCCTTTCCCTGAAAGTCAGTTAAAAGCAACTTCTGTGGAACGAGTTAGATTCTCTGTCTCTCTGTCTCTCACCCACTCTCTTTCCCTGTCTTTCTTTCTCTTCACACACCCATATAAAAGAAAGAAAGAGAGAGAGAAAGAGAAGTGGGAAGAAGGGAGAGAGACAGACAGATATACACATGCTATCTGTTTATTTTGCATTTTGGCAACGTAAATGTGATTTTATTTTTTGTCACAGAAAAGAAGTATACAGAGAGCTCAGTCCAGAGTGAGAAGAGACCAAGGGCAGTGGAGACAATGAAACAATTTTCCCTTCACATTGTTAAAGAGACACAGGGAGCAAAGTAATGAGGGATAATGAGGATGCTTTCCGGAACCACTGTCATAACCAGATGCCTAAATGAATCTGTGCAGCTGTTCTCAGCCTCACACACAGGACCATGGTAACCTGGTCAACATGAAGCTGTGGCGTCATTCTGTCAAAGGGAGGAGAGCAAGAGCAGCGAGCTGGCTGGAGGATGAGTCTGCCAAGCACTGCTCCATTCTGCCCCAGGGCAAAACTGCTCAAATTTGCAATTCTTCATCAGGCAGATAGGCAGCCTACAGATTGGACCTGAAAACTCACCTCTGTGATTCTACTTCCTGTATCACCGAAAGTGCCCCATTATGTTTATAATCTGCACAAGTCACCCTGAGCACCAACCAGGAGAGAAAGGTTCCATTTTCACGAAACGAAAAATAAAAATGGTGACCTCTAAGGTGTCCATCTCTCACAGGTTTGGGGTTTACCCTAGTTTGACTGGTGAAAATAAGTGACCATTCTTTGAAAAGCCAAAAACATCAAAGAGTGTAATATGTTATCATCACTTAGGAAACAGCAACCTTATATAGTAATGGGTTCTAATGTCAGAGACAAGAGATAGGAAAGGGAGGGAGAAAGATGGGTGTTCGGTAGCCTCCGCCAAGGGCAGGGCGCAGCCTTCTTTTGGCTTCAGAGAACTCTGTCCTACAGTTATCAGAGACGATTCAACAATCCATTTATTTCCTTTTAGGGTTCCTAAGCATGTGGAATGATTTCATCTCTCCATAATGAGTTCCACGTGCTGTTTCCAACCGAAGAGTGATAGGGCATCGTGGTTTGAATAGGAATGGTTCCCATAGACTCACGTGTTTGAGTGCTTGGCCCATAGGGAGGGGCACTATTAGGAGGTGTGGCCTTGTTGGAGGACGTGTGTGACTGTGGCCACAGGCTTTGTGGTCTCAGAAGCTCAAGTTAGTTCTGGTACCTGCCAATCAAAGATGTAGAACTCTGAGCTCCTTCCTCTAGCGCTATGTCACCTGCATGTCATCTGCATGTCACCATGCTTCCTGCCATGGTAATACTGAACTAAACCTCTGAACTGTAAGCCAGCCCCAAGTAAATATTTTCCTTTATAAGAGTTGCTGTGGTCATGGTGTTTCATCACAGCAATAAAACCCTAAGACATGGAGCATCCCATAAAAAAGAAGCGACATCTGGAACCATTGGCACCACCTCCCAGGAGTGTAGTAGCCTTCCCAACACACTCCAGACTCAAAGCCTTGACTTCGCAAAGTTGACTTTTTAAAAGTTCAAAAACCTACAAAGTGATTAATAACCACTTTTAAAAATCTTGCATGTTTCTTCAAGTAATTACCATGTATAATTTCTAACCCTATAAACAATTCTTGGCAATACAGCTGTCACTCTATCCATCTCACTACTGAGGAGATGAAGTCACACAGATAAAATCTACTGACTCTGAATACAGCTTAACAGTTATGTACAGTCATTTATTAATGCATGAATAAGTAATAAATCAATTTTATTGTGGTATATCTTTTAAAAATCCATACCATTTAATAAATTTAAATGACCCACTCATTTAACCTTATTTTGCCTTTAAAATATATAATTTTAGAAATGTGTGGAAGCACACATTTAATCCCAGAGCTACAGAGGGAGAGACAGAGGGATCTCTGAGTTCAAAGCAAGTCTAAGCCTACATAGTGAGTGCCAGTCAATTCTGGGCTAGACTGTATAATTTTGGAAGCTGGTAAGATAGCTCTGTGGATAAAGCAATTGTTAAAGCGTGAAGTCTTGAGTTTGGATCCCCCAAACCCATATAAAAATTAAACAAAGAAGTGTACATCTATAATCCCCAAATGACTACTGAAAGATGGGAGGTAGGGACAGAAGAATTCCCAGAAGCTTGTGGTCTAATTAGCCTGATGTACACAGTGGGGAACAACAAGAGACACAGATCTAAGGTTGTCCTGACCTCCACACACATGCTGTAGGACACACACACACCCATCCACACATAAGCATAGACACACACACACACACACACACACACACACACACTGTATATATATATACATATATATAATTTTAGCACCTATTGTCTTAAATTGATAGAAAACTGCATAACAAAAGAACTTAATTAATAACTGATACTGCAAACGTATGGAATGTGTTTATCAAAAGTGAAAGACTGAGACTGAGGGTGTGGGTCAGTTGTAAAGTGCTTGTCATTCAAGCTTGAGGGCCTGAGTTCAATCCCTAGCACACACATAAAAAGCCAGGCACTGTGGTACACATGTGCAATCCACAAGACTAGCCTAACCAGTGAGCCCCAGATTTCACTGAGAGACTCTGTCTCAAAAAATGAGGTGAATGTCTCCTAAGAAACAATGCCTGAGGTTTACACACACACACACACAGAGAGAGAGAGAGAGGGAGAGAGAGAGAGAGAGAGATGTGCATACAGGCACCCACACATACACACTAGAATAAATATGTGCATGTATATACGTGAACACACACACACGAGAAGGAAAAGCTGCGTCGTGTGAAATTATTACCCTAAACTATTATCTATGGATGGTTTTTGCTCCTGGTTTTTGTCTGTATATCTGAATTGATGACAGTAAAACTTACCCATAAGGCAAAGCCTTCCATCTTTAACTAGAGAAATAGTAACGATCAGGCAAACATGGAGACACACTCCTGCAGTCCTAGCACTTGGAAAGTAGAGGCATGAGGATCAGAGCCCCAAAACCTGAGAGTTTGAGGTCAGTCTGAAATATAGGAGTCTCTTTCTCAAACATAACAATGATGATAATGACCTACCCCTTTGCCGAGTGACTTACATGTGCCAGGCAAGCACCCCAGCACATGGCCCTTACACGTAAGGCATATGATGAACTGGCTATTTGGACTTCGGATTGTTTACTTGTATAACTGAGCAATAGTCCAACACTTTTATCTACAAAACCAGCAAACTCAGTATACACAATCTTACTCTGCAGCTAAGGAAACAGAGGATCAGAAAAAGCCACAGTCTAAGAGGGCCCAGCACTGAAATGCCTTTATCCCTTAAGTGGATCAGTTCTCCAAACAACAGCTAACTAAGACCATCACCATTTAGAATGAGCCCTGGAACTGACACACTAGAGGATAAATTCTTCTTTCTCTAGGTCTGATGTTGGACAAAGTGAACCAGGTCTATGAGTCAAGTTCTCCTCGGTGCTCTTTGACCCTCATCTTTTGTGGGAAGAATCAATTGCAGAGGAAGAGGAAAGGTTAACAGTATATTCAAGCAAACCTCCACATACAAAGCTGTGACTGTTCATCTGAAGAGAGTGAGCTAGACAGTGCTCAGTAGGCTGCTGCATCAGGAAAAGGCAAAATAGATGAAGAGAAGATATTAAAATCAAAGGCTAAACTTGTTCAAGTTAGGAACAGTATGTTAATATTTTACTGGTGGAAAAATAATAACGTGGCCAGAGTTTTCAAGTGAGACATTCAGCATCATCATCATCATCATCATCATCATCATCACTATTTTATAGTCTATTTTATCTGTTACTATTATTATAGGCTGTCTTATCTATTAATACTATTATTATCTATCTTACCTTTTTTTTTAAATCATTGGGAGATTGGATTTCTTACAGCTGTTTCTGATGGAAATGTGTACACCACTCCTTAAAGACTGCAGCCTGATTTTGTCCCAGGCAATTACACCTGCAGCTCTTGCCCGACGGCTCTTTCCCTGCATGGCTTCCAAAACAGCTGGACTCTTACATGCACATGGTCATATTTACAAGATGACAAAGAAATGGGCTCTAACTGAGAGTTAGCTATACTTTACTACATGGTCTGAGAGGGACGCCATGTACCAGAATGGTCTGTGGGGCAGACTCCTGTATTTCAGACAGTCTCTGAAGTTACCTGTGTTGGTTTGAATGGAAACGGCCCCCATAGGCTCATGGGAAGTGGCATCATTAAATAGTGACTATTTCAAAGGATCAGGATGGGTAGCCTATTGGAGAATGTGTGGCCTTGTTGGAGGAAGTGTGACAAAGAGGGTGGGCTTTGGGCTTTCAAATGCTCAACTCAGGCCCAGTGTCTCTCTCTTCCTCCTGCCTACGGATCCAGATATAGAACACTCAGCTACCTGTCCTGTACCTTGTGCTTCCCCATGGTAATAATGGAGTAAACCTCTGGATGTAAGCCAGACCCAATTAAATGTTTTCCTTTGTAAGAGTTGCTGTAGCCATGGTGTCTCTTTGAAGCAATAGAACCCTCACTACAATGTTGCCTCACCTAAAATGAGGCTTCATGACAAGTTGGAGGGAGAAGAGCCTTTGTCATGCTCTCTGTATTTGATTAAGCAAAATTTCATTTACTTATCTAGTTCAGTATAATCAACACTCACAAAACAACTCTTGCTAAAACATTTCTTTTAAAACAAAAGACTTTTAGTTAAAGATAACTTATTTCCACTTAGTTTCAACAATCTTGTCAAAGGGTAAAGCTAGAACAAGGGCAGATTCCAGCCCATCTCTTCCTGCTCGTCCCCAGTTGAACCCTGAAATTGAAAAACAAGACGGTTTAACCAGTTGGGACAGGTGACAAGATTGTTAAAACTACCAAGAAGCCTCCACGGGACCAGATTTATATTCATTCTTGCTGCAGAGGAAGTTTGCTGGAAAATAAAAACTTCTAGATGTGATTTCTTTTTTCAACAATGGCTGAAGTCAGCAGTACTGAATTGAAAACCTTTACAGAGCTTTAAACCTAGTGATGAAGTTTAGAAAGGTCTGTGTAAATGTAATTCAAAATGGCTAAAGTAATATAGTGTACCAACATCTCTCAGCAAATACTGTTAAGAATGGAACCCTAGGAAATCGCTGTAAATAGCAACAGAATACTCGTGTATTGAAGGATGCTTGGAGCGTGATTGGATGAAGGTGTACATGCTTCCAGAATAGCTCAGTCTGTGGTACTTTAAATCTTATTTTAATAATGAAATAGAAACCAGGAAGAGTGATTCACATATTCAAGTACTTGGGAAGTCGAGACAAGAGGATAACTCTAAGTTTGAGGATAGTCTGGGCTATATAGTGAATCCCAGGTCAGCAAGGGCCAGAGCGGTACTCTGTCTCCAAACGAACAAACAAACAAAAACTGAAGTAAAAAGCTTTGCCTTTGGTGGGAATTGAATAGGAAAGGGGACTGGAAAGAAATTCTAAAACTTAAATAAACTCTTAAGGAAAATCAGCATTTTACAGAAAAACTGTTCAAGCTATAGAGCCAGTACCTGTTTTAACAAGAATTAACAGCAAAGAAAGACTTTAGGGTAAGACTATGAAATGCCTCACGTTGGATGCCTTATTTGCTGGCAACTCTAGAGTGTAAAATGTCAACACCATATTATCAATGCAATACATTTTAGAAAAACTTACATTTAAACTACATTGAAATTACATTTGTTTGCTTGCTTGAAACAGGGTTTTACTTTTTAGCCCAGGCTAGTCTCAAACTCATGACCCTCCAGTCTCAGTGACCTATGGGAACTGGTAAGCATTGGCATACTGGGTTGGAAATCTTTGGACCATGTTACGATGACATATACGGATATAGACAGAGACTTGTACATAGGCATTTGTAACCCTCCAAAGTTTGATGTGCTCTCTTCAAACCTTTAATAGAAGTACAGAGCTTGAGGGTGCCCTGGTTTTACTTAACAGAAAATGAATATTCTAACTCTGCCTATCTTCTCTAGGCTAAGACATGGTTCTAGTCACCTGATACATTTCAGAAAAATAAATGCAATGTGTCCTCTAACAGTGAGCTGTTTGGAAGCAGCCCAAAGCAAAGAAATAGATAAAACAGAGAAAATGTCTTTAAAGCAGATGCTGAAAATGTTTCCAATAGTGATATTTTTATTGAAAGTATATTAGTATGTTATCCTTTGAAATGGCCTTTCTGCAGGCCTAACTAGAAAAAAAAATTCACATGTGGTCTGTTGTCTTTCAAATGTAAAACACGGTACTATTTAACACTAAAATATAAAAATGTGTCCATAAAATTAGCTCTAAGAATAAAGGGCAGTCACCTGCAAAGACAGAAATCAACTTACAAGAGAAGTCTTTGCAGTGCTGATTAATAGGCTGGAAATGGCCTTCAGATAAGGATTCATTTTCTCAACACGTGTTATATGTGTTTTCTAAGATTATCTTTGTCAGCTACTGTAGTATTTAAACTCAAGTAAAGAAGTAAATAAACTCTTACTAGCTTTTTGGTTCCCAGCACCTATGTGGTAGCTTACAACCATCTGTAACTGAATTTCCAGGGCATCTGATCTGTTCTTCTGACCTCTGTGGGCACCAGGCATGCACGTGATATACATACATACATGCAGACAAAACATTCATAAAGCAAATAAATCTTAAAAAATTAATAAAGAAAAAAAGAACATTTTGCACTATAAAGTAATAAAAACTAGTTTTAAATACTGTTGGCTTTACCTTTTGTGCTTTTATTCATTGCTCTTTACTAAAAGTAAAACATTATCACATCACTACATGTATGCATATATGTATGATATATGTATGTGTATGATATATATATATATATTTTTTTTTTTAAGGAGAAAGGTAAGCACTAATCCTGCTATAAGATGCCCTGTTTTGCAATAGTGGCACAAAACCTTTAGGAGTAACCAATCACTAACTGATTGGAATTAAGGCCCACTTCATGAGATAGAACCCATGCCTGACACTGCCCAGGTACCCAAGGCCACAGTCCTAGGAGAAAACTAAATAATCCAATGCCTTCCTATGACCTTCATGGACACTTGCACTCATATGTACACACACACACACACATACACACACACACACAGTTAAAAATAAAACAAATCTTAAAAAGTAAAACTATTAAAACAATAACCACAATTTTTTAAGAGATTTGTCTATTTATTTTATGTATGTGAGTACACTGTCATGCTCTTCAGACACACCAGAAGAGGGCATCAGATCCCATTACAGATGGTTGTGAGTCATCACGTGATTGCTGGCAGTTGAACTCAGGACATCTGGAAGAGCAGCCTGTGCTCTTAACTGCTGAGCCATCTCTCCAGTCCCAACAACCACAAAATTTTAATGGAGGTGTAATATAAGGATGTAATTTGTAATATTCTACACAAACTCAAAATCAGAGAAAGCAGAATTAATAGGTAATTTTTTTTCTTTCTTTTCTTGCATTAAAACTTTGTATCATAATCTTTTATAATTATAAACAACACAATCTTTTATAATTATAGTGTGTTATTTGTAAGTCTCATGATAACTACATGCTAAAAACCTGAGTTGACATACACCTTTATTCCCAGCACTTGGAAGGCAGAGGCCAGTCTTGGCTACAGAGTGAGTTCCAGAACAGCCAGGGTTACACAGAGAAAACCCGTCTTGAAAAACCAAAGGAAAAAAGAAAAAAAGTAGCCTGAAGTTCTGGTCAATGATAGAATGTTTGTCTAGCATGCAGGAGGCCCTAAGTTCAATATTGTACATGGAAGGAAGGAAGGAAGGAAGGAAGGAAGGAAGGAAGGAAGGAAGGAAGGAAGGAGGGAAGGAGGGAAGGAGGGAAGGAGGAAGGGAGGGAGAGAGGGAGGGAGGGAGGAAGGAAGGGACAGAAGGAGGGAGGAAGGGGAGGGAAAATCGCACTTTAAAGAAATAGAAAAGCAAAAATGAACTGAACCCAAAGTTAGTGGGAGGAAATAGTAAACAGTAGAAATAAATGAAAAGATAACAGAAAAATAATATAGAACAAAACCTATCATATTAAAGTTGGACAAGGCAAACCAACAGAATGAAAAGAGCCCCAAGAGAAGACACAAGAATCAGAGAGGTCCTGGTGCAGAACCATGCAGGCCCTGTGCATGCTGCTTCAGTTTCTGTGGGTTCATATGATCCTTGCTGAGTTGATTAAGATGGACTTGTTTTCCTGGTGTGCTCCATCCTCTCTGCCTCTTACACTCTTTCTGCCTCCTCTTCCACAGGGTTCCCTGAGCTCAGGGGGTGGGATTTGATGATAATGTTCTGTTTAGAGTTGCAGGATTTTTATTTGTTGGCCTGTGGTGTCTAATAGGAGCACTGTTGCTTTAGTACAGAGTAACTCCAGCTAAGATGTGTGTGTGTGTGTGTGTGTGTATGGATTATATATGTGTATCTATACAATATATATATATATACACAGACATCTATGCACTATACACACACACACACACACACACACACACACACACGTATATATTAGAAAGCTTCTACTGCATTAGGTTTAGGTATCTCTCCCTGTATTCCCTATCTACCTTAAGACTATTTTCTGGAACAACAACAGAGCAGTCACACTTATGACTTCACAGCAGTTGAGACTGGATTCACAAGTCCCAGGATGGTTTTTTTTTTTTTTTTTTGTCTTTAGGTGGAGGCTTACTTGAAGCTGATGGAAAGAGGAGATCCTTAGCTGCTTCCAGATTCTAAAATCTATGCCCAAAGAGTACTCTGGGTATTTATTAGGTATTAAACTGAGGTGATTTTAATAAATTTTCTTCTCTCCTCAGTCTTCCTTTTCCTCTTCTCTCCATCTGTCTCCACATTTTCCTAGTTTTACACCCTCTCCCTTCCCGCTTCTCATCACTACCACACACTCCCATTTATAAACGCACTAGGCTGGCCAGCGAGCCCACTGTCTTAGTCAGTAATCTATTGCTGAGCAAAACAACTTTTATAAAGGAAAGCATTTAACTGGGTTATTGCTTATAGTTTCAGAGGTATAGTCAGTTATAATCATGGTGAGGAGGATGGCAGCAGGCAGGAAGGCATGGTGTTGGAGAAGCAGATGGGAGCTTTACATCCTGAACCACAAGCAGGAGCCAGAGCAAGAGACTGGGCTTAGCCTGGGCTTTTGAAATCTCAAAGTCTATCCCCAGTGACACACTTCTTCAATAAGGCCACGCCCCAATCCTTCTAATCCTTCTCAACAGTTCCACTTCCTGGTGAGTAGGCATTTAAACAAATGAGCTTATGGGGGCCATTCTCATTCTAACTATCACCCTCACTGACAAGATCAAACCACTGTCCCATCTTTCAAGGAGTCCCAGCATTTAGCTTGGTCACTGTGGGGCTTTCCAACAACACCTCATCTTGTTCCAGGGGATCACTTATCTTGACATCAGAAGGGGAAATCCTCTGTTTCTAATCATGACCTGCTCACAATGCCAGGGACTCACACAACTCTTAGCCTCTCTCCCTGGCCCTCCCCTTATTACACTGAGACAGGATGAATGGGGAAGAGTTCATAGGACACACCAGGCTCTAGTCAGGTCTTAGGAGGCATGGCTGACCTCAGCTCTCTTCAGCAGGGTTTGTGTTTCACTCACATAGCAAAATTCCCCTTGGAATGTTAAGAAATCTTGATGCCAGGGCCAACCTCAGACTCACTAACTCAAGACTGGATGCAGGCCATAAATTTTTTTTTTTAACAAACTTTTGTGGTGGATCACCTAATTTATATTTAGTCTGACCCACCCCTCTATTTGCTCATTACTTTTAAAATGTAAGTTAATTTTTAATTGTAAGATTTGTTTGTAAAAGAACACTTTCTCCAAGTCTTTATAGGGATATTTCTCCAAGGGGTTTGCCAAGAGACTGCCAGGGACATGGCCATGTAAGCACATGTCCCTGAAGAGAGTTTGATAATTCGAAGACACTGACATCCTTTTTCATGAGGAAATTTGCAAACACGCATACAATGGGGCCTTCTGTCTAGATAAACTTCCTCCAGGGATGAATTGAGAATCTGCTTTGCTAAAGATTGTCCTTTGAGTGTGTGTTACAAAGGCATGCTTTGCATTACAGACGTAGAGAATATAACCAATCACCAATGTTAATAAAAACTTTCACTAAAATTTTTCTTCTTTTTTAAGGGTTTGTATACTGTCCAGTGTACCAGGCAAATGTTAAAAAACACTTGTGCATCTCTCATAAGTAACTAAACTGTTAATAGAAAGATATTCCCTGGTGATTAAAAAGCAATTAAATATCTGATCTTAATGATACTGAACTAAATTTTATAATACTATTTCAGCCAGTTAGAATATGTACACAGGATTATAGAAAAACCTAGATGTTTAAATATTTTATGATAAACTAAAGGTCATGGTACAAGTACTTGTTGTAATTAAAATTTCCATTTTATAGAAATGTTCATACCTTTTAACTCTAAAATTAATAACTTGTATAAACTTTGTTGAGAGGGGGCTTAATGTAGCCTAGGCTGTCCTAGAACTCACTATGCAGATGTGGATGACTGACTTGATACCCCAGCCCTCTACTTCCCAAGGGTTCTGTTTGCAGATTCTTTATTTCACTGACTGGCTATCTTTCTCCACTTAGCCTTTCAGCTTCTTTAGTTATCCCTCCTACTTAGAGGCCACTCAGCCATAATGAGAAAGACAGGCTACAGGCAACTGACATTCACGTCACCTTGAGCTCTGTGAAGAGCCTTTCCTGGAGGCTTGCTCACTGAGTTGACTCAGAGGCTTAAGCTAGAAAAACTTTCTAAAACAAGTACAATAATTTTAAAAAATCAAATATGATAAATTCGAACCAATGATAACACACGGGCTTCGGAAAGACATAGTCAAGGTTATCTGAAGCTTACACCTCTTTTAACTCATTTTACAACTCATTAACATATGAGAGAAAAGCAGACTGCAAGGGGTGGAGTGCCAGGCAAAACCACAAATTAAGCAAACATTCAAAGCTTTCATGGCAGCATTTTAAACTCTAAATAAACTAGGAAATTATACAACATGGTGTGGAGGAGTGTTGGGGGAATGAACTCAGAGCTTCCCACATGCTCTGCCACTGACCTACATCCCCGGCCTCTGACAAATTAGATCATTAGAGTGAAGACCTAGGTGCTTTCCTATCAATCCTTTAAAGCCATCAACATACTCCCTGGATATTTTAGGAAAGGTGATTTCGGAGGAATGTCTGTCGGCTCAGTGGTCTTGACCCTTGTGGAGCCTGGTAATTGAGAGATTGACGGAAGATGGCCCACAGGACCCTTTCCGTCAACAACTTGCTTCACAGAGTTACCACAAACTAGTCACTGCGATGCGAGAACTCAGAAGAAACCCCACAGCCACTGTGCCTTCCAGGCTTGACCACCACGGCAAACAACAGCTTTCAGCCACTCGTGTTCCCACACGTTAGCAGGCGGGGGACTCTGGAGCACATGCTGTTAGCACTAGTGAGTTTGAACTCATGGAGTATATAGGTCCAATTTCCTCCTTGAGTTTCTCTTTCCCTACCCCAGGCAACACTTCTCCTTCCATGACAACTGAGTTAGGGCCGGGTGACCGATGGGCCTCAGGCCAAACTGCAAGTTAGATCAGAGCTGCAAGTAGAACCCAAATCTCAGCTACCGGAGCCAGCCAACCAACTGCGACTGAGCAAATCTGCCTTAGTCTCCTGAGCCGTGTAATGTGCTGAATCCAGCATTCACATTTTATCTGCTGTTGGTTCCCGACTTCTAAAGAATTTCAGCAGAGCTCCCTTCCAACCCTTTCATCTCTCTGCTCTCCCAAACAGGAGCTTCGAGGTGAGGACACGGTGTCCCTGGGCTCTTTGCTCATCCAAAAGAGCTAAAAGAATTGGGACCTCTGAGGAACTTTCTAGATATAAATGGCTTTCATCTTCCAGTTCTGTGCTCACAACTTTGTTTCTGCACTTCTCACTAGGTGGCAGGATTCAACCACCAAAGAAAGAATTTTCCCTAGATGCTTGAGAGCAGAAAACTTTCAAAGAAAGTCTTCACAGGGAACATTTGCAAAAGGTAAAAAAGAATATAGCTACAAAGGCAGTGACCCGTATGCTTCACAGAGGCCTAGATTCATTTTAACTGTAAGTATGCAGCAAAAAAGTAACCTTTTATGCCTTCAAGTAACGTCACAGAATTCTACAGTTGGATGTTAATGTCTGATTAAAAGTTTTTTTCTTCCTCGCTTTTAAACTTCATTTTAGCTGAATGCCAATTAGAAACCAGAGCTCTCCGTGAGATTATGGGTATTATGCTAAACTGAAAATCAGTCTAATGTGACCAAAGATAAAGAACGTTTTAAATAGTTATTAGGTGCACCAGAAAGACAGTTGTAATTAGAGCATATGTAAAGTATCTGTGAATACACTGAAGAGACTCATCAGACTATACTTATATAGTTTATGCATATACATACATACATATATACATACATACATACATATGTACATACATAGTTACATATTTAAACATTAAGGAAGAAGCCAGAAATTGGGCAGAGGGGTACATAGGAAGAGTTGGAGGAAGGAAAGAGAGTAGAGGGAAATAATGTAATTATATTTTAATAAAATAAAATTTAAAAAATAATAAAGTATCTATGACTCTATCTTGAGCTCTTAGCCTCATGGGTTTAGTCGACGGAATATACAGTACTTGGGCTTTTGCATTTCTTCAAATCCTTAAAAGGCTGGTTGGTCTCTTAAATAGACCTCATGATAGTTCTTTAAACCTTAAAGATCATTGCCCCAAACTGGCCTTTTTACGCCTGTTGCACAATAAATGTCACTACCAGTTATTTGTTAGAGCCCACCAAATGTCCATGCCCAGTGGTTATGGGGAGCTGAGGCCTGTCTCCTCTGTGGAGAGCTCCGCAACACATCAAGGAGAGAGAATGCATGAAAGCAGTTTAAGGTTGCTGGCTGTCAGATGACAATTAACCAGCCTGTATTTCACCTGATAGTATTAGCATTCCCTCCATTGATTGATAGCTAATAACATATGATGTACATTTCTCCCACGAAATTCTTTAAAAAAAAAAGCCACATTCTAGATAGCGCATTCTAGATAGATAGAAGTTCATCGATAGCGCAGAAAACAAGCAAACGACCAGAAAGACCATCAACAGGTTGTTTTCATCCCCCTCTCCGCTTTCCCCGCATCTAACAGCCCAGAAATCCTCTCTTGGTCCTCCTACCTTTGCGACTTGCAAGGGCTGCTTCTCCTCCTTGCCTCCTTGCAGTCTGAACCCCCAGGGCGCCCCTCCAGTCATGGAAATGCAGATGAAATCTCCGGTGCCCATCTTCTCCTTTCAGCTGGGCAGCATCAAGAGCTGGAGAAAGCCAGGCGAAGCTGCGGTGCAGGAGAGGATGTGTCTTAAGCTGGGCTGGTGCAGAGAGTGCAGGACGCAAGGCTGCCTCCGCTGCCGGCTGCGGGGAAAGTGCGCGGAGGCCGAGCCTCCCCACCGCCCTCCCAGCACCTGTACCGCCCTCTCTTGCGTCACACCCTTTGCTCAGCCCACTTTCAGCTAAAAGGACAGAGCCTCACACTAAAAGAAAAATCCCTGTTTGGGACAGAATGGGGCCAATGAGAGCGGGGAGAACGACATTGCTCATGCTTTAGCAGCCTCAGTGCCAGTACCTGAATAGAACGGAGAGTTAATTACTCTATAAATAGTAGCCAGCTTGTGGGAGTTTTAACCACCACAAGTAAGCGGCTCAAACATAAGCTCCTAATTACTAGAGAGTTAGACTCCCTCAAAGAAATACTTCTATGTTTTTACCACATTGATGAATGAGAAAGAAGAGATAAAGCAAGTTCCATTACTCTTCTACCTGCTGCCCGAAGAAAGCAACCCTGGGGGGGGGGGGGGGTTTATAAAACACTAGCATTTTTGAAAATCTTTTCTGAAATTGTGCTTTTTCTGAACTAACATATGTTTAGAGGAGGAAGACGGGAGGAAAAGGAGGGCCTTCTACTAACTTTTTTCTGTTGCAAGGTTTAAGATATTTTAGATTTTACTGGTGTCGTCTGAGAATGTCATGCATGCACACCGTGTGTTTAGATCTAATCCATGTCGTAGCCCCGTCCGTCCATCCTCATCCTTCCCCTATGCCCACTACTCCAATTCCCTCCCAGTTTCATGTGCTCATTTGTTAAACTGACCGAATCCTCTTGGCGCTGCCACTGTGTGTGGGTGAAGGATAATCTGGTAGAACACAGGTAGCCTCGGTCCCACAGCCCCTGATGAAAACTGGCTCTCCCCCTCCCAGCCGCCACCAGCTGCCCAAGCTCCAAAACGCGTACAAAGATAATCAACACGATACCTAAACATTTGTGCGGTCACCGTGACATATGCTACAATATTTCTGTCAGAGGATTCCTTGTTACCTACTGACCCACTAAGGCCTGGTGGGCCTGGAATATTTATGCCTTCCAAGGCACATTATCGAAATGCCATCTGAGCAGGTGCAGACCGAGCTCTGGCGTTCCGGTGGGAGGGGCGGGATGGCGGAACCAGAAGTGAGAGAGGATGCCCTCAGGCCCTCCCTGAGGCATTTTCCACTCTACAGTTTGACCTCTTTGTTCTGAGGTTGAAAGTGGTATGTGGAGGAACCGCTGCTCCTGGCTGTCTACATTCTCTGAGGAGGATCTCTGAACAGAGAGCAGGCTCACCAGCAACAACTGTTGGTGCACAGAGCTCAGAGTTGCTGCCTTTCTCAGTCTTGGAACACTAGGGTATGCACACTGCTGGGGCTGCTAACACCTGGCAAAGACCACCGACCGCGGGACTTACGCAGCAAAAGCTTGTCACAGTGCTAGAGGTGTCATGGCTTGAATGTCTTGTATTTGGACACTTGGTCCTCAGCTGGTGGCAGCACTTTTGGAGACTGTGGAATCATTGTGACTGTGGCCTAACTTAGCACAGGTGGGTCACCAAGGGTGAACCTTGAAGGGCCATGTCCACTTCTGGCTCTGGCCAAAGCTTTCTGCTTCATATCTGCTTCAGGATATGAGGTGCCCAGACCTATACTCTCCTGCTGCCATGATAGACTATATCCCTAAACCTGCAACCAGAATAAGTCATTTCTCCCTTGGGTTGTTTCTGTCAAATACTTTATCACAGCAAGTCAAAAATGAGAGGGTTCCAATATCAGGGTACCTGTAGATACCAGTGCCTCGTAGTGTTGCCTTGGCTTGTAGATGGCTCTCCACAGTGTTTTCACGGTATCAGTTACAACTTTTCTTATTGATATGACCAAATACTTGATAATAGTCAATTTAAGGAAGAACTGATTCACTCTGTATCACAGCTAAAGAAGGGATATGACTCCCCACAGTGGGGAAGACAGGGCAATAGGCTCATGAGGCAGTGGTCGTATTGTGTTCCTACTAAAGGAACAGATAGGAAGTGAGGTCAGGTTATAAAAACCCCAAGGCCTGCCCTGACCAACCCTCTTGCTCCAGAACCACCGGCTGAGAGTCAAGTGTTCAAACACAGGATCTGATGGGGGACATTTTACATTCAAACCACAGCATGCTGTCTATAGATCAGTCATTTTGAATAGGGCCCACCCTAATTACCATTTTAAAGATCCACCTCCAAATTTAACCACATTCTGAAGTATGGGGGTGCAGGATTTCTACATCAAAATTCACGGAACCATAATTCAAACATAGAGTGATACATACAGTGTCAGGGAAGATGGCGCCCAAGTTAAGCTCACTGGCTTCACGGACAGTGGACCCAAGTTCCCAGCACCTAGTCAGGTGGCTCACAACTGCCTGTGACTCCATTTCCACGGGTACCTTCACATGCATACTGTGTGCACACACACAAATGCACTATGCACACACATACACACACACTGTGCACACACATACTGTACACACACACTGAACACACACACTGTGCATACACACATACAAACACACTGTGTACACACACACACACACAGTACACACATACACCTTTTAAAAAGAATAATACAAAGAGATAAACTAAAAGTTTATTTCCTTGCCATATATGAGAATATATAAAATGTTCCTTGTAGGATAATTATCAGACTGCAATACTTATGTTTATTCTTCAGATTTTCTCTTTCTTGCTATTCTAAGCAGACTCCTGTCATTTCCCTGCCTCAGTACCATTTGCTGAGATGGAACAGAAGATGGTAATCACCATTCTTAGTTTGGGAAAGACTAGACTCCAGGAAATAAGTCTGTTAAATATTCCAGACAAGGAAGAAAGAGAGAAGAATGTCACTGAGATAATAAAAGACAGGCCCAGAGAATGGCCTGTGGGACTCTCAGGAGTGTTCACTGTGCTGGTGACAGGGAGGTAAGAGGCAAGCCCCAGAGAGAACAGCTGTTGGGTCTTAGGAAGGATACTGGGCCCCACCCCCTGCTGCACAAATGTTGTAGAAACTGAATCTGGATTGATGACTGTTAATCAATACCATGGCTCTCAGTGACTGCAGTGAAAGCAAGTGACAGGTAACCTAGAACTCTGTAGAACCCCAGGAGCTTTGCAAATCCTGGTGTCTCAGTCTGTTTGGGATGCTATAGAAGAGTAACATAGACTAGGTGATTTAAACACAGACATTCATTTTTCAAAGTTCTGGAGATGTGCAAGTCCAAGGTCACAGTGCCAGCAGATTCACTTGGAGATTTGAGACTGTCCTTGTCGTTTGTAGAAGGACACCTCCTCCATACATTTTTACAAGGGGAATCAACCTTCATCTCTATTGTATCTGTCTTCTACAAGGGCTCTAAGCTCTGTCATGGGAGGCTCCATCCTCAAGACCTAATTATCTTTCCAAGACCGTACCACTAAGTACCATCACAGCATATGACTTTGAAAGAGGTACAAGCATTCACTCTGTAACATCTGCGGAAGAGTCTCACCTGTCTTATCTCCCCACCAGCCCAGCAGGATGGAGGACCAGAGTTGGAGGCTTAAATGATAAAATAAAATTGTTGAGGTAGTTAAAAGATATCTATACTTCTAGTTTGTCCGATCTTTCAAAAGGCTTTTTGAAGGAAGGACTATCAGATGAGCTTTAGAGGATGTATCAGTGAGCCACACAAAAAAGATTTCCTCTCCTGTGGGAAACCTGACAAATAAGGGAAATCGTTTTGAGAGAAGTGGGAGACAATGAGGAAGTAAGGTGGAGTGAGGCAGGGTTATGTGGTTGGGGTGATGGGAATAAGACGCAGGAGCATCAGACAGAGAGCCACGGCGGGACAGAGCCACTGTGGGCTGCAATGAATGACTTTGGAATATAGTGGGAGTGGAAGGATGCAAGGTCTGTGAAATGACTAAGTAGAGCCTGGTGCAGCAGATGCACCCCACCCCCACCCCTGTTCAAACCTTCTGCCAGAGAAGAATTCAAGCTGTTAAAGGTGAAGCCCCACAGACCTTACTTCCAGGATCACCTCCCGAGACCTCGGAAGAAAAGCCAATGTATGTTTACATGTTTGTACTGCCTTGTGAAATTGCCAAGGTAAAAACACTTGCATGGATTTGATTGTAGCTAGCTCCAATTTCTCCGCTAATGTCGTACTGAAGTGGCAAGGATGTTATGGGAATTGAGCTAAGAGAGATGTGATGGGGATTTGTTCACTCTATTTCTGTGGCTGACAGTCACACTCATGTAAAGTCATTGCTAGCCGTCCAGGGAAGGAATGATGGCTTCCAGGCACGATCTTCCCATGAGTTGTGCCAAATCACTTGATGTGGAAACATTACAAGCCCACACAAGTGAAATCAGTGTGTATAGCTCATTTGATACTGAGTATGATGGAAAAGAGAAGCGGACATTGGTATAAGAACAGAAGCTGGTCTGTGGAAAATTCCTCCACTTTCCAAACAAAACCCACCATGGAAAGCCTTGTGGGTTTTTTTTTTTTTAAACGAGGACATGTCAGATACACAGTTCTTATGACTTTACAGGCACAAACAAGTTACAGTGATTGCTTCTACACAGGGATTCACATTTTGCATGCAATGCAGTTACCAGACTAATTCTAATTAACTATGCTTAAAGTTAATGAAACTTATTACAAATCTGAAGGAATTAGGAGTTAGACAAATTCTCGGGTAGGCACACAATCAGGGAAAAGTACCATGCATAAGAAATAAAGATAGTGCTCTTCCAAGATGGCTGACTTTTCTCTCACCTTCCTGACCTGAGACAGAAGCCTGGATGCTTTTTAAAAAAGGCTTTGCAGGTTTTTTTTTCTTCCACTCATAAAGCCCACCCTCCCCTCATCTTCTTTTGTTTCTTCCCCCCTCCCCATGTCCCACTCTCCCCCATACACACACAGATGACAGACTGGCTCTGCAAGTTCAAGGCAGGATTCCAACATGTTTATACCAAACTTGTGGGCCTATCAGGCATGCTGTGTTTGATCAAACTAACTAACCGAAATTGGGGAGACCCCTTCAAAGACCCTTAAAAACCTTAGTGTCAGAGGAGGGATTGTATTTTTAGGGTTCCTCGGTCTCTTCTCCTTTCTAGAAGGCTGTTGTCTGCCTGCTATATTTGTTGGCTCCTTGAGAAAATGTGTAGAAGAGGCAGCCATTTACAGGCCTTAAAGAGTCCTTCTCATACACTCAGTCTTTCTCTTCTCCCTGATGCTACCTGTTGCACTTCAGAACTTCTGCCTTTTAATTTGTCTAACTGGCAGAAAGAACCAGATCAAGACCCTTAGGCGATAACAAAATCATACTCATATAAAAAGATGATGCCATCCAGGCAAAATCATACAGGAAAAAAGGCATGTCAAATGGGTAACCTACAACCTTTTTCTTTGCCTGGGTTTTGTATATTTTTATAGTATGATATACATTTGTGATATTTATGGTCTTTTTATTTGTAAACGTTCAACTTCCTTTTCTCCTTGGAAACATTCACTTCCATCCCATAGGTTTATAATTTGTAACTTTAGTTTAATGCTTTTGGTCCGTACCACTGAAACAAACAAACCACTAATAACACCAACCAATCAGCCATGAAAGCTTAAGTTTGCTACAGAAAGAGCCACAGTGAAGTCTAAGAATCTGTTTCAGAATGTATCAGATGAAAATTGTGTCACATAGTATTGGGCCCACTGTCTTATTCACTGCTCAAGGACCATGAAGTACCAGAAAATGTCATCAAACTCCAGGTCAGAACTATTGCAAAGAGCCTGGGGGAAGAATTCTGCCCTCAGTCTCTGGCTTGAAAAAACTGTAAAGTACCTTAAAATATTTACTGTTACATCAACTGCCCTTTTATTATTATATTATACCAATGTTGCTTTTAATTTTATATTTCAATTTGTACTGGCCAGCAACTAAAGATAAAAAATAATTCTTCTCTCTTTGGCAATTTTCTCTTTCCAGTCCTAAGGGACTTTAAAGAATTTTAAGTTCTAAGTACTTGTGTTCAGTAGGTCTGAATGTGAGAGATTCTCTCTTCTGCCTTTCACACAGATAAGAATCTCTTAAATTCTCAGAAGAGTCAGGAACTTTAGACCCAAGGTTTGAGTATCTTCATCAAAAGGATGTCTCAGTAAACACATGTGAAGTGAAATGATACATAATAAACTGAATTAAGTAGAAATACAGTAAAAGCAGATATACATTAACAATTAGACCAATGTTCGCTTTAATTTTAGATTTCAATTTGTACTGGCCAGCAACTAAAGAGAAAAATAATTTTTATCTCCTTGATAATTTTCTCTTTCCAGTCCTGAAGGGTTTTTAAGAATTAAGCCTCTTCAAGTGAGTGCCATTGCTAAACCCTCCTGGGAGAGAGTTTAGAGGGAGGAAACCAGCCAGGCCAAACATGTCCCCTGAAGTCACAGTGGAGCCAGTGAGAGAGCAAGCCAGACTCTAGAGCCCTGTGGCTACATCAGCAGAACAAAAAGTTACACAGAGGTCAGTCAACCCTGGCAACACATTCAGGGGATTTTCCTGTATTTTGTTTTCCAGCACTTGGCTAGGTCTAGCTTTAAGTATCCGGAAGGATAAAGTTTCTTTTCATCTTTCTTTCTAACTTGAGTAACTATACCACCATTTAAGAGCTCTGAGCCCCAGACAAACCTTATCTGCCATTCAAAGTATAACTTCTGGAGCTCCTGTCATTCTGTAGCTAGACTCCCTACTGCAATGTTTTTATTCCTTTGTGTGTGATGGTTCTAGTCATGACTAGGGTTACTGGGGACAGGACCAGCCAATATGAAAATTCCTCCTCTGAAATCATTTATTATCTTAAAAAAAACTCTGCCATTTTTAACTAAATGGTAGATTTATTTTCAAAACATTGAAGTCATATTTGAAAAAAATCATTTGTCTGGAAAATTACCTGTAGAACTTTTTTTTTTTTTAATGTCTTCACATTTACTGTCAGCACATGCCTGCGATCCCAACAATCAAGAGACAGAGGAAACAAAATTACAAAGTCAAAGCCCACTCCAGGCTACATACAGAGACTCAATCTTTCAAAAGACAGAATAGATGGAGACATTTTCTTGAAAGGCATATCTTAATATGTATAAAATTTTGTACAAGTTGATAAACAGTAAAGTATAATGTTAGCATCAGATGAAAACTTTTAATCAGATGTGAAATATTGGTTCTGATATCCAATTTAGGAATACATTTCTAAAGATCCAACCATTATCAAATTTAAATAAACAATTTGAAAAGTTATAACATCTAGGACTAGTATATTATATTTTCAGAGGAGTACAATATTTTAACAAATGGATATAATTTAAAAATTTAAACCCATTAGTCATGCAGAGAAATTGCAACCAAGATTATGTCTCCTCTTTTTCCAACATTAAGTGGGTAAATTTGCTTGTTGTTTTTGTTTTGATTTGTTTTGTTGTCGGAGGGAAGGAAGGAGTAGATTAAGTCACTGCTACTTGTTCCCAATGAAACATGACCTTCTCTTAAAAGTCAAACATGGCAGAGTCTGACTTAAACAAAGAAGATAATTTTCAGTCTGAAAGTAAGATCAGATAGTAGTCATAAAAACTGATTTTACTTCATGCCCCCCACCCAGCACCAGTCCATGAAGCCTGCTTTAATAATAAACAAGATCCAGATGTTAGGACAACATGAAATACTTTGTTTCATACTCAGGGAGGCAGAGCATGCTGTCTAGTTAGTACAGCCATTTGTTTGAAATACAAACCCTTTGGTTTCTTTACAGAATTGTTTGTGCTTACAGAATCCTCAGGCTGTGAATCATTAAAGATTAGCAGTCACTTTCAATAGGCAAGTAAATAGCTGATAGATAGCCCCAGGTTCTGTGGAAGCTCAAAACCACAGAACAACATGCTTGTTGGGAGCCAAAGTCCTAGCAGAAAGCGGCTATCATCTTTGCAGCCATCTCAGGCCATATACCCTGACAAGAGACTTGTTTCAACAGCCCACAACAGCTCAGCACACTCTGATAAACATCTTGTTTTTCTCACATATCTTGTTGTGTTGTTTAATGCCCCCAGCTGCAAGGCGCACATGGTAAAGTGTCTTCAGCTGCATTCCCCTGCTTATGCTTATGTATACCCAGGATTTCCTTTCAATAAACGGGACTTGAACAGACTCTCTGTCTTGTCTCCATCCTACGCATCTCTTGCCCTTCCATCCCCACTCTCTCTCTCTCTTGCTAGACCCTGTTGACTGACCAGAACAAACCCGGACACTTGGTGCCTCAATGTTAGCCTCCAGTAAGTGGGATACAGTGAAGGACACCACAGGAATTGGACGCGTGCGTCCTACGCTGGAGAACCTGTTGACTGACGGAGCTGGCTTGAGCCTGGCGCTCAATGAGAGACAGCAAGGAGGAGAGACCCAGAGCGTGACGTTCCTTATTAAGGATTGGTAGAACTCATTGTTAATAGGGTGCTGTGATGCAGAAGGGTGCAAATGGCCACTGTTCGGATAGGGAGGGCAGACAAACACTGCGTGATTTGAGGACTAAAGAAATGAAGTCAGATAGAAGGTAGTCTAATTGTCGAATATGAAGTTGACAAATGTATTAAGTATAAACTAAAATCTTCATATTGAAGCCAAAGGCACACATGATATGAAATGTAGAAAAAAGAGATAGAGGGAGATGAATAAATGTGTAATACATTCATTGAGTGTGCAAGTGTTCACTGTGGGTGGCTCCATTCCCTAGAACAATGAGCATTAGAATGTTTACACTGTGTATGTGCTGCAAGTAGCTACTTCAAGTTCTTGTGCCTTGTCTTCTCAGCAATGGTGAACCGTTTCCTGTAGTTGTGGCTAGAAATAAACCCTTTCTCCCAGAAGTTGCCTTTGTTAGTTGTTTTTTTTTTTTTTTTTAATCACAGTCTCAAAAAGTGAAACAGAGATTCTGACCTGATTCTGTGCCTCACCACCTTGCCTTTGTTCCCCTGCTAAATATGCCCCACAAGCGTTTTGTGTGTGGTATATATCAATATTGAAACTGTTTCTCAGTTCTGATCCCACCTTTCCATCTTTGGTTTCATGGTACTGCTGCCACATTCTCAAGCCCTCTTACTGTTTCACCAGCCATTCTGTGTTCATTCTGTCAATACAGGTCACCAGAAGGAGACTGTGGGGGCCACACAAAGTTGGGGGGACTTGTTCACAACTGTGTCTGGCTCCTACTGCAGTTTACTTAAGAGCTGGCTGTGGATTTTAGCCAGAAGCTCCAACACTTTCAGAAATTATCAATCACAGCTCTCAGCATCCTTAGAAGTCTATCTCGGTCCCAGGAAAGCCCACCTTTGGATACCTATGCATTAGTAATCATACTTCTCATTTTTGTACCCCTAGACCTCTGAGAAAGGACCACATCTGTTTTCTGAGCTTGCTACCCCATGGTATCTAATATTCTTATTTGCTTTTTCAATTTTTAATAATAGTGCAAATAATAAACAAAATCTGTATTAAAGTTGTCATATTTATTCAGCAGGAGACTAATATAACCTGCTTTTATCTTACATTGCATGAGGCTTCTTGCCTACCTGATGTAAAAAACTATATGGAAACTTGATGTTCATTTCTTACATGATATTGTGGAGAAAGATGCTACCATTGGCAGCCCCTTTAAGATGTCAATAACAAACTGGAACCATTTAAAATCTTTTAAAGTTCTTGGATATAGCCATATATCATTAAGAAGCCAACATTTATAAAAGTATATTAAAATTTGGCCTCTAGAGCTAGAAGTTGGGTTTATTCTCTTATGTCTTTAGATACGTTCTTTGCTACTTTTCACAGGACTGTGGATACTGAGAACCTGGACCTCTTTAAGAGCAGCTAACATTCTTCATTGCTGAGCCATCTCCCCAGCCCTATGTTTCTCGTTTAGTGGTATTTGTAGATGGCAGATAGTATGCAGGTGGCCTAAGTTTAGTACACTATAATCAGAAAGTAACTTGATTATGTGTTTACTAATAAATTATTTTGAATAGATTTTTAAAATTATTAAATAAAGGAATACACTTTATATTTATAAGGAAAGTATGTATAAAGAGATTTTTATGTTTTCACATAGCTTTTATAAACTGCACCAGCCCCACAGTGAGTGTCTTTTAGAAAATTTCACCCAAATCAAAGAGGAAGATTTTATAAAGTTTTAAGAACAAAATAAATTTATATACTTTATTTGAAACACAATTAAAATAAAAATGAAAGGCGAATGCTCATAGTTTTTATCTAATTGAAGACTCTGGGCATATTCTTCCTCACTTCCTTTCTAATAACAGAAAAGGAGCAAACTATCCTTTCCAAATATGTTATATTTTAAAATGCTCAAAAAAGTCCAGCTATGTACTCAAATAGAGGCAAATTTCCTATGTAACAATACCACAGGGTGAGGGTGGGGATGGTGCTATGAGTGGTAAGGAGAAGGCTCTCCAAGGAATATGGTCAAGAAAAGTCATGGGTGAGCTGGATTGTGTAAATTGAAGAGACAGGGGGAGGGGAGGGGGAGGGAGAGAGGAAGGGGGAGGGAGAGGGGGAGGGGGAGGGGGAGGGAGAGGGAGAGGGAGAGGAATAGAGACAGATATAATTGATGCTGGCATAAGAATATACTTATGCAAGAAACTGAACACGTAACAGTGGTGATTGGTCTATGTGTCAGTTGTATCTTAACTGTAAAGAGATCAGCTAATACAGACAATGAGATGATATGGACAGAATAATTATTCTCATTAAAGCTTTATGTATTAAATTTAAATTTAAAATTCAGACCTCAGGTATCACTTGAGCTTTTGAAAAGCATGTTAAGTTTTCTTTTGCTTTAGTAAAAATTAGACGAGTTATTAACCTCTGTGAAAGTTTTGACATTCAATTCAACTTGCTGGATGTTTCAAAACCTGATGCATTATGTCTACTTACGTTTCATATTTTCAAGAAAATTTGAAGACATAATAAGTTTTATGTTATTGTCTTGTTCTTAACTCCACTTACAAAGAGGTTGCTTAAACACTTACATATTCCTAAATTTGACTAATATTAGTAGCAGAGGAAGCACCTGATTTTGTGTTGAGCCTGAATCATTTTTATTTTAATACCAAAATGTATAAATTATATAGTCCAAGTCCCCTGTGTGTGTTACTATAGCCAGTATGCACACAATTTGACAACTGTGGCATTTGCTTTAGTAGTGAGATTGGATGGTTTTCTGCTGTGGCACGTGGTGTGTTGCTATGATATCTTACCATCTGTTTGTAAAATTATTCTGTTAATACATCCAATTTAAGAAAATACAGTTGTTCAGCTTGTTTTTCCAAGAAAACTTGGAGTGCAAATGAGCAAAATTTAAATGTGAAGCCACATGATCTAAGTCAGAAGTTATGCCTCACAGAACAACATCTTCCCCAGTCACATACATTCAGGCATGAACTTGATACAACCATTTTAAAATAGCATTAATGTTTGGCAATTAAAGCTCATCGTTAGAAATTTTCACACATTACTAGGTGACATTTCCAATGTTAGCTTTGTTAAAGAACCAGCTACTCCATGCTTAATTTGCCACCCAACGCTCTTGGCGCATGTTCAGGGCACTCGGTAGGCTCTCTGTGGTAGGCCTATCCAAACGCTATTTTGGGCACATATTCCATGGATTAATCGGTAATTCCCCACATATCTCAGTGTCCTTGCTGATTAGCAGCTTGGGACCTTGTTACATATTGAGAACTAGAACTCAGGCCAAGGCATAACTGGCTGGAATACCAAAGGGATTGACTTGACAGGGAAAGGTTAGGCTAAGGTGAGAATTCTGTCATGCAAATATTAACTAACAGAAATGATGTGCTATGTGAGGCTGTAGTGGGAATTAGAATAACGTGCAGTCCCATCAAACTGACCCCAGCAGCCTTTATGGCCACACAACCTAGCTGTTATATGTGGAGAATGAGCATGGGGATTATTTTAAGCAAACTGAGACACTGAAACCCAGAGGTCATCACAACCACTAAAGCGCTATTCTGAACATCATCGTCTTAAATGTTAAATCCACAAGCATCACTAACATCTAAAGAAAACAAAAATCACACCCAGAGATATTAGAATCTTAAACACAGACGTCTTAGAAGCTGAAATCCCAAGGAAAACATATCCAAAAAGAGCAGAAGAGTCCTTGGGAAGGAACTGACGCAGGCTTGGTTATGCATGGGATGTGCTGTTAAGCAGAGCAAATGCATCGAAACTGGTGTGTTAGTCAGGGTTCTCTAAAGGAAGAGACGGATAAACTGATCCATATTAGAAGGAGTTTTACAAGAGGGGCTTACAGATTATGTGGCTTGCTAAAGGAGGAAACCAGGAGACTGAAGGGTGCTGAGTCATGGGTAAGATGTAGAAATCCTACTACTTACTCCAGCCTCTCCCTGGGACAGACTAGACTATCTTAGCTGCTCCCTGATGTCACTGGGCATGCCCATTCAGGTGGATTAGAGAATGAGGGTGGAGAAAGGGCAAGCCCAATTCAAGGTTTCTTTTTCTCTCCTCCTTCATCTCATTGCAAATGGGACAAACTGATTCCAAGATACCTCCAAAGTCACCGTTCAGCTGCCTTCTCAAACACTGGGCAGAATGAGACAAAGAAAGGAGCAATCAAGCAAAATCCCCAAGGCATGCCCACTATGTTCCCAAGAATGTCTCCCTTGCAGTGAGTTTGACCCAGCTATAGTCACAGAGCCTTCTCATTAGCCAACTCAAAAAATAGCAGACATTATGATGGGCTTCCGAGCAATTGGTCACCCCAAATCTAGCTAGAATTTCAGGTTAGACATAGGTAGAGGCAGATACTTCTATCAGCCTGGTCCTCCCCGTTTTGGCTCATGGTTGATTACTGTCATTCACTGATGACCTTACCAAGTTAAAGACTCTAAGGGAAAAGCGTGTCAGCCTCCTTCCTAAATGTATAACCCAGTAGATGATAAGTCTCATCTGGACAACTCTACACCAGTAGAACAGGTGCTTTGGGTCAGGTCAGTCTCTGGACACTACACTGAATCTACTGCTTTGTGTAAGCCATTAGGTTCCATTTTGTAAAGGAGCCAGTGAGTTTTGCATTTATCAAAAAGCATGGATATGGTAGATCACTCTGTGCTTTCCATAAGGCTTACTGGGGGAATTATCAAGCCACATCAGTTAACAGCATGTACACAGGCAGTATTAACTTATCATGTGCCAGTTTGGGTTCAGATTCCTTTTATTAAGGTGATTTTACAAAGCCCTATCTTCTAAGCCAAATGACTGCCACATTATGACATGCATTCAGCTGTGAAAATTTACAGAAGGTCATCATGGCTGGAGGAGCCAGAGGTTCCTCTTAGGCTCAAGAATGACCCCTGAGGATCCTTATAAGATGTTGACAGTACAAATATAAAAGTGATTAATTTTGGCCATTTGAATGGCCTTAAACACCAGAAGCCCAATTTTGCTTTTCTAGTCTACTCATGCTCCTCCCTCAGAGATCCACACCGGCTGCTGTCAGGGAAAGGGTCAATGACTCTCCAAGCTGTGTAACGCTGAGATGGGATGGAGTCTAGGAAGTATTTGTCCAAGAAAGAGAGGACTCTTATGAGGTGGGCTCCTGGGACTGATCCCTGTTGGGATGGAGATAAAATACCTATCTTCACTGTCTATATGACTATGTACTCACAGAATATCTATATTAAAAAGAGGAAGGTTGCAATAAGCAGAAGAGAAGAGACAAAAGAAAAGTGCAGTTAGATTGGAGAAATAACTGGAGGAGGGAAATCTGCTAGAGAAGAGAGGTTCTGGCAAATGCTCTAGTGCAAATAAGAGGATCTACAGTAACCTGTTCACCATAAGCCAATGGACCACTAACCAAATGAAGTATCCAGACCCCATAAACAGCTCACCAACATCTTCCTGAGGTGGTAATATGATAATTAGCCCCGAAGGCTGTGCTACTATCTGGCAAGGTGGAGGGGACTCTACTGGTGAGTTGTCAAAGTGTTAATAGTTTCTCGAGTGTGGAGTGCGAGGACCTTGTAAACAAGAAGGTAAAAATGGAGCAAATGTTTTCCTGGAACCTCCCTCTCCCACAATCCCCTTTTCCAGTACCCCACTCCCCATTCCAGGTTGATATAGACCAAGAACACAATAGTCACCCAGGCCTCTCTACCTTCTCCATCTCCATTCTGTCCCACCTCCTTCTTGACCACTGTTCCTTCGTGTTTTTAAAAACTACTACTTGGTTTAGAAACAGTTTAAGTGTGTTCCCCAAAAGTTCACGTGCTAATTTTATTCCTAACTGTGGCACCTTTGAGAGATCCTGTAACCTTAAGAGATAAGAGTTATGGGGAGGTAACTCAGCCATTGTTGGTACAACCTCAGGAAGAATGAGTATGGCTCTGTTAGGACTTGGGTTAGCTCCTGGGAGAGTAGGTCAGTGTACAGGTGTGATCCTGGACACTAATCCCTTCATCTCCTGTCTCTATATGTGCTCTCTTTTGTGAATGCATACTGTGGTATAATCTGCCACAAGGCCATCCCCGGAATCTGACTGATGAGGCTACCCAATCTTGGGCTGCGGACTCTAAAACTGAGCTAAGGACAGGGGAGAAGGCTCAGTGCTTGAGCAGCCATAAGAGCTTGAGTTTGACCGCCAGGACCTGCATAAAAAAACAGAGGTGACCTGAAGTCCCTTGTTGGGAAGGGGAGCACTTTTCTGGGGTTTGATGGCCAACCAACTCAAACTCTTGGTAAGCCAGGGAAAGACTCTATCTAAAAAATTAGTGGACACAACCTTAGGAACAACACTTGAGTTTGTCTTCTTGCTTCTTTATGGGTGGGTATATGTAGGTGCATACACACGTGCACACATGCACATTCTGAAAACTGTAGAAGTCTCTGGGACAATAATTCTGAAACCCCAATGATTCTTAATTAAATTCTTAATGATTTTTATTTAGAACAATAGTATGTGTTGAACCTTTTGGGGGGTAATCATGAAAACAGATTTGAGGAAAAAATGAAAAAAAACTTATTAATAGTCATAAAATAGATGCTAACTTCAGTAACCCCTTCTTCCCCACCCTCCTCTCTGTCCCCCTCCCTTTATTCTTCCCTTCCTTTCCACCTGCCTTCCCATTCTCCTTAACATTTCTTGACAGGGTTTTGTTAAGCACTCCACTCTGGTCTTGAACTCCAAATCTTCTTGTCCTGGTCTCCCGAGTTGAAATGCTATTGAGATGATACAGAAATATTCAAAGGTGAGGCCTCTGTGATTGTATGAATGACTCTGGTCTCCATAACTTCATATATTTGAATACCTTGTCCCCTGTTGGTGCAGCTGGGAATTACTAGAAGAACTAATTTTGTTTAGAGGAGGTGTGTCATTAGCACCAGGCTTTGAGGTTTGAAAAGACTAGGAACATTTCCAGTATCTTTCTCCCTGCCTTATGCTCTCAGCTGCCACTCCAGTGCCATACCTGCCTGCTTGGTGTTTTTCTCAACACAATGGTTATGGACTCTAATCCTCGGTAACTGTTAAGTCCTTAATAAATTCTTTCTTCTGTAAGGGGCTTTGGTCATAGTGTCTTATCTCAGTAGTAGAAAAGTAACTGAGATAGAATTTGGTACCAGGAAAGTGGCTTTTGCTGTGACAGACCTGCCACCTGTGTGCTGTTTGGAGAAGGAATGTGGAAGACTTAGGACTTTGGACTAGAAAAGTGCCTGAATACTGTAAGCTGGGCTTAATGGGCCATCCTGGTAGGAGCTTGGAAGACAATACTGCTGACAGCCATGTGGCATATGAAGGGCCAGCTCAGGAGGTTTCAGAGAGAAATGGTATTAGCAGCTAGGTTGGAGACCATTCTTGTAATATTTTGGCAAAGAATATGGCTGCCTTTTGTCTCTGTCCTTTAAAAAACAACAACAAGTCACATCGATGGTCGAAGGCTTTAGGCTGTCGACGATGGGCAACGTCAAGGGACTCTGATGTGGGTGAAAGGAGGGTGAGAGCCCTGTCTTAGGCCATGTAGGCTGCACCCACTCCCAGCACCACGCACTCCTTTTCGGCTGCATTGGGTGGGCCCCTGGGAAGTGGACCTACAATAATCCCGTCATTGGGCTAACTCACAGCCATCCTAGTCTCTTGTAAATGTTCAAGTTACCAACCATTTGTCAGTTTGGGGTGTAATATTGTCATAAAGGAAGGCTCCCCAATGTTAGCGGCCATATCAAGGGTGGCCTTGGTTTAGGAAAAAGCCAATTTTTGTTGTGGTGATCAAGAGGCCAAGCTCTCTAGCGAGAGAAATGAGGGCAAAGCCAGGCATACCAGGAACCCTTCTGGAGGGCGTGGAAGTCTAGGGGTCAACCGTAGGGGGAGGCAGGGGAGCTGACAGCTGTGTCAGTCTCCTGCGGAGTCACTTCTGGATCCTCTGCAATTTTCAGCTGATGGTAATGAACTTCAACTGCCTTCTTGATGGCAGCATCAACCTGGTTCCGTGGATGACAGGTCACGGGCGATGATCTCTGTCTTGCTCAATCTTGATGTCGTGCGCACATCCTCTCAATGAGGGTCCGTCCGGATGGGTCCGTGCCTCGAGCCCCACGTCTGGGTGCCACTTGACCCGACCGGCGGGTCCTGGTTATTCGTGGGGGCGAGGAGGACTGCAACCTGCTATTCTTCAGAAGAAATGGTACACTGCTTGAGTTATGGTCTCCCTGCTATTCTTCAGATGATATGGTACACTGCTTTGAGTCTATCTGCAGTTGCCAAGCAGGATCTTGCAGTTGTCCAGCTTCAGGGGACCTTGTGCAGGTGGGAAAAGGTAGGGGGTGAGGGTAAGGGCGAGGCTCCTGGCTTCTGGTCCATCTGGGTTAGAACTTCTAATAGCAGGCATCACGGGTGATTCAATTTTACCTGGAAAGAAAAAAGAAGGGGATTCTCAGGGAGATTTCTCTTCCCTGGATGTAAATTGTTATTCATCATATTTATGATTGGGCCTGGCTTTGTGAGGGTATCTATTTTTTTCATTAATATTTGTGGTAGCCGGTTAGCTGTGCCTTCTGTGGTATTGGGCAGGCATATCAGTCCTCGGCTCCATAAGGGAACTGGGACTGGGGCATTCCCTTTATGGGTATGAGGGTATCTTCTGAAGAACTGCAGGTAGATCATAATTCAAGGCAGTGTACCATATAGACCATGACATGTTTCAAGGCACAGGCCAAGAAGATTTTGTACTTTTCCACCACCTGGACCCTCTTACCCCCTCCCCTTGTAAAACATGCTATAAAAAAGCATTTCATGTTCAAAAAAAAAAAGAAATTAAAAAAAAAAGAAATTGAAAAAAAAAAAAGAAATCAGTAATCCTCATTTATACAAATGATTAGCTGGATAAGAAGAAATTAGAGAAACAAAACACTCTACAACAGCCACCAATAATGTAAAATATTTGGTGTAACTCTAACCATGCAAGTGAAAGATCTGGATGATAACAAATTCAAGTCCCTGAAGAAAGAAATTAAAGAAGGTATCAGAAGATAGAAAGATCTCCCATGTTCATGGATTGGTAGGAATAAGATATTGAAAATGGACACCTTACCAAAGCAATGTACAGATTCAATGCAATTTCAATCAAAATACTAACAAAATTTTGCATAGATGCTGAAAGAGCAATTCTCAACTTTATATGGAAAAGTAATACACTCAGGATAGCCAAAACAATCATGAACAATAAATCAACTTCATAAAGAATCAACATCAGTGACCTCAAGCTGTACTACAGAGCAATACTGATAAAAGCTGCATGGTACTGGTACAAAACAGACAAATGCAGTCAAATCAAAGACCCAAAAATAAAGCCACACATCTATGGACAATTGACTTTTAATAATGAAGTCAAAACTATATAGTGGAAAATCAAAGCATCTTCAACAAGAGGTGTGTTTGTATGTGTGTGTGTGTGTGTTTTAGGATGAAATGTTCTATAAATATCTATTAAATCCAAAAAAAAAAAAAAAAAACAACAACAAACAAAAAAACCCAAAAAACAAAAAAAACAAAACCTGACTGGGCAAAATTGAAAAATAGTGGAATAATTTTATTTGCAGAAGAGATTACCCGATAGCCTAATATTGATTCTGTTGTGTGGCCACTAGTAATCACTCTTGCTCATGTTTACAATGAAAAAGTACAGGCAGCTCAGACATACAGTTCTGTCTGTAGCAGAATGTACAGTTTGAGGAGGAAAAGAGCACCAGGAAGTTTAATGTTGCTGCCACAGTTTGTGCTGACAGAGAATTGGAAAGGCCTGACTTGAAATGGAATAAAGGAATGGTGCCCCCAAGAAAGGCTATACCCAGGTGAAAGGAAAAGGCCCGAGGGATTGTCTGCTCCTAAGAAACAACAAGGCTTCTGCTTAAAAGCACTGGCTGCTCTTCCAAAGGATCTGAGTTCAATTCCTAGCACCCACATGGTCTGTAATGCCTGTTTCAAGGTATCTGACACCCTCACCCAGACATACATACAGGCAAAACATCAATGTACCTAGAAGTGGAAATTCTTGTTGTGTCATGTGATGTGGATTCATGATGTTTTGCTGAGGCGAAACCCTGAGTGGACGCATGATGTTAGGAGAGAGTATAAGTAGGATTTAATAGTGGCTAGCTGTGCAACGCTTTGGTGGTCTCCAGTCTTCACGGATCTTCGCTTCATTGAGAGAGGTATGGCAGAGAACTCCTGGCCTCCTAGCTGCTTGTGCCAATTCAGTGTCGGCCTGGTGGTTTCTGCTGGATCATACTACTGTTACTGATTCATGTTTGGTATCCTGACACTACTGAAATAGACTGCTGGTACACACAGAGATTGGAATCATCCCCAAAGAACTACTTCTAAACAGGTCCACATCCCCTTGTCCTGTTGACCATCTTTTCTCCCCTACCTTTGGACAGTTGGCTAGAAGAAGGGTCAAAGCATTTAAGAACCCTTACTAAAGTAAGGTTTGAAAAATCTAAGCCAACAGTACATATAAACAAACAAACAAACAAACAAATTCACTAAACATATATTTCAAGAAGGGGCCCAGGCTCCATTCCAAGCACACAGTCGAACTTGTAAGTACTGATCATGTGGTTCTGGATTTAAATTCATGAAGAATGCAGAAGTAAAGAGTTGTGGAATCTTCCCTTCTCCAAAGGTAAGGAGGGATGGTGAGGCCCAGAGTGTAGCTAGGAAATCTTTGCATGGAGGGCCTGAAGGCCATTCTATTCCATGAAGCTATGAAAGTGAAGTCTGGACTGCATCTGAAACCCCAGGATGCCAGAGGTGCTAGACTCACGGAATGTCTGCCAGAGACAGCTGCACACAGGGAGCAGAACCAGCCCAAAGCTTGTAGGGCAGAGCCATCTAAGTCCTTTGACATCAGACATCGAGCTACAGGATTTATGAAGTTTACTCTGCTGGGTTTCAGTTTGTTTCTGTCTACTTTTTCTTCACTATGCTCCTGTTTCTCCCTTTTAGAAGGGTAATGTATATTCTGTGCAATTTTACTTTGGAAGTATGTAATTTGATTGTACAGGGGGACGTTGTGCAATTAAGAGATTGCTTGAGTCTCAGATAAGAATTGGATTTTGGACTTTTAAATGGCATTGAGACTGTGAAATTGAACTAAATGCATTTTGTATTATGATATGACAAGCCTATGAGGGCCAAGAAAGTGGGATGTGGTAGTTTAAATAAGAATGGCTTCCCTAGGCCTATATATTTGAATATCTGATCCTCGTTGGAAGAATATCTGGTCCCTGTGTGGAAAGGCTTAGGCGGTCTAACCTTGTTAGAGAAGGTGTGTCACTGGCAGCAGGATTTGAGGTTTCAGAAGGCTAGGGACATTTCCTGTGCTTCTCTCTCTTCTCTGTGCTTATGAATCTAGATGAGAGATCCCAGATACCGTTCTGGTACCATGCCTGCCTGCTGCCATGTTCTCTGACATGATGGTTATGAACTCTACTCCTCTCAAGCTGTAAATCCCCAAAAAACTTTCTTCTCTATATTACCTTGGTCATGGTGTCTTATCCAGAGAAGGAGGAGGAGGAGGAGGAGAAGGAGGGGGAGGGGGAGGGGGAGGGGGAGGAGAAGGAGAAGGAGAAGGAGAAGGAGAAGGAGAAGGAGAAGGAGAAGGAGAAGAAGAAGAAGAAGAAGAAGAAGAAGAAGAAGAAGAAGAAGAAG
>NW_021621323.1:17123737-17146661 GCF_004785775.1 Grammomys surdaster | reverse complement strand
GAAGAAGAAGAAGAAGAAGAAGAAGAAGAAGAAGAAGAAGAAGAAGATAGTGTGGTTCCATGGCTTAGATCATCAGCCAGGGTCAGGATTGGGGACTGTATCTTACTTGGGTCCCTCTATGTTTCCCTCTTTGTTTCTTGGCCACTGTGACAGGAGCTGCTTTACTCTGTCAGTCCTCCTGCCTGTCAGATGCTCTGCCTCATCAGGGACCTATAATAGTACAGCAAGGTGACTTAGGACTGAAACCTCAGAGACTGGGAGACAATGTAAATCGTGTTACCCTTTAAATTGTTTCTTTTTCAGTGATAAACAGTTGACACAGTTGCCTTAAAGTTCCTAATGCAGTGGGTGATGGTGGCTCATGCCGTTAATCCCAGTGCTTGGGAGATAGAGGCAGTAGATTGCTGAGTTTGAGGCCACCCTAGTCTAGAGAATGAGTTCCAGGACAGCAAAGTCTTCACAGATTAACTCTGTCTTAAAAACAAAAACAAAAACAAATGTCTTGATAATGATAATTCTAATAGAAGACCCGGCAAGCCCTCGAGGAACTATGTTGATTATAGATTACTTGATCTAGGAAGACCTGCCTACTGTGCGTGACATCATTAGCTGGGCCAGGATCCTGGACTGTATAAAAAGAGCCAGACACAAGCACTGATTGCTCTCTGCTTCCTGATTGTGCATGCAAAGCAATCAGCTGCCTCAAGCTACCACGTCAAGATGGATTACACCCTTGAACTGTGGACCAAAATAAACATTCTCTCCTTTTAGTTGTGGTTGCCAGAGTATTTTATCACAGCACTAGGAAAAGTTACTCAGATAGCTTTTGATTAGTCAAGCCTTAGGGAACTTTTATTTCTGGTTACCCAGAAGAAGGCACATAGTGAGGGCAAAATCACTAGGCTGCTTTTACTTCATAAAACGGAGTGAAGTGTAAATAGCTTTTCCAAACTCGGCTGTGGATTGAACTCATACTTTCTATTTGATAGTGAGACATTTTTGGAAAGTGGCCTATTGGTCCTGATTTTAGGGCAAAATAGGTGTTTCTTAACTGTTTCTGTCCAAAGGTGAGCTAGAAGTTATATACTTTTGTCACAGGCCAGTTCCTGTTTGTGGGTGGGACGCACCATCGGTAGCTCACAGTTAAGTGGGGGGAGCCCACGTTGGTCCTGCAACGTCCTGCTTCCTTGAGGACACCTCAGCTGAGCTGTCTCGTTCCACACAAAACCAGGCTGCCTTGGGCCTTCCTCCTTCTGTTGTTATGCTGGAAGACGTCATCAAATTGTCTGTACTCGCGCCAGATTGCTCTTGCCACTGTGCACTCCCCGACACGCGTCGCTTCCAGTAAGGCGAGCGCAGCGCAGGGATTCAGTGCCACCTGTTGAACCCAGATCGTGCCCTCTTCACCCCACCCAAGTCCCCCGCCACCGGCCCGGGAGGATCTTTGACAAATTGGAGGAGGCGGGGCCTCGAGAGGGAAAAGCTTAGAGGAAAAGACCCGGAAAGAGGCGTGAGGCCGGGGAGGAGCGGCCCCGCCCCCGCCGGTGCGCGCCGCGGGAGCGAGCGGGTCCAGCGCGCGCGCGCGCTGCCGGCCGCCTGACGTGGCACTCGCAACCTAGAGCGACTCGGCGGCGGCGGCGGTGGTGCGGGGCGCGGAGCGTGCAGAGCAGGTACGGCAGACGCGGGGCGCAGGGCGCAGGGCGCAGGGCTCAGGGAGGAGGGTGGGGAGGGTGGGGAGTCTCAGGCACATCGGGCTCGGGGTACGGCTAGGGGTGCAGAGCGTTCACACGCGACTGCACCGCGACTCCCCATCAACTTGGCTCCCTGGTTCCCGGAGGAGGAGAGGGCTGGAAATATTCCGAGGGAAAATGGCAACTACAGCGTTCAGCTTCGGGACATCATTAGAGGGGAAACGCGAACTTGTCTTGGGTGACAGTGGACCGGGGATGGGTGTCTCTGTAGAATCCGAGCACTCGAGGTTTGGATTCGAGGCCGGTTTGTGCCAAGTGGCTCTCTGCCATGTCGCCGCTTGCAGCTGAGTCAGGTTTCAGCAACTTGGTGTTCTGGGTGAGGAAGTTTGACGTGGCAGAGTAGAGTGAGGAAGCGAATTCCTCCCAGGACCAGTGGAAGAGGGCTGGGCTGCTTCCAGTCCTTTGCAGTGAGCATCGCTGCCGCTGCCCCGCTTCCCTCCCGCAGCCGCTGCGTGGGTGCGCCGGTGTGGTCTTCTAAAGGCGCTGGGCTGCACGGGGCCAAGCGGCTGCCACGTCTCTCTATGCACAGTGGGAGGAGGGAAAGTGTTGTCAGGAACACAGTGGACTGGAGACCTTTGTCTGCCTTTCTGTCCTCCGTTAAGAAGACAGTGACCTCATCATACACTCTTTTGGTTGCTACTCAGAAGCTTAAGGTTTAATATGAAAGCAAAACTAAATCGTGGATGATAGCCTTCACGTTTGAAATTTGCATGCCATTTTCAGAATAAAGAGATCCCAATGTCTTACTTAGAATGCATTACTAATCCTTACCTTAAAACCAGCAACGAGAAAGGAAGGAGAGGTACCCAAATGTTTGATGGAGAAACTGAAAAGAAACTAGAAAATCACAACTAATGTGGCTTTTGGACACTTCATTTTCTAAACCAGAAAACTGAGGCCCAAAGAACCACTTCAGTTCACCATGTCACAAAGCTATGCACAGGCAGATAGGGAACGAAAACCTATTTCTTTTGGCACCCCCTTCTTGTTACAAATGCTTTTTGAAAGTCAGGCATGGTTGCACACTCCTTTAATCCCAGCACTAGGGAGGCAGAGGCGGGTAGATCTCTTTGAGTTCAAAGCCAGACTGGTCTATTAAATTCAGGACAGCCAGGACTATGAGGGAAACCTTGTCTTAACAGAAAACAACCAACCAAACAACCAACCAAACAAAATTGTCTTTTAAAAACCTCTCTAGGAGATATGTTTTAGCAAAATCTGGAAGCATAAAAAGTGTAAAGCTAATTGGTATTTGGGCTCTGAATAGACTCAAGATGGGACTGTTATACTTGTGACTGTTTATGACTATCCACATATGAAAGGCTTTTTTTTTTTTAGTTCCTTAAATATAGGTGCTTATGTTCTTAGAGGTGTGACGTCATCAAGTCTGAAAGAAGCCCTAGCATCTTGGACTGAGATGGTTGGAGCAGCCACTGGCTTGTCAAATTATGATTCACAAAGGCTATTACCATGTCTATCTCATGTTCTATTTGTTGGACTATGGCTTTTCCTTGTCTTAACTACAGATTGAGTAGACTAATCAGAAGGGCACCAGGAAATCCAAGTCACGAAGCATCTGTCTGCAGACCACTTGTAATCATGGTGGTCAGTCACTTGAATGGCATGGTATTCTCTCAAATTGTGACCATGGAAACCAAGATCCAGAATTGTAGGAATACTAATGAGAGACTGAAGAATTCAGGCTTCCAGGAAAAAAGTGGTTCGCAATTACTATTCACATTGGTGCCTGCGAAATTTCCTGGGACCACTGAAGTGATGATATTACTGAATTCCTAAGAGATATCTTAAGCCATATCCAGGGGATAATATTATGATAAGTAATGTGGTATAAGATGAAGATTATTTCCAGAATGGACAAGTTTACTTTTCTTCAAGAAATCCAAAATGTTTCTTGATTGCATTTATCTTTTTAGTAGCATTAAATATCTAACATCCTCTTGCTAACGTCTCGTCTTTACTCTTGCAGGGTTCTTCTGCAGTAGCTGTCCTTTGGAATGATATTTTCATGATGAGCCAACAAGGTTATGTGGCGACACCCCCCTACTCTCAGTCCCAGCCTGGAATGGGCATTTCTCCCCCCCACTACGGGCACTATGGGGACCCGTCCCATATATCCTCTCCGCCAGGTAAATTATTCTTTTTACCTATATATGATTATTCAGTCCTCAGCCTTAGAGACATGGGTTATTCCTAGTTGGCAGTCATTAAATGAAGCCATGGTTTGACATAACAGCATCATTTGAAGAGCCTCACACAGCAAGACATGTAAAGCACACACTTACCTCTCAGACTGACTTCTTCAGCCTAGAAGTCTTTCTTATGCCTGGACCAGTGTTTTCTTGATTCACCTGCGTGTGCAGGCATGACATACTCATTTAGAGTGATTTGTTGTCTTTCACTGAAGCCTACTTTTTACTGGTATTCCACATCACCTAGGAGCATCAGTTATTAGGATCAACACCCAAACCTTTCATTATTATAAAACAAAACAAACTATCTGTGGGGGCACATGCCTATAAGCTTAGCCCTCAAAGATAGAACCAGGAGGGTAAAGAGTTCAAGACCAGCCTAGGCTAGATAGCAAGTTCAAAGCCAGCCTGGGCTATATGGGACCCTATCTCAAGGAAACAAACAAAACCTCCAAAATCAAAACAGAAGAATCCCTCTCTTGTACCTAGTCCAACCCAGTCAGTCTACCAAAAGTTTACTTTAAAAAATTTTTTTTTAATTTTATCTTAAATGTCTGAGTTTTTGCCTGCGTGTGTGTGTGCCACCTGCCTGTCTCCCAAACTTGGTTTGAGCAGTCACAAACTTCTTTCCCACCTCTCTCCTTCCTCCCATCCTGTTACTGGGTTTTTTCAATCTAACCTGTCTGTCACCCAGGTCACAAATAGTCTCTTCCCCTCTTAGGCTTCTGTCTGGTATGGCCTTTTGACAGGCTATCAGCTCTTAAACTGGAAGGATTTTGCGTAATGAACGAATCATTTGGCTTGAAACCTTTGATGATGTCCCTTCGCCTCTCTTTATACATTAAGTTCCTTAGGCCTGCATTATTTTATCCATTTTCTTCTTTTCAGTTCACCTGCCCTATCCCATCACCCATGGCTCCACAGATGCCAACTCACTGTCACTGGAGTGTGGTTTACATCCAGTGCCTGATAGCACCCTGCTCTACCACTAAGAGGATGGCCCTCCGTGTTGTCTCCACAGCCCTCTATCTCGTACAGCTTCGTACTTCAACCAGCAGCTCTGACCAGATGTTTCCCCAGCTCACTTAGACCTTGTTTCCCTCTTTTATCCTCTTGACACTATGCTAGACTTTAAACCGTCTTCCACACTGTTGTACTAGGGAGAGCGGGCTAAGTGGCAGCACTTGCCTAGCAAGCATGGGGCTTGGGGTTCCCCTTCCCAGTACCAACTCACAAACTCTACACACACACACACACACACACACACACACACACCATTGTATGCGATTTTTTTTTCTGAAAGACAGCCTACTTGTGACGTTTTGAAGTGTCTGTTCCACCAGAATAGTTTCGCACACTCTGGTCTCCATCAGCATCCACTGATTGTGTTTTTGAACCTGACAACTCAGTTGGTGGGTAGAAAGGAAGCGGAAGGTGTCAGGGAAGCACACGGTGGCACCAGGAGAGAAGTACCAAACTCTGAGATGGTGTCAGGGACAGAGCATCCTCTTAGAGGAATGACCTGAGAGGCAAGTGAGTGTGGGCCAGGTAGGAAGGTGGCTTGCTGCTATAGACACTCAGCATGAGAGCAGTGGGAGCTGTCCTTAAAGTACAAAGTAATGGGGCTATATCAAGGGTGCTGCTGAAGTGACTTAAACCAGACAGGGTCACACTCCAGAGCATAGTACAAAAGAGCTACAGTGGGAATTAGAGGGTGTGGAGGAGAAACAAGGTTAGGCGTACTGTGTGGAGCGCAGGGTTTCTAAATCTTAGCAATCTTAACATCTGGAGCCAGCTCTTTCACATGCTCTCTCTCTCTCTTTCTCTCACATGTGTGTGTGTGCATGTGTGTGTGTGTGTGTGTGTGAGAGAGAGAGAGAGAGAGAGATAGAGAGAGAGAGAGAGAGAGAGGAGAGATGCCCTGTGCGTTTAGCAGCATCCGTGGTCTATGTCTACCATATTCTACTGGTACCTCCCTCTTCCTCTGGGAGTTTTAGCAAACCAAAATGTCTTTCCATTTTCAAGTGTCTTTTGAGTGGCAAAAATCATCTGCTGCAGAAAGCAGAGAGGCCAGGCACATCAGGCCTGCGTGGTGTGGGTGCCACCACCCCAGAGTTTATATAGGTAACCACAGGCTCAGAGCTTTGGGAGCACTGGCCATTAGGATTCATTCGCATATGTAACATCGAGCTCATATTTGTTTTGTTTTAGATGAAGATTTTTTTTCTCCCACTAATGTTCTTTGATTTTGTTGTTGCTGTTTTTGCTTTTTGTTTTTTTTTTTTGGTTTTTTGGTTTTTTTTTTTTGCTAGAAATAGGGTCCAATTTAAGGTCTAGTTTTCTGTGCTGCTGTTTTGGTCAGAGTCACTTTGCTGATAACAGAATATACTGTAGTGGAAAGAGATTTGTTAAAAGATGCCAGGAGACCAACAGAGAGAGGTGGAGCCACAGGCTTAGGAGCTTCATACCCAGTCTATGGAGATGCATAGCCCACACAGGACCATTCTACCAAAAATCACTTCCTTCCAAGCCAGAAGGATAGCCCATACCACAGAGCTAGCCAGAGCTCAAAGAAGTGCTGCTTTGCATAAAAACATCCAACTTGTAGAGGACCCTAGGAATGGAGAATCTCGTCTAGTTCAGGACCATATCTGAAGGCAGGCCTGGAGGGACCGGCACTCTTGCAGCGTAAACTAGCCCATAATGCTTGCCGTGTTAAAGATGGCTTGTGAGTTTTGATACTTTCCTGTGGTATAAGTGTAGTTCTTTCACTTGCTATGGATTTCCTTCCCTCTTGAAGTTCCCCTCATGCTCTAAAGAACCTGAGTGTCTCTGTGTCTGGTCACTTTTGACAGTGCCACCTGTGTGACCCATTGAAGACTCTGACTACGCATCACCAGGATACTGCCGTCCCTTTGCCCTGGGTATGGAGACCACATGATACACCAGACTTTGTAGTTGGTTTCCAACCAATCTGGATGGCGATTTCCGTTCTTGTCACTTTACCCCCACACTGTGTCTGTCCATCTGACCCTTTGCCCACCCCTGATTAGGCCATGCTCTCTCAGACCAATGGTCAGGCTCTGCTTCTGGCTAGAATTCCTTATCTTGTCTGCTATTCTAAGAAGTCGCCATACTGAAGGTGCATCTCAAGAGGTCTTTTCTCATTGATTTATCCAAGAACCGTTAGAAGGCCCTCTGGATTTTGTAATGCTGGTCACATGACAGGGTCACTATTTCTAACATGGTTGTGTCCTCTATAAGTTCTCTTAGTGCATTGGAGGCTTCCTAAATGCCTGTTGAATGAATCTGAGTTGTTGATGATGTCCAGAAGTAAGAAGGAGAACCCATCGTAATGTGAAAGATATAGGACAGTTGTCTGTCTGTGCTTCTCAACTGCTTTAAAGTCTCCTGACAATCTGTAGGAGCTAGTAAAAATGGCCACTAGCCTGCTATCCTGGTTGGGCTTTTTTCTTTGTTTGCTTGCTTCTGCTTGTTCTTTGTCTTCTTGACACAAGCTAGAGTTATGTAGGAAGAAGAACTGCAGTTGAGAAAATGCCTTCATCAGACTGGTCTGTAAGCAAGTCTATAGGGCATTTATCACCACCACCACCACCACCACCATCAAATGGTTGATGAGGTGGGAGCTCCCAGGCCGCTGTGGGTAGTGCTATCCCTGGACAGCTGGTCCTAAGCTGTGTAAGACAGCAGATTGATCAAGCCATGGAGAACAAGCCAATAACTAGTCCATGGCCTCTGTTTCAGTTCCTGCCTCCAGGTTCCTGCCTTGAGTTCCTGCCCCGAATTCCCTCAATGGTGAGGTCTGACCTGAGAGTTGTAAGATGAATTAAACTCTCTCTTCCCCAAGTTGCTTTTAGTCACAGTGTTTATTATAGTCATAGGAACTAATCCACCTATTTATTTGAAATAAATAGGTAGTGTGTCTGGTTTATGTTGCCACAGTAATTGTTTAACCTGAAATGTTAGCGGTTCTCCTATGACTTTCTACTTTTGTACAAAACAACATTTTAAAAACAAAGCACAGTGTGTTCTTAATTGTAGTCTATATGTTTTATTAAACTATAAACTCTAAAAAAGGAAGATGAGACATAAGTCAGGGCATATGGCCAGGTAAGAGAAGATGGTTTTGAGTATTCTCATACCTCTGGCCTCAGTTAATTCTCAAGTCTCTTGGAGAGCAGAGAGCTTACAGCTGGGACACGGGGTTAGAAACTGTAGGTCTTGTCGATCGTAGCTCCTCAGTAGTGGGGAAGGATTTAAATCTAGTTGGTTGACTGCGTGCTTTATGGTTTTCTTACATTGTCAAACATCATGTAAAAATGTAGTGTGTGTGTGTGTTTTTTTTAATTTACAGAAGGAAACATACTACGTGATCTTAATCATATGTGAAAGCTAAGAAAGTTGACCTCATAGACATTGAGGACTGAATGGTGCTTCCTAGAAGCTGGGAGTATGGGAGAAGGATGGGAAAGTGTACTAGTGGGAGCGAGGGTAGACAGAAGCATAGATCTAAACATTTACTGGGATATATATTCATATATATATACATATATATATATGAATATATATTTATCATATATATATTTAACTTGGTAAAATATCACAGAATATGTCTATAACTATGTCACATGGTATTACATTAACATATATTTTTATTAGTTAAAACAATTTAAAATTAAGCCATAATACTTATTTTTTGTCCTCTATGGAAAATTGCAAATAGAACTTTGATTATAAAATTAGTATATAGCATTCCTCACTCGGCTGTGGTGTGGGCAAATGATCCCATCTGTTTAGAAGCTAAGGCAGGGACCCTGGAGTTAAAAGTGTATCTGTACACTCAAAGGCAGCCTAGGCAGTTTAGTGAGATTCCATTTTAAAATGATAAAATATAAAAAAGGGCTGGGCTATGTGTGTGGGCTCCTGGGCTCCATCCTAAGCACAGGTAGTCTTCAGTTCCAGGTCTCGTGCTTGAGGAGCGGAGTCTTGGTAGGTATTAAGTCTATAATCACAAAAACTACCGCTGCAACTATTGAGTGTGTTTGAGTATCCAAGGATATGGAAGTACCTTCATGAAGGTACAGTGATAGTCTGACAAGGTCTTCCTGGGTGATTGCAGGCCATGCCATCATTTCCTCTGTGTGTGTGTGTGTGTGTGTGCGTGTGCGTGTGTCTGTCTGTCTGTCTGTCTGTCTGGCAACTGCAGGAGGAAGGGAACAGAAACTAGGTTGGATGAATGCCAAAACCAGGTGTAATATGGAAGAGCTCACAGGCAGCTTGGAGGTCACAGGGCACATGGAGGAGGGTAGGGACAAAGGTCAAGTTGATCGGGCTGAGTAGAGGAGATTTCATTTTTATTTTACAAAGATCAAAGTGAGATCCTCAGAGGTTACTTGCTCAGTGCTGAACAATGGCTAGTTAGTACCAACAAGGCCTAGGGGTCTCCATCACAATGCTTGGGTTATCCTCTGCCAACTTTGCGCTAGAAGAAAAGAGAAAAATGCTTGAAAACTGTTCCAAAGAGAAAACTTTAAGTGCTCTGTACTGGCTACCTTTATGTCAACTTGACACACGCTGGCAGGAGGGAACATTAATTGAGAAAATGCCTCTGTAAGATCCAGCTGTACAGCATTTTCTTAATTAGTGATTGACGGTGACGAGTCCAGCCCATTGTGGTGGTGGCATCCCTGGGCTGGTAATCCTGACTTCTATAAGAAAGTAGGCTGAGCAAATAATGGGGAGCAAGCCAGTAAGCAGCACCCTCCATAGCCTCTGCATCAGCTCCTGCCTCCAGGTTCTTGCTCTGAGTCCCTGTCCTGACTTCCTTCAGTGATGAACAGTCATATGGAAGTGTAAACCATTTCCTCCTCAACTTGCTTATTTGTCATGGTGTTTCATCACAGCAATAGAAACCCTAACTACAACACTCTCTGAGGAGCTACTGTGGGAAAGCGGTCACTGGGTGTTTGATTTCCACATCCTCTCAGTGCTGTGACTTCAAAGCCTGCCTCACTTGTCTCAGGATTTGCTGGAGTAAGAGCCTGCTCTCCAAAAGCACTGTTAGGGCTTGCCTCGTATGCATTTCAGATGCTCTACCAGCCTGCTGTCTGATTTATTGAGGTGTTTGTTTGTTTGTTTTTTACCACTTTACATTTTTTGTTTTTCTTTGTGTGATCTAGTGTTTGTGAGATACCAGGTTCTGTTAAGGTACCTTCACCACATTCAGAGTTTATTTCCTTTATTTAACTTTCCATTTGGTTAAATATAAATATATACACAAATATATGCATATATATATATATATATGTATATGTATTTGAATATATGTGTACATATGTATATTTTTGTGCTTTTAATCTTTTCATACTATTATTAACAGGTACTAATAGCCACTCTGGAGAGATTGGTTAAGGGAGGTTGGAAGGGCATTGTGTCTATCCTTTGGTTTCTGTCTCCCTTCACTCATCTTAACGTTAATCTTCCAGCTTTATCATCTCTCTTTGGACTGTAACATGCCCATAACTCTGCTCCTGTCTGTTGCAGGCATGGTGAAGCCGTCGGGGCCTTCGGGAGCCGCCGCTCCGTCAGGGCTGCTGCCCCCAGGCCCTTTACCTCCTGGACCCCCTCAGTTTGGCCCCAATGGAGCCCATGGCCCAGGCCATCCTCCTCAAAGGTGAGCTAAGTACATTTCAACCCTCATGTGAATATGCCCTGAAATACTCTTCCAAAGCACCCTCTATACTTGTATGTTTCTTGGTTGAAAATTTAATCTCTTGGTAAGTTTCATATCTTTAAAAAAATGTTTACTGGAGAACTGCCCTAGAAAACAAAGCTCTTGGAAAAGCCAGTGACAGAAGAGTTAGTCTGTATTTTAAAACATAAAAATGGCCCATGTTGATACCATGTATTTTAGTTTGGGGTTATAGTCGGCGTATTTTGTTTAGAGTTTCATGTTGGTCTCTAGTTCCTTTAAACATCCAGTCTCTATCTCTATCTTACAAAATATTAGCTCATTCTGGGTAAGGTAGCACATATCTTTAATCCTAGCTCTGGAGAAGCAGAAATATGAAGATCTCAGATGAGCTTGAGGCCAGCCTGATCTGCATAAAAGTAGCAGGCAGCTAGGGCTACATAGTGACACCACCCCCCACTCCCAGGTCTCAGACCAAAACAAAACACTGAAACAAGGCTTGGAGCATTTCCTTCTCCAGAGCTTCCCCACACACCTGAGGTCATTACCAGCAAGTCCTTAATAAAAGTTTAAAGATCAAATTGGATTGAGGTCAGTGGTAGAGTCTAAGGGTTTGATAGGGAAGGAATACATGGGCCAGTGACAGACTCTGAATTGGCAGACCTGCTGTAAAAGCAGCTCAAACAAACAAACAAACAAACAAACACAGCTTCTGTTTGTAATGAATTAAAAAAGGAAGTCAGAGGCAGGCCTCGGAAAGCCAAGAACTATATGCCTGGGATATTTACAACCTGTGACCCATAAGGGACTATCACTTGGGATGGAGCCAGAAATACACCTCAAGGCTCGGAAATCCCAATGTTATTGTTCCACAAGCTGTTGTCACCTGCCACAGTCCAGCTCCTAGTTGCATTTACCTTGGAACTGCTCCCAGGGTGGCTCCAAGGCCCCATTTCCTAGTTCCCAGGTTGTCAGGTGGAGTGGAGGAGGGGCTCAGGAGTAAGTCTTTAGGGTGAACCTGCCCCTGAGGAAGGCTGTCTGTTGTTCCTACGAGTAAGACAAGGGAGGTTCTGAAATCATCAGCTAATGGGGCTTGTGGGGCTTCTGAGTTGGATACCATTGGATATTGTTTGTTGTGGTAACTGTCACTGAGATGTAGCTATGGGATTACAGAGCAGCTTCACACAGGGGACAAGACATGGAGTTTAACTTGTGAGCATGCCTGTGGTTTGAGGACAAAGCAAGGATGCAAAGGTCTTGTTGTGACCTGACCTTACTGCCTTCAGTCTCCTGAGCATGATGGATGGGCAAGGAGGGGGCTCAGTGCTGAGGACTGCTGGGTACAGTGGTACCTGTACTTAGCACTGCGGTATATCAAGGCCAGAGGATTGTCATGAGTTCAAGGCTAGCCTGGGGTAGATAGCTCCAGGCCACAGCCTGGGCTGCAGAGTAAAATTCTGCCTTAGGAACCCAAGAGTAATCTTTTTTAGCTGTGGATCCTGAAATACTGTACTGTCAATCTGCCAGGCAAGGTGTACCCATTGGTGCATAATGACATGCCTGTTATTGGGGAAACCAATAGCCTTTTTAAAATTGGATTTGAAGCCTACTCTGCAAAGGACGACACGTTGGCTACTGTGAAGCTGGTTTGTTCCTGGCAAGGTCTGTCTAAGGCATAATCTACTACTGTTTTTCTAAATGGACATATAGGTAAAAAGTATTCTAGTATTGCAATGAAAATATACATAATGTAAATATAAATTTATGTTTCTATTCATAAGACTGGTGTTGCTGTAAATTGACAGGCCTCTTGTAAAAGCAGCTCAAGAAATACAGCTTGTGTTGGAGTTTGTAATATGTTGAAAAAGAGAAAGTCAGATACAGCCCCAGGAAAGTCTTGGTCAGAAAAGTCTTCTTTTGATGGGAGGGAAGGGTTGGGGGACACAGGACAGGACCCGACAGTGCAGAGACTCATAACTGAGCAGATCAGGGACATCACCCCCTCCTAGGTTCAGCAAACACTGCAGAAGAGGGCATGAAAACACATGAGAGCCAGCGGATGGGACGGACACTCTGAAACACTCTTCTGGCCGTGATGTCATCAGTGTAACCATGAGCACGCAGGAGCTGTGGAAACCTGCACAGGACCAATACAAAATTAGGTTCTCAACATTCTGTCATGGATCTGGGGGTCGGGGGCGGGGCACTCCTGAAGTCCTCTTCTCCCCTGAGGAGTTGTTGGCAGCCAGTGATTACCAGGGATGGAGGGTCTGCCATCTTTTTCAGTGAGGTAGCCATTGGTAAGTTGCCCATGCTCCAGGAAATAGCCTTCCTCCCTTGTTCATCTGATTGACACTAATTAAACTTACTGATTGAAAAGCAATAACCGCCCCCGCCCCATACACACACCAGACCATGAAAGCTAGTTAGGAAGAATGCTATGAACAGGAATGGGAGGAGGATAAGAGGGAGGACTGGGAGTTCATATGGTCACAGTGCATTGTGTAAATATATGAAATTGTCAAAAATGATCTTGAGTTTTAAAAATATCTTAAGGAAAAAAAGAAAGAAAAAGGTAAGCAAGACAGGATGACAGCAAGAAAGAAAAAAGGAAGGAAGGAAGGAAGCAAGGAAAGAAAGAAAGAAGGAAAGATGCTGAAAACCTAGAGGTAGCTTCTGCCTCAGTAGCAGGGTGGCCTGGGGTGGCATGAGGAAGTAACCTTGTCAGTCCAGAAGAAGGAAGAAGAACCAGGACAGCTCATTACTGTAAACTCCCTCCCTGCCCTTTCAGGACTTTAGAAAAAGAAATGCAAAGATGCAATCAGTGGTTTTGAGAACAAATTTGGTCACTGGTATTGGCCTAAGTCATGGATCTCTTTGATATATTATCACTTCTGGGAATGGTATCGTGAGTCTAGCAGAGGGCTGGCATCCAGAGGAGTGAAGACCCCAGGGACAGGCCATGTTTGCCAGGCCTGCCTTAGGGAGTTTTTGGCCAAACAAGTTCTAGTCACACGCTGCATAGACTTGTTACCCCCATGTATAGTGTGGTCTACAAGTTATAATGAAGCTGGAAAATTCCTGGGGCTTAATGACACTGCAGTATCTGGATGTCATCACCCCAAAAGTCATTACCCACATGTTTGAGGTACTTCTGGTGTTCACTGCTGGACAGAGCCCTGGGTCGGGATGCAATGCCCACACTAGGTCAGGTGTTTCCCATAGTACTAATCATTCTTTCAAAGTGTTCTCCTACTTAGAGGAGTGTGTTGTGACTCACTGTGGTGTTAGGCAAGGAGCTACGTCACTGCAGCATCACTTGCTTGTATTCTTTCCTGTTTACTTGATTTCCTTCAGTGTTGTTTTGCTCATCCTGAATCTAAGAACAGCACGATATATACACCCTATATCCTAAGTGTGTGGTAGGCCCTTCCGTTCAGATTTGTATACCTTCCGATGTCTGTACAGTGGCAAAAAACCACCCAGTGACACATTTCTCAGAATGTCCTGTTGTTGACTGATGTGTAACTAACCTAACCTCTGTCTTTGCTTCCTCATCATTCATGGTAACATCTCTAATACACGGTCGTGAGGATTTTGCATGCAGACTACCTTGCACAGTACACAGTACTCATTACAGTCCATAGGTTCAGGACGTGTCAGCAGGTCTCAGCATCATGACGTATCACTGGATAGAAAGTCCACTTGCTGCTATCTGTGGGTTGCCCTCCCTTAGTCTGGTGTCTCCAGGAAGCTCGGTTTCAGACTCTACTTCAACTCTGATTGCAAGGAAGCACAGTTAGGTCCTATACTTCTCCCCGCATGTCTTTTACCGGGTACAACTTAACTATTGACCTAAAAGTTGGAAGTAGGTTTGAAAGCTAGAAATGTCAGGAGGAAAGTCTAACCTTTTAAGCTAGGTTTCCAGGTTGCCTGTTATCTGCCCCATGGGACACGTTTCTATACACACGCGGCAGTGCAAAGGCAAAGGGCGCAGTGATCTTGAGAGTGAGTCACACTAATCTGATGACAGAGGATGTCAGAGAACAGATATGTGTGACCTTCCCCCCCCCTTTCTCTCTCTCTCTCCCTTCTCTCCTTTCATTCATTCCTCCTTTTCTTCTTTGCATTTTTATGATTTTTTAAAAAAATTTATATATATGAGTACATTGTAGCTGCCTTCAGACACACCAGAAGAGGGCATCAGATCCTATTACAGATGGTTGTGAGCCACCATGTGGTTGCTGGGAGTTGAACTCGGGACCTCTGGAAGAGTAAGTAGTTAGTGCTCTTAACTGCTGAGTCATCTCTCCAACCCATCTTTTATGTTTTAATAAACTTTTCAAAAATAAAATTTTAACATCGTTTGAGAATATCATATACATATATATACATAATATATCTCATCCTCCCCAACTCGTCTCAGAACTCCAAGGACCCTCCTTATTTCTTCGTTCTTTTTTTTGATCTCACTGAACCCAGTTGGTACTGTCACTATGTCCATGTTTATAGGGTCACCCACTAGAGCATGGAGAACTGATGGGGCCACTTCCCTGAGGAAGACAGCTCCTCCACCAGGGAGAGGCCCTGCCCTTCCCTCATTTGTGATGGACTTGCTTTGTGGATGGGCTTGATCTTGTGCAGGCAGCTGCGGCTGCTGTATGTTCCTATGTACAGATAGCCCTGTCATATCTAGAAAACACTGTTTCTCAGCAGTTTTCCACACTTTTAGGTTCCTAAATCTTTCTGCCTCCTCCTCCATAGTGATCCCTGAACTTTGAAGAGAGAGAGAGCATGCTATAGATGTCCCCTTCAGAGCTGAGTGCATCATAATCTTTTTTTTCACCCTTTGACCTATTATTTATTGATAGTCTCTCTGTTTAACCTCTGTTCGTTGTAAAAAGAAGCTTCTCTGAGAAGGTCTGAGTGCCATGTTGACCCACGGGCATAATTATAAATGTATTTAGAGGGCAATCTGATACTATGTCCATTTAGAAAACAATAATAGTAGGCTCACCCCTGAGGCTGTGAGTTCTCTGACTATGAGGTCTCGGTCATATTTACAGTACTGAGCATTTGTGTCCTCCCGTAGGGCAGGCCTTACATCCAGTGGTGCTTGGTTTCCTCTGTAACACTTAATGCCACTGTTGCAACTGCGAGTACATCTTACCGTGTTCATCATTACTGTAGTCCACTGGGTTGGCAGCTGAATTAGACTGTTGCTGACTCCCTCCTCCTAGCAGTCTGTATAGCAGTGCCCAGCACTGTGAAAGCTAGCCAACAGGGAGGAAACTTTCAGTTCAGTGTCAGCTTGGTCTTTCCATGTCCTGTGGCTCAGGTATGCTGTATCTTTAGCAAAAGGATCTTACTATGAAGCTCTGCAGCAATATCACTGCCAGCAAGAGCAATAGCCTGTCTTGTTTTTGAGGTTTTTATGAGATTTCCCTGACCAGTATCTTGTACCTAAAACTTGCTGTCAGATAAATGCAAATTAAACTACTGTGAGACTTCATTTTAGCCCAGCCAGACTGCTTAAGATCAAGAAAAGAAAGGCCAACAAGTTCTGGAGTGAATGTGGGGAAAGGAGAAGTTATTCAATGTTGGTGGGAGTGCAAACTGAGAGAGCCATGGAGAGCAATGTGGGTTCTTAAAACGCTAGAAATAAGTAGATCTACCACATGATCCAGCCATACCACTCTTGGGGATATACCCAAAGGTCTCTGTATCCTACTCCAGAGGTAGCTACTTGTCCATGTTCATTGCTGCTCTGTTCATAATAGCCAGGAAATGCCAATGGCCTAGATCTCCACCGTCTGAGGAATGGGGAATGAAAAGACAAAACTGATGCAGAGTGGAATTTTATTAGCTGTAAAAAGAAAGAAAGAAAGGAAGAAAGAAAGAAAGAAAGAAAGAAAGAAAGAAAGAAAGAAAAGAAAAGAAAGAAAGAAAGAAAGAAAGAAAGAAAGAAAGAAAGAAAGAAAGAAAGAAATCTTCAGGTAAATGGGTGGATCTGGATATAATCATTCTGATTGTGATCACCCATACCCAGAAAGACAAATGCCGTATGTCCCCTCTCATATTTAGAAGCCAGCATTGGGTCTGTAGATATGTATGTTTAAACTGGAATACTTCAGAAGCCAGAAAATTATAAAGGGGCCCTTGTGTTTGTGTTGAGGGGAGAATAACAAGGAGGGACAGTCACACACAGATGCTCTGGGGCAGGTAAGAGAATGAGAGGAGAAATATTTAAGAGGGGAAGTAGATGGGAGAGTGGCCAGGGCAGAGGAAAGGGTCCGAAGAGAGATAGATAACACTAAAGAGCTTTGGAAAGGCTATATAAAAACCTACTGTCTTAGTCACTATTTGATTACTGTGTAAAGACATCATGACCAAGCCAACTCTTACAAAAAGTTACCTCTCCCCAAAGCGAGATCTTCAAGACTCGCCCACAACCTAGAAGTAGTCTTGCCTCTCAGAAACAACCCTGCGTTCCTCTACCTTGACAATACCTGGGACACTGCACTTGGGCAGATTTTTGTTTTCAAAGATAAGATTTCTTTGTGTAACTCTGGTTGTCCTGGAACTTGCTCTGTAGGCCAAGCTGGCTTCAAATTCAGAGATCAGCTTCCTGGGTGTTGGGATTGACAAGTGTGCCCCAATGGCCTGACTTTCTTGGGGCCTGACTTTCTTAGTCTGGCAGGAGTCGTGAAACACTCTTAAGCAGGACAGTTCTGTAGAGTTTGTATATGAAAGTTGGCTGGAGGAGGAGGCTGAGATGAGGGGACTGCACAGAGTTTAATCCATTTTCATCCTGTCAGGAGCATGGTGCCATAAAGACAGCCATGGGAGCAGAAGTTGAGATGCTACATTCGGATCCACAGGCAGGGGTGGGGGTAAGCGGTGACCAGACAGATTGGCAGGTAGACTGGGCCTGGCATGCGTTTTTGAAACCTCAAAGCCCACTCTCAGTGACAAACTTTCTCCAACAAGGCCAATCTTCCTAATCCTTCTAATCCTATCAGAGTTCCACTCCTCAGTGACTAAGCATCAGATGAGCCTATGGGGGCCATACTTATGCAAACCACCACACCTACTGTTTTAAAAGCTTCCTCAAAACAATTACATATAACATATATATTATATAATATATATTATGTATATATACCTATATGTATGTATATGCATATATATATGTACAGATGTGTATACACACACACACACAATTAAATAAAATGCCAATTACTGGTGCGACTTAGCTTTCTTTTTTTTTTTAACAGTCACTGTGTAACAGCTGGCCTATAAGTAATGATTCTCCTGCCTCACCCTCCCTAGTGAGGGAGTTCAGGCATGTGTCCCCACAGCTGACTGTGTAATCTTTCTTTGTGGGTAGCAACACCTCGTTCCTACATAGAGGCTCAGTCACAGAGATAGGACTTTTGCCAATTCAAACTCAAAAGAGTTACTGTGTTAACTTACTGTGTAAATATGTCCATGATTTTTAAAACAGTGATATTTTGGGGTTGGAGAGTTGTCTCAGTTATTTAAAAGCACTTGTTGCCCTTACAGGGGACCTATGCTTGGCTCCCAGTACACATAAGGTTGCTCACAACCATATGGAACTCCAGGTCTGGGGCATCTAACATTGTCTTCTGATTTTCATAGATACCAGGCCTGTACATGGTACAGGGAAAACATTCATACACATGAAAATAAAAATGAATAGAGCTGGAGAGATGGCTCAGTAGTTAGGAGCACATTCTCCTCTCCCTCAGGATCTGAGATCAATTCCCAGTATCCATATCAGGTGGCTTAAAACTGCCTGAAACCCCAGCTGCAGGGGGTCTCACACCTCTGACCTCTGCAGACACTTTCAGTTATGTGCATATCCTCCCTCAATATACACATAATTAAAATAATAATAAATCTTAAAAAATAAAAATTATCTTAAAGACCTCTTATTTCAAAAAGAAATATCTGATAAGAATTTCAAAGTCATACCTAGTCATTTGTTCTTTTGATCATGGCTGAGGCAGGACAACTATCTTAAACTTTGCAAGTATTTCTAAAAATTTCTACCTAAGGTATCTCTAGGTAAGATTAATCTATTAAAATTTATACTCTTAAAAGTCAGTAGTTTCATCATAAGGAAAAAATGACAGCTAGTCAATTGTAATCCATCTACAACTTGACCAAGACGTAGTGAGTTAGGGAACGAAGGAGACCCAGCTTCCCAAACTGTATTTAGGAGACTCTACTAAGACACTGGTTCCAGTATAAACAGAGGTAGGGATGAAAACAAGGCTAGGCTTTGTGGTGCTGAGGCTTGGCTCCCTGGCCTTGCAAATGCTAGGGAAGTGTTCCTTCACTGACCTAAATCCCCATCCTTCTTTAGTGCTTCCCCCTTTCTTTTCTGTGTATGGGTGATTATTACAGTCACGTGGGTGCTGGGACCCAAGCCTGGTCCTCTGCAAGAGCAACAAGTCCATTTAGCCACTGAGCCATCTCTCCAGTTCCTCCTTAGTGTGTTTCAATATGGAAATGATAGGATTTGATTTTATCCTCTCTATAGGGTTAATGTTTAAAATGCAGATTTTGTTTCAATCAGACCTGAATAATTTGCTACTCTAGTTTATTTTGTGCTGCTGCTACAGAAATCTGATACTAGGAATTACAAAATGCAGGCATGTATTTCTTACCAATTTGGAGACTGCAAAGGTCCAGGTGGAGGCCCTACCAGTTTTGCTGTCTGATGAAGGCTGCTTGCTGCTTCCAGCATGGTGCCTTGAATACCAGAGAAAGGACCAAGTGCCTGCTAGACCTGCTCTGGAAAGGAGACCACATCCCATTTATGAGATGGGCTCCTCTGTAGCCTCCGGATACTGTTACATTTCAACACTAGAATTATGGATGGGACACGTTTAAACCATATTTACATCTTATCTCCCGATATTGACAGACTTTAACGCAGGGCTTCCTTCTAGACCGGTTTATTTCCAACTTAAAAATGGGAAGCACTTGAACAGAGAAGTCAATCAACATCAACACTACCAAGGTTTAAGAGTAGATTGAGACAAATTTTTGGTAATTATATGACTTTTTAAAGTGGGTACTTGGTGGTAGCTCTCTGTTCCTTTCTGATATTAAATGAAACAGTGAATTAAAATCTGTATCTGAGTATTTCTTAGTCCTCTCCAAATATAATTCTGGCTTGTCATTTTTAACCACAATGTGTTGCAGTGGGAAAAGGTTTATCTCTCCCACTTGCTTTTACAGTTTGAAAATACAGAGGGGTTGGGAGGAAGAGGCAGGCTGCTGGTGGCTCCCCAGGCTCCAGCTGTGGGCTGGGTTTGCTACCTCTGATAGCCATACTGTGTGCAGTGGGAGAGTAACAAATAGAATGTTTTTTGTTAAGTGTCCTGATTTTTTCTTTACTTTTTGTATATAATAGCTTGGCTTTGTTTTATTTCTAGTCTAAATAATTTAAAAGTGGATATTACATTAAAAACACAACATGTTTAAGACTAAGAATGTTTTAGCTTGTCAGAAAGAGATTATTTATAAATTTTGAAACCTAACTCCCAGTGCATAAGAATTGAACAGTAAGTAGGTATCTATGGGTTAAAGTAATATCTGGTGGTTGTACAATCTCTCCCTCTGTATTTTAAATCTTTAGTCTTTTTAAAAATTTTAACAACATTTGTTTATGTGTGCAGCTATGTGCACTGGGTGCCAGCAGAAGCCAAAAGGCATTGGATCTCCTATAGCTGGAGTTTCTGACACTGTGAACCACCTGATGTGGGTGCTGAGAATCAAACTGTGGTCCTCTGAAAAAGCAACACACGTTCTTAACCAGCAGTCTCTCCAGCCTCAAATATTTAGCCTTTGTTAAAAGTTAAACAAAACAAAAACAAACAAGCAAACAAACACCAGAGACTATTTATGTCTCTGCCCCTGTATGTCTTTGTTCTAACTGAAATGGCTAAAAAGAAAAAATAAAAAGTAAGTCATGGAATTTTATATTTAAAAAAAATATTATCTTTTGTCAATCACTTCTGCAAATTATTTTTGGGTCTCAGACAATTATATGCACTTTCCCCGTTTAACTGCTACTTAGCTATGATTATATATTGTCTAGAGTCTGTAATACACTTCAGTTATATACAGCGTTACTCCCTGTGACAATTCCCCATGCGTGGCAGGGAATGAAGTGTCATTTCTTGACAAAGCAAAGAGAAAATGTTTCTTTTTATGTAGCAGTGAATTTATCAGTCAAATCTTTGGGCAGTTCTTGAAATCATTTGTCAGTCCCAGACAAGAGTCACATTTCAAGCTGCATGGTTCACAGCCAGTATCCTGGAGTAAAGAGAGACACAAAGAAAACTTACTCTCAAAAGGTAACCTTTGGGCCAAGAGGTCTCAGTGCTTGAAGGCAGATTCCAGCAAACCTTACAACCTAGGCTTGGTTCCAGAGACCCACACGGTGGGAGGAGAGACTCCTACAAATTGTCCTTTGATCTCTCACCCTGCACTGTGACATGCACACATGGGGTGGGGGCAGAGATACAGAGACACACACACACAATGTAACATAATACACATTTTAATTACCTTTGTAGTCTTCTATCTTTACTCGTTCTCTTTTCCTAAATATATTGAAATCGTGGGGGCACTTAATCTAATTATGTTGATTCTTCTAAAATTTTTGGCAAAAAGGTATCTTTCTTAGGAATATTTTGGGATTAAAACATTATCAGCTCTGCTTTAACAGATTAAATGCCAGAGACATGCTTGTCTTGTGAGGCACGAGGGATAAGCTGTCTGCCCTTCCCTTACTTAGGACAAAGTGTGTGATAATCGTGCTGAAATAATTAGCAACATGTACTTGGAGTGAGGTCTTAAGGAGTCTTTTGGTTTGTTTGTTTAAAATAATTATTCAGTTTGGAAAATAACAAGATTACGGAGTACACTGTTGCAGCAGGTGTGCCCCTGAGACCCGGAAGAATCTGCCCTCCTCTCCCTCCCCTCTCCTGTCTCTGTCCCCCACCCCACACCCTTGTGTTTGAAATGAGCTGTGGACTTCTCCTCAGCCACCAGCTCTCTCAAATGGCTCAGGGCCTCTCGATGACGAAGGAAAGTCAAGACACAGAAACAGAGAGAATGGGCTCTGGTTCCAAATAAAGACATTGAAAATACATTGTCCATATGGCCTGGGAAACCTCAAGTTTTACTCACAATTCAAAGTTAGTAAGAAGAGAGTCATAATAACTCCCGGGTATTCATTAGCTTCCTGTGTTGTATCACCAGGATGGGACCTCTGCTCAGTAGCCATTGTTTAGATCCAAACAGTGACAAGGACACACAGCAGACATAGTTTTACACTACGTCGAAGGTAAAGCGGGATGAAATTTTTTAGAAAACAAAAACAAGCAAAAAAATAAAACCCCAGCTTCAAGCTTAACTGCAGTGTTGCAAAGCCCGACATCGTTGTGTATGGCGAGCTCTGCTGGATTCAGGGTGTGAGACACGCCACGTTTTGATTAAAAACTGGGTCTGAATGATCACAAAGATTCAACCATAAACCAGGGTCCTTGGTTATTGACCCTGGTGTTGTTTTTGTTTCCTCCTATTGATCAAGTTAGTGTGTATGACGTGGTGCTGGACTCATCTTTCCAAACTGACTTCCAAAGGTGGCTTTGTGTTCATGTTAGAAACTTTTCTCTTCCTTGCCATAGGAAATGTGAGTGGAAATGGAAGGTGTGGCTACAATGGGTTATTTTTGAACTCATATCAAGATTAAATATATGAGGCACAACATCTATCATTTTCCTTACCACACAGAGGGCTTGTTTGATTTAGAATATATTTCCTATTGTGTAGTGTACGTCGTTTGCTTAAGAAACTCTGTGATACTATCAATACTTTTTGTTTCTTAGATTTCCAGGACTCCCACCTGTCAATAATGTGGCATCTTCTTATGCATCAGGCCAGCCCCTGCCACAGTCATCTTACCCAGGTCCTGGGTCCACTTCCTCTGTCACCCAGCTGGGCAGTCAGTTCAGCTCCATGCAGATCAACAGCTATGGTAAGTGTGAGTTGCCACTGTTCATTCATGGTGCCCATTCTGTGTGCTCTGTGCTTCTGGAGGTGAACCCAAATCCCCAGACATGCTTCTGGAGGTGAACCCAAATCCCCAGACATGCTTCTGGGGGTGAACCCAGAACCCCAGACATGCTGGTGGGGGGTGAACCCAG
>NW_021621323.1:17108101-17123727 GCF_004785775.1 Grammomys surdaster | reverse complement strand
GGTGAACCCAGAACCCCAGACATAATGCTGGGGGTGAACCCAGAACCTCAGACATGCTAAGCTACCAGTGACCACTGAGCTACACTCCCACCTCATCATTTCTTCTTTTTTTAAGGCAGACTTAACTCTGGCATGACATGTTAAAATGCTACTTTGTGCATAAACCATTGCTACTGTGTTTGACTCTGGTTAGGTTTCTCCTGAGCACATTGCCACTCACTATTTCAATATTTCAGTTGAAGAACCCTCAGAACACTGTACACACATTGCTGGAACAGTAAACAAAAATGCCGATGACACAAGTAAACATTAAACAGAGAAATCATCTGAGGCACGGTGAGGGTAGTTGTAAAATTGTATTGTTTAATACGTGACCTCCAAATTAAAAACAAAATTTTTAGAGTTTTAATTCTGTGTTTAGGTCATTGGAAGAATCAAATCTCAGATGCCACAAACCAGAAAAGAGGATAGAGCACAAATGCCCACTTCTGAGGCAGGATGGCTCCATGGTACCCTTTAAGGCAATGGATCTCAACCTGTGGGTCAGGACCCCATTGGGGATTGAACAATCCCTTCGCAGGGGTGGCCCGAGACCATCTACATATCAGATGTTCACAATTCATAACAAGAGCAAAATGGCAGTTTTATGTTTGGGAGTTAACCACAATGTAATTCCACAGTATAAGGAACTGTATTAAAGGGTGGCAGTATTAGGAGGGTCGAAAACCATTGCTTTAAGGGATTCCCTTTCCCTCTCCCTCTCCCTCTCCCTCTCCCCCTCCCCCTCCCCCCCCCCCTCCCCCTTCCCCTTCCCCTCCCCCTTCCCCTCCCCCTCCTCCTTCCCCTCAGTTATTTTTCTATCACTGTGATAAAACTTAATGATCAAAAGCAACACCGGGAGGAAAGGGTTCACTCAGCTTATACTTTCAAGCAACTATATCACTGAGGGAAGCTGGGCCAGGAATTCAAGGCAAAATCCCGGAGGCAGGAACTGATGCAGAGGACCATGCTACTAGTATTTCCAAGACGCTGGGTTCTCTGGTGCCGCTGAGCTGTGTTCTCAGCGGGCCTCTCCTGGGCTCCCTTCAGGGATTCTGCCCTGGCACCACGGCACGTGGTGCTGACCCTCAGCTTTTCTCCGTGACTCCTTCAGTCCTGGGGCTTCAGCTTCAGGGGAGCTTGCACCTTGATGAATGTCCTCTCCTGGTCAGTCATTGTGCCAAACCTCAGTTGCTCTCGATGACTCTGTCCTGCCCTCAAAACCACCACCTGGGAAACTCTGACATGTCAAGTTTGGCTGCCAGCACAGGTTACAGCCTTGGTTTTCTTTGGACCACAGTCTGTGTGCTGACCCTGAGGAAACACTTCCTAGAAGATTCTGCCTCAATGAGGTAGGCCTCTTCTTAATCACAGCAGATTCTCTGGCCCCAGCTGACCAGCATGCAGGTTTTTTTTTTTTTTTCAGCAAAGCAGAGGTTTCCTCCTTTACTCCAATGTCTCTGGTTTCTCGTTAATTACAGCTGGTTCTTCAGCTCCAGCTGACACCATGGATTCTTAAGATGAAACTATCACACATATGTTTCTAGTAGAGTCTTTGCTTTTCTCTGAAACTTCGAAAGTCAGGTCTCAATCGTCTGCACTGCTCGCAGCATTGTCTTCTGAGTTCCAACAGAACAGCGCACTGATCCCCGAGAACTCAAAGACCTTCTCACCCCAAAGTTCAAGTGCTATGACAATCTAAAAAAAAAAAACACATGGTGAGGTCTGTGACAGCCATACCCTACAACCTGCTTCTAATTTATGCCTTAGTTGGGGTGTTGTTGCTGTAATAAAACACCATGACCAAAACCAACTTGGGGAGGAAAGAGTTTATTTTGTCTTACAGCTTGTAGTCAGTCATCCAGGGAAGTCAGAGCTAGAACTTGAGGTGGGAATCTGGAGACGGAGACTGATGCAGAGGCCATGGAGGAGTGCTGCCTTACAGCCTTACTCCTCGAGGTTTGCTTGGCCCAATTTCTTACAGAATTCAGGAACATCCATCCACCTAGGAGTGGCACCGCCCACAGTGAGTTGGGCCTTCCCACAATCAGTCATCAAGAAAATGTACCACAGACCAGTCTGGTGGGGGAAATTTTCTCAGCTGAGGTTCTGTCTTCTAAAAGGACATGTACACACACAAATACTAAATCTTTTTAAAACAGAAATTCTTTACTAAAACTAGAAGTGTTGCTTTTATACTCTTCTAAAACATTCTATTTGGGGAAAAAAAAAAAGATGGTGCCAAGGAATATTTATATCACTTTCTGTGGGATAATTTTAATTTGTGGAAACCATATATACATAAATATGTAATTCATAAACATGCCCTCTTGTGTATGGAAAATAAATGTCTCTGTCATATGCTTTGTAGGCATCAGAGCTCTGAGAAACAGGGCTCTGAGCCGTGGTCTTCTCTCTTCCCCAGGTGCGGGTGTGACTCCCCAGAACCAGGGTCGGCCTGGCCCCCAGGGTCTGCCTGGCCCCCAGGGTCTGCCTGGCCCCCAGGGTCTGCCTGGCCCCCAGGCAGCAGGTGCCTTCCAGGGGCCTCCACAACCTGCACAGCCATCTATTCTGCAACCAGGGCCTCAGGTTCCCCCGCCACCCCCCACCGCCCTGAATGGCCCTGGTGCCTCGCCTATGTCTCCACCAACTCACAGGCAAGATGGACTTCCTGCGCCTGCTCCTCTGAATGCCCAGTATCAGCCCCCACCTCCACCAGGCCAGACCCTGGGTGCTGGCTACCCTCCACAGCAAGGTAAGGTGGACAGGTTGAAGCCAAGGAGGGGGGGGGTCACCTGGAGGGTGTCCTTAGAGGAAATCAGATTTGTTTCTGTGTCAACTGTGAACGGACAGTAGTCTCTGGATAGCATCAGAAGAGCAAGTTAAACAGAGAGTGTAGTGACTTCCTTTTAGCTTCCTGCTTTATTTAACAAGACGAACTTGGTGGCATGTTTGATTCAGCAGTGTGATATTGTCAGTGAGCTTGGGTCTGGAGACTGTCATTTCTTTACTATCTTTTTTCAAGCAACCAACTATGGACCACAGATGGGGGGTGCACAGCTGTCTTACCCAGGAGGCTTCCCTGGAGGTCCTGCACAGATGGCCGGGCCAGCACCTCAGCTCCAGAGGAAGCTGGATCCAGACTCCATCCCGAGCCCAGTAAGTGTCCTCTGTCTCCCACACAGAAGCTCTTCCATTTGGCAGCATTGAGTCCTCCAGGGCCTGTAGAAGGTCTGGGACACTGGCCACAGGAGGAGGCTTCTGTTCCACACCTGTTCTTCTGGTAGAGGCATTCTGAGGCCTAGGAGGGAGGGCTTGGCCTTCTGATCAGGGAAACAAATGGTAAGCCACATTGAACCAGGAACAGGTACAGGGAAGGATGAAGAATTTTGTCTGTTTTTGTAATTCTATAAAGTTGAAGAGGTGTGATAAAGTAGCAAATATGTATAACAAACTTTACAAAACATTGAAAATTCAACTGTAGTGGCTCTTGGTACCTTTGTTTATGGCTTAGCATTTCCTATGGCTTGAGAATGCAAGATTCCTGTGGTTCCCAGTCAGGTGCTGTTTTGGAAGGTTCAGAGAACTTTAGGAGGTATGACCCACCTGGAAGAAGTCAGCCTTTGAGGGTATTTTGTTCCTAGCCTGTGGTGGTTTGAAGGACAATATCCCCTAGAGGATTATGTGTTTGATTTTTTGGTCCCCAGCTGGTGGCTCTGTTTGGGGAGGCTTAGAAGGAGTGGCCATATTGAAGGAAGTATATCACTGGGAGTAGGCTCAGCCAGCTAAAGTCCTTTTCCTGCTGTGGTTTACTCTCTCTGCTCTGCTTTGTGCTTGTGGTTCAAGATGTGAGCTTTCAGCTTCCTCTGCCTACCTCAATGCCTGCCATATTCTGCCACAATACTCCTGCTGTTACAGACTCTATCCATCTGGAACCATAAGCATAAATAAATCTTAGTTCTGTAAATCGCCTTGCCCAGGATGTTTTATCACAGCAACGGAAAAATAATCCACGGCCCCTTTCTGCCATGCCTTCTGCTTGCTGTCTGCTGTGAAGTGTACAGACACAAACACAAAAATGCCACATTCGTGCCACCTGCACCTCCACTAGAAGGCTCTCCCAAATGCACCAGGCCAAGCAGCCATGGACTGAGTCCTCTGAAACAGCCAGAAATAACCTTTCTTCCATTAAGGTGCCTATGCCAATGACAAAATGTCTTTAACTAAAATACAATTACTTGATTATTAGTGTTAAAAATTCGTTTACCTTGAGCTTATTTTGGATGTGATTTCAGAAAACCTCCCTCAACTGTCTCACCAGGTCTGTTCCTGAGACAATCTCAGGCACCTTTAATACCCTTGCAGATGAACTTCCCAGTTCCCTGGCCCTCCCAGGTTTCCACCTTCCCCTAACCTTTCCCAGATCTCACCACAGCTCATATGACCACCACATATTCCTGAGAGCATTGTATTTCCATCCTCCTGCCTTTGTAGCTCATTCCCTTCAAGGCCAAAACAACCATTCTCTCCACCGGATCTCTCACACGTAACACTTTTCTTTGACTTACACGCCTCCATCTCTTAACCGAGTGTCTGCATTTGCAGGTGACTTTGCATGTACCTTTGCGTTTGTGCCTTTGTATTTGTATGTTGTATGTGAATGTGCCTGGGTGTGTTTGTGAATGTGCATGTCTTTATGTGTGCATGTGTGTGTGTGTATGTATTGTATACAGGTGTTTGTGTGTTCATGAATGTGTCTATGTGTGTTTGTATATATACATGTGTGCTTTTTATGTGGGTTTGTGTGTGTAGGGGGTTGTACGTATGTGTGTATGTGATATATATATATATATATATATATATATATGTGTGTGTGTGTGTGTGTATCTGTGCATGTGTCTATATGTGGTGTGTGTATACGTATGTGTGTTTATATGTGGGTGTATGTATATGTATTTGTGTTTGTGCATATGTATATGAGTGTCTGTATATGTGTATGATATCTACATGTATATGTGGTTATATGTGTGCATATGTGTATATATGTGTGTATATGCATATATATGCATGTATGAGGGTGTGGGTTCTTGTTATTGCCTCATACCTCTCCCCACTTAGTGTTAGGGTATTCCAAGGCTCAGTCTTTGGAGTGACCTTTTCTTTGTGGACATTTAGTCTCTGTTCTTCATGGACATTTAGTCAACATTATTCATCCCCAAGAACAGGCAGTCGACATCAACTGAGAGCATTTTCAGAATTCTTGTTCTTGGGCTCCATTCAGACTGTGGATGGTGAGCACACTGATGAGGGACCATCACTCAAGGTGCTCTCATTCTCAAAGCTTCCAGCAAAAACATGGATCCTCAGTCAGACCTTTCCCCTGAAACCCAGCCCTGGCCGCCCCTTACCTGACAAACCTCAGACTCATCAGACACACCCTTTTCCTTCCTCTAGTCCTATGATTGATTCTAGCTGTGTTCATCAGTTCTCCCTGGTGCAAGCCTCCACCATCCAGCTGCCTGAGACTCTGAGAGCCTCCTAAGAAGCCTTGAAGTCACTGTGCCCAGACTATCCATCCAATTTAAGTCAGAGCAGATCCTGGCTCAGGACAAAGCTTGCCAGCACTCTTTTATAGCTAATAGTCAAAGTCCTTATGATTCCTCACACGATGCTTCACTGTCGGCCTCTTGTGACTCCGGCTCCCTCACAACATGTGCACATAGATACTAGATGCCTCTGATGTGGTCCTTGCCCTGTGCCTCTGTTTTAGTTGCACTAGCTCTTCACACATGCCTTGTGTGGGCCTCAGCTTGGCTCTTGACATTTCTATTGCCTGTATATATGCTTCCTTCGTAGCCTATGCAAGGCCAGACTCGTGTGATCCGTTTTTCCCCCATGTCTTTATTACCCACTCAATATCCCTGGAGTGATACTGGGACTGGAGTATCGTGCCTCTTCATGTCCACAACATCTAACTGCCTGGCAGAAGGCACGTTGTTTGTACAGTTATTTATCTGCCACTGTTCTTGAACATCTAGTTTGTCCACTGCTATCTCTAACACCAAAACAGAACCTGCTGCTCATGCTCAGTGAGGCGGGGGCGGGGCGGGGGCGGGGGCAGGGCGGGGGCGGGAGGGAACGTTAAAGAGAAGAAGAAGCAGGTGCCATGGTTCATCAAGAACCTCGCAAGTGTTTATGTGCAAACCAGCCCCATGTTTTTTATCTTGAGGAAATAACATGAAGCCAGATGGAGCCTGTTTATTTTCTTATGATGAAAACAACACATTTTGTTAATGAAATAAATTCTTGCGGAAAGAACGATTCCATTCTGCAATCCTGAGTGAGGCACCTAATACAGTAGTAGACCTTTGACTGGTGGTCTTAGCCGCATTATAACGCTGTGGAAGCTGCACTCCTGAAGGTCTCCCTTACCCTCTTCTGCATCTCAGGAGGTTTTTCAGAGGCTGTATCCTTCCCTTTCACCATGCACGGTTCAGTTCTGTCCATCAGTACCTCTAGCTGGCCAGCATCTTAAGTTGCTTCTGCATCTGATATGGTTCTCCCAAGAGCAGCACTTCCTTTGGATTGTCTCCTGATTATGTTTTACGATTCCACAAAACTCATGAGAATGATGCCCGTGGCACATCTGAGGGGGAGAGAGATCTGTGTCTTCCAAGAGCACGTTGACATCATCGCATGTCACCGTGGTCAGCCCACACTCGCAGGTCACAGCCGAGTCACTGTTGGAGTTTTGCTTATTGTTTTATTTCCAATGATGTTTTTCAAGAGTGTGCATTTGGGGTAAACCAAAAGCTGTTTTTAACGATAGTTAGAACTATTTGATACTTCTTACACTTGTCTGTGTCTTGTTTTGTGGAGTTGTGGATTTAATTAATAATGACTATTTATAACATCATTTCTCTGGGTACAGGGCTTTGCCAATTGTAAATGGATAGTCTGAAATAAGGTTTTTGAGACTATGGTCTACTGATTAGTGACTGTGTAGGTTCAGTATTCTAAGCACACGACTGTATCATGACAGTGTTCACCTTAGACTTTGTTGGTTGGAATAATTATATTAAACGCTACCATTTAATAATGTAAAAGTTACTCTTTTGAGTAACCCAATTAGCTTGTGGTTAAATACAGAATGTAATTACAGTGTTTTGATGTATCCTCACACTTCTTTTTCATGGTAGCATCTTGTCTGTGTCTTGCTGTGGTAGTGATGTCTGGAACACATCCTATATCTTTGTGTTTGTCACTACTCAAACTCCGAGGAAGCCAGACGGCAGACAGATACAAGTTTAAATTCAGGCTTGGTCGGTTGCCAATATTCTTGGAACCCATGATGCCAGCACCATCTGCGCTGGTTGAGACTGGAGCAGGGGAGAACACTTCAGAGTTGGTTCAAAGTCAGCATTTATATTAACGATGAGAAACTGTATATTTTTTAATTTATAGTCTAGCCTGGGTGCTCTCTGTGGCTGCCTTACGCTCACCTTTGAGTTTTTAACTCTGTTGTTGTTTTATCCACCCCACCCCCACCCCTTTTCTGTAGAAAGTGAGAATCTGGAGTGGAAAAGGAGGAAATGGAAGAAGACAGTTTCCTGGGGTTACTTCTTGGTACCCTACGTTCATTCTACTCAATTTTGCTCACACTTTTTTTTACTCTGGACAATTATAACAAAAAGAAAAAAAATTAAAAAGAAATCTTTTCTAGTCTTCATCAGCAAATAGTACTAGTAGAGAAATAAATATGTTTCTACGTTAGATGGCAACATTTGGGGACCTTTGCTCCTGAGGATTTCTGAACAATAGACACCCACACTCCAAAATACCTTAGATTTCCTGCACGGGGTGGGGAAATCAAGCTGTGGGGTGTGAAAGACAAGCTGAGGACTAAGATGGGTTCTGAGTTGAAGGTAGGCAGCTTTAGCTCAGATATTATATGTAATTTCTTCTCCATTATTAAATGGACTTTTAGAATTCTCTTTTGATTGCAAAAAGTATTTTCTTTTTTTTTAAAACAGTTCCAGATTTCTTTTCTTTCTGAAATATTTTTCAAATGCCCATCCATGGTTATAATAAATAAGATAAAACATCATAAAATAAGGATCTCTGAAAAGTCAGGGTCCGAGCTAAGAGTATTACAGAATAGAATTTGGAAATTGGATAAATTTTGGTCTAAAATTGTGAAAGTAAATGAAGATAAGATTGAAGGCATGTTAGACTGATTTGTCTGAGGAAAAATAGAAGAATTTTTAAAGGACCCCCCCCTCTTCCTCTTCTTTCTCTCCATCCCTCCTCCCCCTTTGTTTTTTCTTCTTACTCTGAAGAAGGAGGAGGAAGAGGGAACAGGAACAAGCCACTGTCCTTTTTCACTGCTTTCAGGATGAGTTGTTACTAAGTTTAATTCCCTCTTAACATCTTGTTTGTCAGATTCAAGTGATCGAGAGTGACAGGGCCACCAGAGGTGGACAAGTCTATACAACCAACACCAGGGGCCAGGTGCCTCCACTGGTCACCACCGAGTGTGTGATTCAAGACCAAGGTATTTATTTTCAGTCACTTTTTTGGGGGGAGGGGTATGTTTAAAATGTCTTACTGGTTTTTGTTGTTGTTGTTTAAACTAATACCTTGCCTCCTGTCGTCAGTACTATTATAGAGAGAATAGACCAGTTCCCTGTTAGTCCCCCAAGAACCCAAAAGGTGCTGCCAATAGAATTATATTCTCTGATGTAGTCATCCAAAGAACTTCAAGTGGTGTACAATACAATGTATCTGCTTGTTTGTTTTTTTTAAATTCAAATTGTGATTTATAGTTTAAGACAATCAGTTCCCTACTAGCATGACTTTGTGTACCATGCTGGGTGTCACTAGTGAAACAGAGGGGCTAAACTCTGCCAGCCAGCTCACCTGCTGTAGCAACTCTGAGGACACTGTTTTCAACAAGTCTCCTAACATTTTGGTTCTTGGTGGATTTCCCTCATTTTACATTTAGAGACCTGGTTTCTTAGTCTTTTTTAAATGCCTTTTTGTTTTTTACCCACCCTTTCTTCCTTCCTTCCTTCCTTCCTTCCTTCCTTCCTTCCTCCCTCCCTCCCTCCCTCCCTCCCTCCCTTCCTTCCTTCCTTCCTTGTATGTGTGTGTATACACGTGTATACATGTATGTGTATGTATATGTGTGTATATGTATGTCTGTTTGCATGTATGTGTGTTCATGTGTATGTGTGTGTGTGTGTGTGTGCCATAGAGCTCATGTGTAGGTCAAAGGACAGTTGTAGGAGTTCCTTCTATTCCATGGGTCCTGGGCTCTGAACTAAGGCTGTCAAGCTTGGAGGCAAACACCTTTACCCACCCTCAGCCCCACTCACTCTTTAGGATGCCTTCTGAGCTTCCTCTGGGTCCTTTATGTTAGAGAGCTCTGGGCTTAGTTAGTCCTTGTTCATTTTTGTTTGGCCACAGTCATTGCTGTAGTGACTTAGCCTACTTCCACATATCGTCTCTGCTCAGTGCTCCTAAAGGTACATAGCCAGCCTGGACTCAACTCCCATCCACTGTCTACTCAGACTTGCTGTTTGACAGACTGCCTAATACATTTCCCAAACTGGATATGTTCTAACCCAATTATGATTTCCACCCACACAACCTTAAAAACTGGCTCCTTTCCTGTTCTTTGCAGCCTTTCAGTTTTCAGGGATAGCAGTTTCCCATTCTTCTCCCTCCTCAGATTCACATGTACATAGCACCATTCCTGAAAACAGCTATGTTGATTACATCAACATGTACCTGGAATCTATGGCTCTGTACTCCGTCTCTATGGGGCTTGTTAGAGACACTACTGTTTGTCACTTGGCCCCTGCAGCAGCCTCCTTCTGGGTGTCCCTGACTCTCATTCTCCTCATCAGATCCAGGGAACAAGCCAGGTCCTGACACTCCTCTGCCCAACCCCAGCAGTGATGCTCCAATTCATTTGTAAAACCTTAGTGAGCTTCAAGAGTCTACATGGTCTGACCCTGTCCCTCCTCTGAACACAGCCTCGGCACTCCTACATAGACAGTTCTGTTCTTCCTCTGCTAGGCTTCCTTCCTGTGTAAGTTTGCCTGAGTGAGCTCCTTGTCTGCTGTGTGTCTGAGCAAATGTTACGTTTATATTGAGGTTGACCTTGCAAATATTTAAAATTTCAATCAGCCTCCTACTTTCAGGTACTCCTTAACCAAAGAGGCTATTGTTTTCATAGCATTTATCGTGTTCTGATGACCCACATAATGAAGTCATTCATTTTGTTTCTCTTATCCATGATATCTTCAAAAACATAAACTTTACAGTCTACAGAAAAACCTAGGACAGTGCCTAAAATGAAGTAGATATTCAATAAGCAATGATTATGTTCTCAGGTCCTATTAGTAGGTTATAAGTCTAAATATTTTAGATTAGTACTCTGGCTGATAATTAAGGCCTTCAATATTAGTTCCCCCAGGAGATTGAGGCAAAAGGATTCCAAGTTCAAGGCTTGTCTGATCTACAGGTATTTCAAGGCCAGCCCGGGCAATTTAGTAACAGTCTCAAAACTAAAAAGGCTAGGGGTGTGTATAACTCAGCAGCAGAGTGCTTGCCTAGCTTGTCAGGCTCGAGGTGCTATCCTTAGTACCAGTGAAAATAATTTAAAGCCTAGGACAGTGCCTAAAACATAGTGGACAGTCAATTTTATTTTTATTAATCCTATGAGCAGCTCATGTATGCATACAATGTATTTTGATCATATTCACCCACTTCTCAGATCCAGCTGTACCTTTGCATCTTTCCCAAACTCCTGCCTCCCCCCTCTCCCCAAATGACCTTTCACAATTTGTGCTGCCATTATGGGCATAGGGGCATTCACTGTGGTGTGGTAGACCTGCCAGAACCACAGAAAACTGACTCTCCCTCCCCCACAAGCCACCAACTGTCAATAGCACCTCAGTTAAGGGGAGGGCCTTTGTTCCCCATGCTAGAATGTTGAGATGGTCAATCGTGTGCAGATCATATACAAGCAACCACCACTGCTGTGAGACATGAGTGCAGTGGTTCTATCATGGCTAGAAAAACACCGCGACACTTGGATCCTCACAGCCAAATTGTGACTCGTACAATTTTTTCTGCCCCTTCTCCTGCAGTGTCTCCTGAGCCTTGGGTGGGAGGCACAAGTGTGAACAGTTGTTCTATCTGTGACTGAGAAATCCAGTCACTAATTCTCTGCACTCCCACAGTGGTTAAGTCTCTGTTTTGACTGTCATCTGTTGCTCACAGAAACTTCTCTGATGAGGTCTAAGAGCTGCACTAATTTATGAGTGTAGAGGTATACATTTAGAGGACATTTGGCAAGATAGTCGTCATAGACTTAATCCTAGGCCTGTGAGATCCCTAATCATGGGCTCTTGACCATAGTCACAGTGCTAGGCATGCATTTCCTCCTGTGAATTAGGCCTGGAATCCAAGAAGAGGGCAGTTGGTTGCCCCTATAACCTTCATGCCACAATTACAACAATGATTCTATCGTGCCATGCCATTCGCTCAGTGGATCCACAGTTGGGTAAGACTGTTGATAACATTCCCCCAAAGCAACCTGAAGAGTACCTTCTGGTACTATGAAAGTTCGCCAATAGGGAGGAAGCTTCCCAGTCAGGACCAACTGGATTTCTCTAAATTTGTAAGCAAAGTATATGATGTATTCATATAGGAATCTTACCATCAGAAGGATTTTATCATCGAGTTCTGATGGGAACCAAGGGCAATGACAATAGGCACTGGACTTCAACCTACAGTTTTGGGAGGAATGTTATTCATGTAGGGTATTTACACAATTAAATTATTTCATATGAAAAGTATGGACTTCATAAAATAGGGGTTTTCAGTATTATTTCCCAAACATTCACGGTGTTAATTTCCTCTAATCCATTCTCTTGTCTGCTTAAACTTCTCTCCCCATCATCCCCCTTTTCTTTTCACATCACCCGTGCTTTACTGTCCCCTGCCCCTTGAGGTCTTCCTTCACTATCATAGATTGCTTGCTATTGCTGTGATAAAGTCCATGACCAAAACCAATTTGAGAACGAAAGGGTTTAGCTGGCTTACACTTCCATATCACAGTCCATCATGGAGGGAATTCAAAGCAGTAACTCAAGCAGAGTAGGAACCTAGAGGCAGGACTGAAGCAGGGACGGTAGAGGAACCAGCTTACTCCACATGGCTTGCTCAGCCTGCTTTGTTACAACCACCCAGGAGGACCTGCCCAGGATGACACTGTATCCAGTGAACTGGTCTCTTCCACATCACTCATTGGTCAAGAAAACTCCCTGCAGCCTTACCTACAGGCAATGTGATGGAGACCAAAAAATTAACCAGGATATTCCCTTTCCCCACCAGTGGCTACTTTCTAGTTCCCTGAAGTCTAACAGGCACCCCAAGTCTAACAGGTACCCCAAGAAGAGCTGGACCAAGGAACTTTAAATCATAACCTTACTGATTTCCATAGTAGCTGTGCCAACTTGCACTCCTACCAACAGTGCCCAAGGGTTCCCCTTCCCCCACATCCTCACCAGAATGTGTGGTTGTATGTTTTTTTTCTTTTGTTTTATTTTTAAATCATAGCCATGCTGATTGAATTAAGATGTAACCTCAAAGTAGTTTCAATTTGCATTTTCCTCATGGCTAAGGATGATGAATACTTGTAAAACTGTCTCAGCCATTTGTCTTCTGAGAAATGTGTATTCAGTTCCTTAGCTCACCTTTTAATTTGGTTGTTTGTTTTCTTGGTGTCTAGTGTTTGAGTTCTTGTATATTATGGACAGTAATCCTCGGCCAGATGTGTAGCTAGCAAGATTTTTCCCAATCTCTGGCCTGTTTTCTCTTGAGCTGATTAACAGTTTCTTTTGTTGTACAGAAGCTTTTTAATTTTATGAAGTCACACTTGGTGACAATTGGTCCTATTTCCTGGATGACTAGAGTTCTATTTGGAAAGTCCTTACCGGAGCCTAAATCCTGAAGTGTACTCCCTACTCTTTGTTTTGCAAGTTCCAGAGTTTGGGTTCTAATGTTGAAATTTTTGATCCATTGGAAATTGATTTGTATCCAGGGTGATCAGGATTCTTATGTAGATACCCAGTTCTCCTAACACAGTTTGTTAATGATGCTTTCTTTTTGAAAAAAAAAAAAAAACTAAATTATTCTGATGACTAAAATATTCTTCATGGATGTTATTTTAATCTCCTGTGTGCCATATAGTACATATATTTGGTCAGAAAATCTAAAGTATATTGAAAAATGATTATGATTTTAAAAGTAACATTTCTATTACAAGTAGATTTTTAATATATAAATTCAACTTACAAACTTAAGAAAAAATGAAACAAATTGCAATTATATTTGACCAAGTCTCACTTGATCGTATGAAATGGTCTGCAGATAATTACATGCCCATGGCAGATGTCTTAGAAGTGGGGACTGGGAAAGAAGAGGTCTTTGTTCGACTGGATAGATGGCTCAGCAGTAAGAGCAATGCTCTTCTATAGGTCCCAAGTTCAGTTCCTAGCACCTATGGTAGGCAGCTCACAGCAGCCTGTAACTCTGGCTCCTGGGGATCTAGTGCCCCCTTCTGGCTCCATGAGCACCTGCACAGGTGCTTACCCCCCATCCCCCACAAGACAGACACTTCCATAAATAAAACTAAAAATAAATCTTAATAAAAAGAAATGACTGTGAACCTAAAACTGTATTCTTTCACCTCTTTATCTCTTTGTTTTGTGTCTTTCATAAACCCTCTCAAAGTCTATATTTGAACTACACTAAAGCCTAGCTTACAGAAAATACTAATAGTAATAAAACATTTCTTTCCTTTCTTTCCTATCTCTCTAGTAAAGTTCAGTAGTTTTGTCAATGTAGATCACAGAATTTTATACTACACCTTTTTTTTTTAAGAAACAAAGGAAAATGTATAGATAAGGGTGAATGGCTTAGATGTACTTTTTTTTTTTGGTTTTTTCAAGACAGGGTTTCTTTGTGTAGCCCTGGCTGTCCTGGAACTCATTCTGTAGACCAGGCTGGCCTCGAACTCAGAAATCCGCCTGCCTCTGCCTCCCAAGTGCTGGGATTAAAGGCGTGCACCACCACCGCTTCGTTTGAGTATCTTAGACCAGATATTTATTCTAACCAAGATTTGTCTGTGTGACTTTGGTTCAGGCCACTCCAGCCCCCGCTACATTCGGTGTACCACGTACTGCTTTCCATGCACGTCAGACATGGCTAAGCAAGCTCAGATCCCGCTGGCTGCTGTCATCAAACCCTTTGCTGACATTCCGTCAAATGAGGTAAGAAGGAGTAAAACAGATTCAGTAATCTACTTACCTACTCCAAAATGAGTCTTGACAGGTTTTTATTATTTATTATTCCAAACTCCGGGAAAGTGGATTAAATGTAAATGTCAAAAATACCTACTCAAACAATTCATCTGGAAATCAGAATCTTATATGCAGTATTACATAATGCCCTGAATACTAATTATGATGGTCTGAGTCATATTTTCATCCACCTTAATAGTGCACACAGAAAGTGTTGCCTAGGAGAATGATATCTAGTGACAAACCATGTGACTCATTGGGAGGTTTTATACCCATTTCAGGGCCCTGCCATGGAGTTGTTCTATTGGGAGAAGTCCTTGATGTTAATACATCTGCTTAATAGTTACTGTGCCAGAATGCTCACTAACTAAATGTTAGAGACACAGCAGAGATAAATCTATGTGTATGTGTGTTAGTTTGTAGGGATATACCCAATATATAGTTTAGTAGTAAAACAAAATAGAAAAGTGGCTCGTATTTAAGATCCATGATTGCTGTTAATATTGATGGAGGTTGCTGAGGTATGTGAGCTGATATCTGGACTGACAGAATTCTGTTCCTCATGGCAACTCTTCCTTTTATAAATGTCCTTAGTGATGGCTACTCAAATGCACAGTAGGGAAGGCTCAAAGCAGAGAACGTCTTCCTTCAGCGAGGCTTTGATGTGACTGATCACAGGAGTGCAGCCCTTGGCCTGAGCCATCCTATTCCATTAGCTACAAGTTAGAGTTCCCACTCGCTGCTCCAAGGACCCTTAGACTCAATCTCAGGTCTAGGGATCCTCAGAGGGAGGCTGATCTGCTATAAGGTGCAAAATCTTAGGAGGAACTTCTGAGGTTTCAAAAGCTTGTGCCAGGCCCAGTCTCCTCTCTCTCTCTCTCTCTCCCCCCCCCCACCCCCGCTGCCTGAAGATCAGGATGTAAACTCTCAGCTACTGCTACAGAGCCATGCATGTCTACTCCCCACCGTGATGATAATGTACTAACCCTCTGAAATTGTAAGCGATCCCCCAGTTAAATGATTTCCTTTATAAAATAAAAAACAAAACCAAAGAAATGCATGACTGAAAGCCAACATTGATTATATTTCAGCAAATCCGTATAGCTGTGTAACCTCAGTGCCTACCAAGATCTAAAACCATCACGGTTACCCTAGAGAAGCCCCTCCTGCCCCTCAGCCATTCCCACCCTCCACACCACCTCCTGCCCC
>NW_021621323.1:17088626-17108091 GCF_004785775.1 Grammomys surdaster | reverse complement strand
ATTCCCACCCTCCACACCACCTCCTGCCCCTCAGCCATTCCCACCCTTCACACCACCTCCTGCCCCTCAGCCATTCTCACCCTCCACACCACCTCCCTTCTTTGGTATCTACTGTTCAGACCTTTTCTATGACAGATGTGAATTTCTCATCTCCTATGGCTAAGGTTACAGAACCACTGTGCAAGTATGGTTTTCTCTCCCAACACAGCGAGTTTCATGGATCAGCGGCCTTTCTTTCTATTTCTGAGAAGGATTTCATTGTACAGATATGCCAGTCTGCTTACATAGTATTTTATTGGTAGACATCTGGGCTTTTTCTACCTCATTAATAAAAGTGCTGTGAACATGTTGTACAAGTCTTTCCATGAACATATGCTCGTTTTTCTTAAGCTAACATCCTCAGCCTCCTAAGGTAATACTCAGTGGTTTTATAAGAAACTCACAGACAATTTCCCAAAGTGGCTGCATCGTTTTGCTCACCTTGTGTTAACATGCCAGGTGTTCCACATCTGCCCTAGGGTTCAATGATGTCTTTGCTTTAATGTTAGCAATCAGGATGAGAATGTGGCAGACTCTGTGAGATATTCTTTATTTCAAGGTCTGTGATTTGAGCAAAATTTAATTTGAAAATTGTACACTGACTATTACACCACTCATATACACATCATTAATAAATGTTAATACTTGTTATATTGTGATTTTAAGAGAATGAACACATCCTAGGTATATGTAATTTCCAGTTTCCTGAGACACATTTGGTTTTTTTTCTCTCCTTTCTCTAGGGACAAACACAGGTACACTTGATGTCTATCCTCATCTTATAATAATACATAGCATTATTCTTCACTTAGCTGAGATGATGGCATTTGAATTATAAAGTGTGAACAGTCACAGTGAAGGATCTGTGTCACTTCTCTCCACTGTTGTCCCACTGCCGCTTTTAAGACAGCTCTTACCTATTTTTTTGCGATTCCTTTTACACTTAAAATATGCATATTTTAAAAATATACATATAATATGTATTTCTCCATTGACAGAGTCAGTATGTAAATTTCTATATTAGCGCTGGCACAGATGTGCGATGCTCTCAGTGGTTCTGTTTTTCGTTAGTGTGTGATGCCCTGGGCCCTTGCGGCTGTTTGCAGAGCTGCCTCACCCTTCACAGCAGGGAGGCGCACATGTAGGAAGAGAAACGTTGTTACCACTTAGTAAGAGAAACATCCTTACCGCTGTGTGTGCCAGTTTGAGACTCACACTGATTGTAAAACCACTTTTGCAGCCTGAGTCCTGCTGTTGAGCAGCTGTGATCTCATAAGTGTGCCTGCAAGAGCCATGGAGTCTCTTCTCCTTGGGGTGGGATTGATGGAGATGGACTTTTTCTGCCTTGCCTTTGATACCTGTACCTTTCATAACCAGGAGAAGATGAGTTTGTATCTTAAAAAGCTACACTAAGAATATGTAAAATAAGAAAACACTGCAGGTAGAAGTCCTGTCGTGTATCAAAATTGTGGATGTGGGATTTTGGCCCCTGACAGTGTCCTTGTTGGATATCCTGTGCTCACTGCAGTGAATTTGCCTGATTTTTAACGAGGCATGAATAAAGCTACCCCTAATCTCCTCCTGAGATAGCTAACTTGGATCAAGATCCCTAGAAGAGGGTTGGGATTCAGTCAATAAGGTAGCAACTTCATAGGCATGAGGACCTCAATTGTGACCCCGGTCAATAAATAAAAGCAGGGCACAGCAGGGCACAGCAGGGCACAGCAGGGCACAGCAGGGCACAGCAGGGCACAGCAGTGCAGGTTTGCTGCTCTAGGACCTGAGCAGAATAGGCAAGAGCTGGTCCTAGGGAACTGATGGAGAGCCAGTCCAGCTGAATTAGTGGGTTTCAGGTTGAGTAAGGGACCTTGTCCACCCAAAATAAGTTGACAGCAATGGAGAAAGATACCCACCCTTGGCCTCTGTTCTTTGTATACATGTATACATACACATATGCATATACTCCCATGAACATACCTACAACATACACAGACATGTATTCACCCAAAGAGACACACACACACGCTTGGAACAGAATAAAACTCAACAGTGGTTTGCTGTAGATGTGTGACTCCTTGGCCTTTATTATGTTTGTTTTAGTAGGTGTTTGTTGTTGTTTTGAGACAGGGTCTCCTGTAAACTGGCTTTCATCTCACTATGTAGCCAAGGATAACCTTGAGCTTCTAATCCTCCTGAGGGAATAATGTGGTATGGGCTGGACCCAGAGCCCCATGCACACTAGGCCAGCACTTGGCCTGATGAACCACACTGCTAGCCCCCAACGTTCCTGTTGGCATCTTAATGTTGATAATATTGATAATGCTTTTAATATTAATAATGCAATATTCAATAATGCGTTTCTAAAAAGTAAATCTGATGTTAAAGGAGATTTTGGATGTTGTTGGGAAAAAAATCTTTCAGCCATTAATCTAAGCCTTACCCCCAAATTATACAGACATTCCACCAAGTCTGAATATCTGCTTTTTATATTTTAAGTCAATAGTTTTACCCAAATGCTCTCCACCCTCAAGGTTTCTGTGCCAACTTGAGCTCCAAGAAAGTCTTTGAGCTTTCAGAAGCCATAAGCAGGTTACACTGACTGCTGACTTTCAAAATCTGACTTGGGGAGAAGCTGTACTTGAGAATAAAAATACATTCTTTCAGTATTTGTAGACAGTGTATACTGAGCAGCTGGATGTATTTAATGGTGCTGCCTCCTCTGCAGACTGGTTCTGCCAGAAGCTCCACCCCTTTCATCAGAGCATCAGAAGATCAGATGGACAGATGTGAGGGACCCCCACCCCTGTTATGGTAGTGTCTCCTTGATGAAGAATTGTCTACCAAAAAAAGAACCAAACAAAACAACAACAAAAACACGTTCATTTTTGCTGATTGAAATAGAAAGTAACAGAAGAGGGATGTGACGGGTGTGACAGGGGTGTGACAGGGGTGTGACAGGGATGCTCCGGGGAGTAGGTCTTGGAGGGAATGTCTACTCCATGGCCTGGACTTAAATGTGGAGAGCCATTGACCATGGAGAAACACCATTGAAAAACAGTGGCAGCCAGCCTGAGTGATATCTATCTTTCTTTCTATCTATCTATCTATCTATCTTTCTTTCTTTCTATCTATCTATCTATCTATCTATCTATCTATCTATCTATCTATCTATTCATCCATCCCCCTCTTTCTCTTTTCTCTCTTCTCCATATCTCTGTCTGTCTCTGTCTCTATCCCTGCCTCTGTCTCTCTCTGTTTCTGTCTGTCTCTCTTTCTTTCTCACTTCTGCCTCTCCCTTTCCCTTCCCTTTCCTCTCCCTCCCTCCTTCTCTCTCATTCTCTCTATCCCCTCTTCCCTCCCTGCTTCATTCAACCAATAATCACATACCCAGATGCTTCTCATAGAAACTCCAGGTATAAGATGCGAAAAAATGAGTCCCTATTCTCTGTGCCTGCTCACTCTGCTGGATACTAATCAGCATTACTGTCTTTTATTTAATGGCTCAGGTTAGAAGCCAAAACTCAGTAAATATAGCTGGCAGTAGAAAATGAGGGACAAAGCTGTTTTTGTGTTTTATTATTTGTTTTTTTGAGACAGGATTTCACTATGTAGACTAGGTTGGCCTCGAACTTACAGAGATCCACCGATTTCTGAGTGGAGTACTAGGATTACATGTGTGAGCCACCATGCTCAACCCTCAAGACAATAAGTTTTAAAATACCTTTCTTGGGACTAAAGAGATGGCTCAGTGGATAAGAGCACTGGCTGGTTTTCCAGGGTCCTGGGTTTGATTCCCAGCACCAACATGGTGATTCAGAACCATCTATTACTTTAGTTCCTGTGTATCCAAGGCCTTCTTCTGGCCTCCGTGGGCTCTAGGCATGTACCTGGTTCACAGGCATACATTCAGGAAAAAGCATTCACATACATAAAATAAAAATAAATAAAAAAGACTACCTTTCCTATGCAAATGGATTATATGAGTACCATTTTCCATATGAATATCATTCAAAATTAGTTCCTCCTATAATAGGTGACTTATTGTTTTAGGATTTCCTAAATGGTTAGATTTTATTTGGTGTGGACTAACATGACCATCATCACTACACTGTGTAGAGCCTTTCTGAGTAATCTCCTGGTTTGGCATCTCACAAAAGAATTTATGTAGCCCAGCTTTTTAATCGTCGGTTCTGTTGTTTGACAAAACCTTTAAAAGTATGCACTGTGTTAGCAACGGCCTATAAAAATAACCCTTGCCAGGCAGTTATTATCAGAGGCTGTTCCTGCCAGCATTTGCTTTGGAGATGGCTGCTGCTTCCAAGGGCAGGGCTGGTTCATCACTGTCTAACATGCCACACTGCGTACCATGAAACCTTAAGTTTTAGACTGTATTTTAAGTGGGGCTCATCTCTATGTTCAATATAGTTAACCCTGAAGTATATTTTTTTGTCAAGTTACTGATCATATTTACAATTTTGTTAAATCTTTTTACTTTTGATGCAGTATTTTAAAAACTGAGGTGGAAATCCTCTTGATGTCAAGTACTAAAAGACTGAAGGTCATAAATAATTTCATTTGGATGTTTTTCTGTGAAATGTGAGATCTTTACATTTTGTTCATCCATCTGGGTAGATATGTAATGAGAAGTATGCGTTACAATCCAGATGGCAGAGGCTTCTGTTCATCTATGGCTATTTGTGTGGACTTTGTACTCATTAGTGGATACAGTAATAAGGTCATTTGTTTCCTGTTGCGTTAGCGGTGCTGAGCTTTGGTCGGTAGCTCTACACTTTGCTGTCGCTATCTTTGTTACTTTATGAACTTTAGGATCTGAACCAGACTTTAGAGCTAAGGAGAAAACTCCAGCAATTCTTGATCAGGACAAGAGAAATTTGCAAACATACAGCTGCTTTTTTTTTTCCAGTGCGAAAATGGGGTCTATAAATCTACTCTTGTTTGTATAGTTTGCATATAGAGAATGTTTTATCTGAGATGTGGTTTAGTAAAGACGCTTGTCTACTGTTTGTTACTCTTTTAGTCCTTTCTCTGAGTGGTTTCATATTCTTATAACTCATTATGTATGAAGATGATAGCCTTGGAAAGAAATAAGAATTATGTTCAAGAGCTGGCAAATGGTGTTAACAGAAAAAGGAAATGAGCCTAGTACCAGTGTATTCTGTCAGGGAAGGTCTTTACATCTGTGTGGAGGGAACTGAGCGTCATGGTCATGCATTGACTTCCCAGCCAGTCATGCATGCTTGAGGTGACAGATTATGGCAGAGCAGATACTCTGTTTAATACACCAGAGGAAAAATATTCTGTCTCCCTAGAGCATAGTTTATGTCAGGATGACCGAACACATCCATCCTCCTTTTGGGAAAATTACAGTTTGTAAAGTACATGTCACCCTCTTCCTCCCCTTTCTTGTCTCTGTTCTCTTTTTATGATGAGGCTCTACAGGTTTAGGCTGTTTAACGTCTGTACTGTCCCAGGGCCAGGGATTGATGCTTCTGGAACTCTGATTGGAAACAGTTCTTCAGGCTCCACTGGGCTGGAAGGAGCAAGCCGAGGTTTTATTTGGTTAAGTATGAAGAAGGGCATTCCTTTTTCTCACTAAGGGCAATGGGTCCTTTTGTTCCTCTGAATTTATGAATGAACTCGTGTGTGAAGCCAGATTGTCGTATTCTCTGAAGACCAAGATAATTCAGAATTCATCCGTCAATAAGGAGGACCTCCTTGAAGTTGTATAGACAAAGTTCAACTAAGTAGCAGGATTGTGGTTAGTTTATAAGTCTTTAGGCATCTAAATTAGTATTTTCAGCAGAGCTACTCATAATTGGGTCTGTTGCTAACTGTGTTGCAGTGAAGTATAAGTTTGTATCATATATTGGCCATTTTGCTTTATACTTGCAAATGACTATAGGCCGTTAATAACTTTACCTTCCTACAAATTCTGTGGGTAGTAAAAACATCATTTTGGAATCTACTTATTAAAATGCATTTTAATAAGTTTACCAATATTTGTGAAGAACTGACTTAGCTCATTCTCTCACTTATTAATGAGAAAGACTAACTGGAAAGGACAGACAATAAGACAGTTATGAAGAATCTTAAGATGTTTAAGGAAATATTCAAAATTGACTCTGTTCTTCAAACCATAGTTTATGGCATCCAAGTGCTAGAAAACCAGGTGAGGAGCCCAGAGGTGATTGCAGGCCTTTGCTGGGGTTTGTTGATTGCAGGACACTGCCAGGTGCTTGCTGTCAGGACCGTGGGCCTCCATTCCTGGGTCAGGGCTGTTATAGGTTCAGGACTAGAAAGCAGTTGCTGCCTGTCACTTATCCAGTCTCTGCTGGGCATCTAGCCTGCACTGTCTTATGTTTATATAATTCATATGTTATTAGAAATTCATGTGGGCAAATATGCAGCTACTTTCATACATAAATATCTATGTTCTATCAGTAAACTACTACACAATATTGTGGTCTCTCTAGTTCCTTTTAGAATTTAAAGGAGACTTACGACTTAAATTATTTTTGAACAGGTGGTTCAATATCCAAGTTGACCCTAAAGGCATGTGTTATAATACAGTCCAAGCTTTACTGCAACAGTTTGCATATGTTGACCAAAGGAAAAACTTGGAAAAGTAAAGTGCATATACTAAAATAGAATACTAGGAACATTTGGGTGCCTCTATTGTATAAAGTTACTTTTAAACAGAATCTTAATCAGTCTTGTGACTGTGCTGTGAACAGGTCTGGCAGCTGAAGAATGTGACCACCCCTTATAGAGCTGTGCTATCATGCTATACCAGACTGTGGTGAATCCACATTTGTCAGGGCAAAGCTTGTTTGAATTCTGTTTAAGTTACAGTTTAGACACAAATCGTACTGAGCCAGTTTTCTCAGTCACAAAGGTATTCTCTAGAATTTTTCATTTTTTGTTAGATGAAGAATGATCTCAGGAGAAATAAGCGTTAGAGAAAACCATCCTGCCATGCTTTAATGTACAAGGAAAGTAAGTTTGTGGTTTACAGCCTGGTGGTTGAGGGTACTGTGTTCCACAGCCCGAGGTTAGACTAGACACCAGCTTCTCTGATAGGAGCTGAGAGGAGCACCTGGAGGGGAGCTCCCTAACATATACTTGCTTTCCTCCTCTTCCTCCTCTTTTTCCTCTTCCTCCTCTTCTTATTCCTCCTCTTCTTCTTCTTCCTCTTCTTCTTCCTCCTCCTCTTTCTCTTCCTCCTCTTCTTCTTTTCCTCTTATTCCTCTTTCTTCTCTTCCTCTTTCTCTTCCTTTTCCTCTTCCTCCTCCTCTTCTTCCTTCTCCTCTCCATTTGTTGTGGCTTTTAAAAAAAATTTTCTGTTTTTAAAAAATGACTTGATGTTTTTATTTATTGTTTGGAAATTTCACATGATACAACCTGATTCCATTCACATCCTAGTCCTTCCCAGCCACCCCCTCCCCCTTATGACCTCTCCCAAAACAAAAGAGGGAAAAAAAAAGAAAAACAATTCCAAGTCCAGTTTCTGTTGCCCATATATTTACTGGAGCATGGTAAAACGTGCAGTGGCCAGTCCCGTAAAGATAACCAGGCCCTTCCCTAAACAGCAACAAATATAACTCACTTAGAAGCTAGAGGGTGTGTATTGATCAGAGGTCCATTTGGGAACTGGGAGTTGGTTCTCTTCTTTTGTGTGTGTTACAGGGATTGAACAAAGAGCTTCAGACTCCTTGGTAGGCACCCTCACCTGCCCAGCGCCATCTTGCCTGCTGCCACGCTATTTATCTTCTAGATCTCAGTTTGGATCAGGAGAGCTTTCCACCCCAGCTGCCCCCTTCTCCTCGGCACCCCTCCTCACACATGCCTCTCTTGTGAGCTTATAAGTTTGTGTTTGTATACATGATGAATCTCCTTCTACATGCTTTTACAAACGTAGAGACCATTCTGGGTTTTCTCCTTATTGCAGTCTCAGCCTAAAAAAACATTTTAGTTCTAGATACTATTTAAACGTTATCATTACACGGTGTCTCCTACATGTGGAAGCACTCTGCTAAGGTTCTCACTGTTGAGATATGTACTCAAGTGATTGCTGTGCATCTCTCTTGTGATGTGAGGGCTGCATTTGCGGTGTGGATGCTTTCATGGAAAACAACCTTGTTTTCGTCTGCCTTTAGTCCCCTACCAGGAAAGAGCACTGCGCTGTCTAGGGTAGCTGTTGCTTAAGGCATTTCTTTGCAGTAGAAATGTTTTAGGCTTCGCTTTTATCCCAATGCCACAGCATTTGTTTCTACCACTGCATCTCACTTCTCGAAGCTACGCGGTGTTTATACATGTGCGCATGTCCGCACATGCGCACGTGGGGAACGTTATGAGTGATACATATGAAAGAGCAGCTGAAGTTCTCATGGTTTGTTTGGGAAAATAAGACCATCATTGACTTTTGTTTAAAAGGCAGTAAGGACTCTTGACTATAAACAGGATATCAGTATCACGGTTAAAACATCCGCAATTCATTAAAGCAAATATCTAGTCAGTGTCCAGAGTTAAGCAATTCTCTTGCACATGTGTTTTAGGCACATTATTTCAGTAGTGATTTAGGTTCATAACAAAGATGAAAATCTAGAAGCCTGCCATGGCTTCCTGTTCCCGCACAGGCATAACCTCTCTCAATATTAAACCAGACGCAGCTTGTGTGTTAGGGTTGATGAGACAGGAGTCATTGCTTTTATCAGTTGGAACCCGTGCTTTCCAGTAGGGCGCATTGGCTGTGGGGGTCTTTAGTGTCATCTGTATCCTTACTGTCACATCTCACTGCCCTCAAATCCTGTGGGCCCGCTTATCCCTTCCCGCCCACTGGTTGTTTTTCTCTGCAGTTTCCTCTGGCCAGAATGTCCCCTAGCTGGAACTGTCCGCGTTTAGCCTCTTCAGCTCGACTAGTTTTGTTTGTGATCTGATGCAGCAGTTTCCTAAAGATGACATTTCCCGAGTAGCCATGATGCAGGAGTAAACAAACCACTCGTTTATTTGAGCATGTAACTTTCTCATGGTATCATTGACTTTATTTAAAAATAACAAAGTCTTGAAATGACAACATACAGAAGAGCTATCAGTATAAGTGTGGTGTAGACGGATCCCATAGACCCCACCGACTCTGAAGATCACTTTCCGTAACCCTAAGCTGGGCTGTGGAGATAAAATGAAACGTATTACACTCTCTGTGCTGAGATGCGACTTAATTTTCTTTTTGGTTTACAGCACTTCATACTGTAAGGTGTCTTTTATAGTTAGAAAAGGGTTTCCTAAGCTCTTTATCTAAAGAATTTCAAATACATGACCTCATTTTTTTTTCTTACAGAAAAAAGATAGGGATAATGTATGTTAGCTTATACTTAACAGTTTTTATTATGCTTTTATATAAATTAAGAGACATCTTTCTTATTATAGCTCATTATTGATTTATATAAAAATATAAAGTATCTCTAGATGCCTTCAAATGGGTGACACACCTTTCTATATATTTCTTTTCAACATTTAAAGATCTTATTTTCAGTTCTGTCCCCCAACTGGTCCTTGTGAGCTAGATGCCTGCATCAAATCATCTCTCCAAATACTTTGCTGGGTCTTGGGAAGGGAAGTGCCAGTCCATAACTACAGAAATGGTTAATTACCAGTATTTACACTGATAGCTTGTTGAACTGCATGCATCTTGGAGTCCTGTATTTTTCCCACTCAGAGTGAAGTTTGAGAAAAAGTTTCAAACAAATGTATTATTTTCCATAGATGTAATTGTGAAGACAGATGGTAATTTAAATTATGCCTCTTTATAAAAATAAGTTTCATAATTATATAATCATATCTTCAATTATAACAATATTTTAATGATCATGAATACCACAATCCATACAGTAAACATTGTTATTTGATTGGTAGTTTATAGGTGGTGTCCACTTTTGTGAAGGGTAATTGATTGATTACCATCTTATTTCAAAATGAGATTTCAGAATAGCCATTTATTCAATTCAATAACTAGTTGGTGTGCATGCAGTCTGGGCTGGGTGGTGTTCCGGGCACTTAAGATTTGTTAGTGAAAAGGAGGCAAGGAATTTGCCCTGGAAGAACTTCAGTTCTAAAGCAGAGAAGTAAAACCTTGTCAGATTATTTAACACTGTAAGAACAGGCAGGGTAGGGACAGGATAATTTCTTGGATCCAGCTTTAAATTAAATTGGATGGGTGCTCAGCTAGGTCGAGCTGACACCATGCCCTCACACGGACCCTGAACAGATGGAGGTTGTTTGGAGAGGTTTCCATAACTGGAAAAGTGAGACCATGAGGGGGACCTCCCGTGATTGGTAATTCTGACAAATGCAAAGGCAGTGGCTTCAATCTTTTCACCTCCTGTTTGAGGAAGAGATACCTAATAGATACCATGTATCCTATTAGGGAAGAAACACACTTGATCCCAAGGAGTTTAAGTCCAAGATAAGCTTTCAGTGTCCCTGGAACATTGTGTGTTGTCTTTTCAATTAAGCATGCCTTTTTTAAGTGGCCTGCATTTGAACTCTAAGATACAGTTCTCTTTTAGAGATAAAAGCACAACTATAATTGGTCAAGGTTTATGAGAAGTGAAGGGAATGATATTGAACTTCAGAGGTCCTGTGTGGTGCATTCATTGTGCAGAGTTTACCCAGAAGTCTCTAACACCCGTTCCATCAAGAAGAGCAATGTGGATCTTCGCAAACTCGTCACTTAGCTGTCAGGCTAACCAAGTCCAAGCAGACCACTCTTTGTCTGAGGACGATGACCTTTTATAGTCCAGTCTTGTGCCAGTGCTGCCATTCAGGAAACTTGATACTGCTCCCAATGTGCTGATACTCGTTTTTAAGATTAGTTATTTTAGTTATGTGCATTTGTGTATGTCTGTGTGTGGATTGGTGCACGTGGATGCACTGCCCGCAGAATCCAGAAGACTTAGATCCTGGAGCTGGGGTTCCAGGAGATGGTGTGCAAGCTGCCCGATGTGGGAACTGGGAACCAAACTCAGGTCCTCGGGAAGAAGTGCACAGCACATTCTTAACCACTGAGCTGTCTCTCTCTCCTTTTTAAATTCACTTTGCATCCTGATTACTGCCTCCACTGCTGACTACCCCCTTCTGTAACCCTTCCTCTCCCCTCTCCCCTTCTCTGAGAGGGTAGAAACTCCCTTTGGGTATCCTCCACCCTGGCACTTCAAGTTTCTGGGAGGCTAGGTGCTTCCTCTCCCACTGTGGCCAGACTAGGCAGTCCAGCTAGAAGAACATATCCCACAGACAGGCAACAGCTTTTGGAATAGTTCCAATTCTTGTTGTTCAGGACCTATATCAAGACTAAGCTGTATGTCTGCTGGATATGTTCCAGGGGGCCTAGGTCCAGCCCATGTATGCTCTTTGATTGGTGGTTCAGTCTCTGAGAGCCCCTAAGGGTCCAGGTTAGTTGACTCTGTTGGTCTTCCTGTAGAAATCCTATCTCCTTTGGGCCTTCAATCCTTCCCCCAGTGTTTCCATGAGAGTCCCCACGATGTATCCACTGTTTGGCTGTGGGTCTCTGTATCCAATTGAATCAGCTGCTGGGTAGAGCTTCTCAGAGGACAGCCTTGCTAGATTCTTGCCTGCAAGCATAACAGAGTATCATTAATAGTGTCAGAGTGCTTGCCCATGGGATGGGTCTCTAGCTGACTGGTTATTGCTTGGCCATTGCCTTAGTCTCTGCTCCATCCCCTGTCCCTGCATTTCTTGTAGACAGGATAGATTTGGGGTAGAAACTTTCGTGGACGGTTTAGTGTCCCAGTCATCTACTGAAGTAGATCTGTGTTTATCATCCCACACAAAACTCAAGTCCAAGGGGATCAAAGACCTCAACATAAGACCAGATACACTAACTTGAATAGAACAAAAAGTGGGGAATAGCCTTGACCTCCTTAGTACAGGAGACAGCTTCCTGAACAGAACACCAATGGCTCTGACTCTAAGATCAACAATTAATGAACAGGACCTCATGAAACCGAAAAGCTTCTGTATGACAAAAGACAAGGGCAAAACAGAAGCCTACAGATAGAGAACAGATCTTCATCAATCCTACATCTGATAGAGGGATAATATCCAAAATTTATAAAGAACTCAAGGAGTTAGACACCAACAACCCAAATAACCCAATTAAAAATTGGGGCACAGAGCTAAACAGAGAATTTTCAACAGAGGACTCTCGAATGTTCGAGAAGCACTTAAAGAAATGTTCAAAGTCCTTAGTCATCAGGGAAATGCAAAGCAAAACAACTCGGAGATTCCCTCTCACACCGGTCAGAATGGCTAAGATCAAAAACTAAGGGATAGCACATGCTGGCGTAGATGTGGAGAAGAATACTTCTCCGTCGATGGTGGGAGTACAAACTTGTACAACCACTTTGGAAATCAATTTGCTGGCATCTCAAAAAACTGGGAGTAATTCTACCTCAAGACCCAGCTATACCACTCCTGGGTATATACCCAAAAGATGCTCCACCATACCACAAGGATACATGCCCCACTATGTTCATAGCAGCCTTATTTGTAATAGCCAGAAGCTGGAAACAGTCCAGATGTCCTCAAGGGAAGAATGGATAAAAGAAAATGTGGTACATCTACACAGTAAAATCATTCAGCTATTAAAAACAAAGACATGAATTTTTCAGGCAAATGGATGGAACTTGAGAATATCATCCTGAGTGAGATAACCCAGACCCAAAAGGACAAACATAGTATATACTCACTTGCAAGTGGATAAAACACAGGATACTCATGATACACTCCACAGACCCAAAGAAGCTAAACAAGAAGGAAATCCCAAGCAAGAATGCTTGAATCCCATTTAGAAAGGGGAATAAAATAGTCATAAGAGAGAGATGGAGGGAGGGAATTGGGTGGAAGAGGTGATAGGGAGGGGGATGGGGGGGTTCAGGATCAGGTGCGAGGAGGGACAGGAGAGAGGGCCAGATGGCCATGAGAATGAATAGAAATCTGCAACTGACAGGGGTTGGGGGGGCATCTACAGGATGTGACAGAGACCTGGGATAGGGGAGACATTCAGGAATCAATGGGGGTGACCTTAGCTGTGACTCACAGCACTGGAGATATATGGTTATATAAAGAGGCCATCCAGAGCCGTCTCTTTAGCTTGCATGCTGATGTTTACTTTTCCTCCTGAAGGCAGAGTAACTTAATCTTATATATTACTCCAGAATATTATCTATTTGTAAGTTTGAGCAGTTTTACATTTTTTCCCTCAATGGTGCAGTAGAGCCAACTGCAGAAATTCTTAAAAATATAAATGTGATCTTTGAGTTGTATGCAGAAGGTACATGGTGTGATGTTTAGTATCACTCAGAAAAAAAAAAAAAATTCTTCAGGCATGCGAGTCACTGTATGTTCAGAGGCTGCCAGAGGCAGGGGCTGAGAGACAGAGTTTGGCATTGCCTCTGAGACTTTAGGCTAGCTTCACGGTAGGACTGCCTCCTGTCCATGAAGGCCCTGGCATCCGAACTACTGAATGTTGTCATCCTTATGGTCAGCTCCAGCGGAGGGCACCACGTCCCAGAGTGTCACCCAAAACTCTGCTCTGCAGTGCCTCCTTGTGGAAGAACTTCGAGGCCAATCGCAGTTACTGTGGAGCAGCACCTGGAGAAAAGCCTTTTGGTTTCAGGTCATGTGGCCATGAGCCCTGTGGTGTCAGAGCTGGAGGTCTTGAGCCAGAAACAGGGACTCTGAGATGGTTTCTGACGATACTGGCACAGGCTGAAGCCCTGGACACAGCCTGTGATCTGGATTTAGTGACCAGTCAGAGCGTGCTCCATTTGAAACTTAAAGATTATGCCGCCCAGTGCCGAATTCATTCTCCTCCGTGGCAGGGCTTGCTGACGTCACTGGCAAACCAATAGTCCAATGCGAGGAGGAACCCCATGCTGCCAGGCTACGTGGGTGCAAAGATTCATCAAAGTCGTTCAGGAACCAGGGTATCCACCAGTTTTCTGGGGTGGAGACTAACAACACACGGTCTCCTGTTTACACACTCTTCTCAAAGAAGATCATGCCTCATGCTTTTTTTTTTTTTGAGACCAGGTTTCTCTGTATAGCCCTGGCTGTCCTGGAACTCACTCTGTAGACCAGGCTGGCCTCGAACTCAGAAATCCACCTGCCTCTGCCTCCCAAGTGCTGGGATTAAAGGCGTGTGCCACCACTGCCCTACAAGATCATGCCAATTTGTCGAAAGGAGTAAATACTGAAAAAGAGGGAAAGGTGACTGGAGGTGAGGGTGGGGCAGAGAACTTGGGGTGTGGGTGTGGGTGTGTGCACGTGCGCGCACGTGCGCACACATGTTCACACGAACTCTGGGGCTAAAGGTAAAGAATGTGTCTAGGGGTGGGGCTCATGCAGTTTTCCCCCTTCTATGCCCCGTTTTACGTTAGCTTGTCTATTGGTGGTGTCGTTGTTCAGGTCTTGTTTAGGCAGCCATGTTGGTCCAGCAATATTGTGGATGGTGCTTCCCTCTCATTTCTCAGAGAGAATTATTCTTTCCCAGAGATGGGCCTCATACTTGGTTATCCAATACCAAGGGGTCAACTCTGAAATTTTATACATACAAACAGAACTAAATGACCTAAGTTGTTTATAGCTAAATATTTATATATGTGCATATATGTGTGTGTATACTCATAGGTATACTTACATACATGGATATATAAAACTCAATATATTAATTATATTGATTATGTATAGCTAATTATATAATTAGTCCATTATATAATTAATATATTAGTAAATATATATTAATCAAAAGAGACCAGGAATTTGAGAGAGAATGAAGGGGGGTTGGGAAGGATTGGAGGGAGAAAACATGAGAGGGTTGGTGAGGGGGAAAGGAAAGGGAGGAAATGATGTAATAATACTTTAATTAAAAAATTAAGAAAGGTATCTAGTGAGGCGAATGCAAAAAATAAGAAGAGCCAGGCGGGCACTCACCCACAGGATTCTGGAAGCCATTGGCCAGCAGGTGACTAAGCTTAGGCGTGGTTGCTGGGCCTCATACCAGCATCAGCCATCAGCATCGGTACTGTGCTTTTCTCTTGGCTGCGGAGACATCTCCTCTCCATCACAGTGCTGCCCAGAGCCATGACTCAGCACTGGGCGCTGTCTGTTCTGTTGTTACTGTGTCCCTTGATTGCCAGGGTGCGGAACAGGAGGTGGGTGCTGCTGTGGAGGTGCTGGCTTCTTTAGACCCTTTGTGTTTAGGTCATGGTGATGACCACTGCTGTGCTGGCGGCTCTCAGTCCCAACAGCATCTCTGTTTTCCTATGTAGAGTCCAGGAGAAGTTGGCAAAATAGTAACAACATTTAAAATACACTTTTTCCTATTATCTTAGTAAATTTGGTAATTGCCTTAATTTCTTATAATATATTAATCTATCTTTTATTAGTTTGTTTTAGAATAGTTTTAAACTGTTGGATAATTTTAATAAAATTTATATTTATTAATTTCATGGTGTACTAGCTACTCTTAAGTTTGGCTAAATGTTACTAAAGTTATACAAGTGTTTTCGACCCTTATCTTGGACATTGCCCACAGGCAACGGTTTTCAATTTCAATCTCACAGTGCCACCTACTGGGCATATTCTATAAAAACAATTTTAAACTTTTGGCTTTGTGGGTTTATTATTTAGCAGCTTTCTGTAACTCCTCTGCCCTTGGATAGACAATCTACAGCAAAACCTATGTGACAGATTATGTGTGTCAAGGCATGCTCTCAACTTAGACGCTTCCTCCCACAGCCTCCCTATGGCCAGAATTACATGTTTCTGCTCTTACTCTGTCTTTGTATTTACCGTGTTTGTAACAATGCAGAAGCCCAAACAAAAACCTACTGCCTAAAGATCTTGGAAAATGTTTGTGGGTTTTCCTACATAGGGATTCATCCTCTTGAGCATCTGAATTTGCTTTGAAGATGTAATCTGTGACTGGTTTTAATCTCCTTCCTAAGCTAAAAATAGCTTTTTTTGGTGGTGGTTGGCGATGTGTTCTTTCTATCCATGCCCTGGCCTTAAAGAAACTGCACGTCCGTGCTTGGCTCTCAACTGTCTGTTCCATGCATGGGAAGCCCCACCCAGGCAGGTAGTGACTCAGAGGCCAAGGCAAGGCTGTCACCATCGCATGAAAGAGTGAAAACGACCTGATCATTAAAATAGGAACACTCACAAAACTGTATCACTGATACTAAGGAGATGTTGATTGACTCTGTGACACCTGCTTCTTTAGTGTAGAAAAATAATCTAAAGTTGTTTTTTTGTCAATGATTGCATATTAATGCTCCTGGGCACGGTGCCTGCCTTGGGACATGGTTGATAGAATCAGGTACACTCCACTGGGGAAAACGTATTTTTTTTTCCTTTACTAGCAGATATCAGTTGGAGATTGCTTCTTGGTTAGGGAGGGGTAAGGTCTTGAGTCAACTTCCCCTTCTCAGTACTGGGATTGTGTCTGGTTGGAACCTGTGCAGGTCTTGTGTGTGCTGTCACAGTCTCTGTGAGCTCACAGGCACATCCATCCTGTTGTGTCTGAAAAATAAAACAAACCAACAACAATAATAGCAACAACAACAACAACAGCAACAAGCAAAAGCTGTTTCCTCAGAGTCATCCATCACCTTTGGCCCTCACAATCTTCCCCCCTCCTTTTCCACAGAGATTCCTGGGGCAGGGGGTGATGGAGATCTCACATCTGTGTGGGGATGGCTGAGTGCCCAGAGCCTCCTTAGTCTTTGCACAGTGTCTAGCTGTAGGTCTCTGGGTCAACAGTTCCCATCTACTGCACGAAGAGGCTTCCCTGATGAGGGCTGAGCAGTGTTGTGATGCGTGGGTATAGCAGTAGGTTATCAGGAGTCATTTTGTTTCTAGGCCCATGGCCTATCTAGTGTCAGGATCCTGGCCACCGTAGCAATTTTCAGGATTCGCTTCTATCTCATGGATTGGGCCTTAAATCCAAGCAAAATGTCCTCAGTGCCTCACATAATGTTTGGGCTACTGTTGTGCTAGCATGTCTTGTAGGCTGGTCACTGTTGTAGGTCCTGGGGCTTGTAGCTAGGCAACATTAACGGTGACTTCTCTCCCCAGGTAGCATGCAGAGAGTACCGCTCAGAACTACAAACTCTAGTTAGGAGTAAAACTTCTACTTAGCACCAGTTTGATTTCTATATGTTTGATACTAGGTTCTTTAGCAATAGGGTCTAACGATTAGGCTATGGCGAGTAGCCAATAGACTTGGTAACAGTCTAAGATGTCTGCATAGTCTATAGGACCTTGTTGGCCAACTCTGAGTGGTAATTTTACATACACAAAAAGATAACATTTCGTTCAATGAAAACATTTTAGTAAAAATAGTATTGATATACTATTTGCCATGCTCTTGATAATCCAAAAACAGGAAATTCGATTTCATCTTGGTCCTTAACCTTCTTCAGTGTCCCTGTCACTTACATGCTGATAAACTCACCCGACATGGCAGCAGAACTAAGAATACTCAGAAAAAGACAGAGAGGGAAGGAAGAGAGAACAGAGTGGACTAGAGATCAAAGGTAAAAGCATACTTAGAAGACGCTGCTGCGACAGCTATGGGACAAAGGCCTTGATAAGGAGAGGAAGCAGCTTAACTGGCTCTGGAGAAGAAGGAATTTCACACACACACACGCGCGCGCGCACACATGCACACACGCACACATGCACACACACACACTTCTACACACACTGAAACTGAACATAGAAGAAAAGGCAGCCTAACTCTTTCTGAGCTAATGAATATTACTGTAGAACCGACATGTGGACAAAGGAGAATAAATCTTGATGGTTTTCAACACAACCTGAAAGATTAAACAAGACAGTGAGGGCCACTGTAAAAACCCTGTCACCCCCAAATAAAACATAAACAGTTAAAAAGCTTTTAACATTCTTTACTGCCACCCTGGTTGTCTGAAGACCTTTCCTGTCGCCAGTCTGCTTTCTGAAAGATTGAGCACAGGGAAACGTAAGTGTTCTTAATAGCGAGATATAGTCCTGACTTGACTGCAGCTTACTGCTAGTCATCCATGCTTAGTTCTGTGAGCTTGGATCTGCTGGGGCTGGAATGTTTACACGGTGATCGGTGATAGTTCCCAGACATTTTAGGCAAGGGCTGCCTTTGGGCAAATCGTAATATTGAACAGAAAGGCAAATTCCCTTCTGTTCCCAGTGGCTCGTCTAGCAGATAATTGTGTCGTATTTGTTTCTAAAGTATTTCTGAGAATTGATTCTAGTCTTTGAAGACAAATGGATGAGAAAGTAGAATCTGGCCACAGCGAAGGCAAATTGCAGAATTCCACCTTATTAGGCTTCAGAAGGTGTCCTCTGGTCTCGGAGGCAAACAGCAGCACCCAGAAACAGTAACCTGGGTGTGCCGTTTGCTGCCACCTTTCATACTCTTCCCAGTCTCTCTGGTCACATTGTTCTCTGTATTTTTTGTTTGGTGCCTGAATCTTCCTGCTTGCTCTGGTTCCTGGATCGTATTTTATTGCTACTAGCTAAAAAGAGCAAACTCTGGCCAGCTTATGTCTTTCAAATGAAAAGCTTATATAAAAACATTCTTGTGTACGCCCATGTGTAGGTTTGAAGCAAATTCTTAAGATGCTTAAAAATGCCTCTCAATATTCAACAGCTAGTACATAACCATATTCTAGTCTCCTGGAAGCAGTAGATTTTCTGCCCTCTAGATCATTTTTTTTATGAGAACATTTTGCAGTAACTGAGAAGTTTGCCTTCAGAAACCTAATACAGTTCATACTGTCCAGTTCTAACCAACCCCCATTAAAGACAGTTTTTCATGTGCTAAGTGCTTTTTAGAGTTATAAAGTTGTTCTGGATAGAAACAATGGTAGCTACCTCTCTCCAGCATCCGTGCCAAGACCGTGTCTGTACATGCACCCATTAATCCTTGTCTCAGCAACTCCCCTCCCTCCCCCTTTCCTCTTGCTCCCCTGTTCTGAGACCCACAGCTCATGTCTGAAACCCCAGTGGGTTAGCTTGCACTCCGAACCTCTGGCAAAGGCAGACAATAGGCCTGGGTTTTCTAAGCCTTAGGAGAAAATGGCCTGATGATCCCTTATCCCCACCCCATCTGACGACCCTCACCCCTGCCTGATTACCCTCACCCCTGTCTAATGACCCTCCCTCCTGCCTGATCAGCCTCACCCCTGTCTGATGACCCTCCCTCCTGCCTGATGATCCTCCCCCCTGCCTGGTGACCCTCCCCTTGCCTGGTGACCCTTCCCCCTGCCTGATGACCCTCACCCCTGCCTGATGACCCTCACCCCTGCCTGGTGACCCTCACCCCTGC
>NW_021621323.1:17054689-17088616 GCF_004785775.1 Grammomys surdaster | reverse complement strand
GCCTGATGACCCTCACCCCTGCCTGGTGACCCTCACCCCTGCCTGATGACCCTCACCCCTGCCTGGTTACCCTCACCCCTGCCTGGTGACCCTCACCCCTGCCTGGTGACACTCACCCCTGCCTGATGGTCCCCTGCTCATCAGGCCTCCATTAAAAGCAGCCTTCTTTGTTTACAACTTTTATCTTTAAAATTTTTAGTCGACACAAACAGCTCCATAGTTCTCAGGCATTTCTAAAAATGGTCTCCTTAAACAGGTTTGTAAACGCAAGAAGGGTCTCTGGTTTTATCACAAAGCCTGGGAGCAGTAAGAAACTAGAAGCAAGGGTCCTAATGCTGGGACTCTACTTTCAGTCTGATTTTCTACATTGTGTTGATGAGGAAGATGCCGTAAATCAAGAATTTTTTTCCAGTTCTGTCAAGCATGACCAGCCACAATGAGTGTACTATAAAACTTGGTCATTTAATAAAGTAACAAAAAGGCATAATTAACCTCCAGCCCTAAATCAGGTGCCGTTCTTGTGTATTTTTCAAATAGTTTCATTTTTATAAATTTCTTTATTAAATATATTCATTTTATGTGTAAGCACTTTGTCTACATGTATGTGTGTTCTTACAGGAGTGTGCTAGGTGCCCATGGAGGTCAGAGGGCATTGGATCCTCTGGAACTGGAATTATGGATGGTTGTGAACAACCATGGTGGTACTAGGAATTGAACCTGGGTCCTCTGGAAGATCATCAAGTGCTCTTAACCTCTGAGCCATCTCTCCAGGCCAAATAGTTTTATTCTAAAAGAAGTCATTTGTATACTTTGAGGAAATTACATGAACAATATGGTGTCATACACATTAGACCTTTAAATAACCATCTCATTATTTTGCTAGGAGTCTGTACAGTTTAGCAGGATGTGTGCCATAAGCATCAGGGCATTCAAACGTAAGCTTAACGAACTATTTACATTATTATAGTTTGTATATTCTCTTTCACACACATACATCATACATACACATTGACATCAACATGCAGGTAGTGATATGTTTACAAGTGTGACATGTTTGTAAGTGATATATAAATTTAAACGAATCTTTGCTTGAATGTGGTGGACTGTGTTATAATCCGTGAATTCACTGACGGTCGGGGAGGGTCTTCACTGTCGTGGCAAATGCTCAGCAAATGCTCAGTTAAGATTTCTTCATCAGGCCCACTGGAGGCACTTGATAACACCTGGAATCCCTGTACTCCAAATTCACTTCATTTCCTTTCTTCTTCCAGACCCCCTTGTACTTGGTAAACCATGGGGAGAGTGGACCAGTGAGGTGCAACAGGTGCAAAGCCTACATGTGCCCGTTCATGCAGTTCATCGAAGGCGGACGTCGCTACCAGTGCGGATTTTGCAGCTGTGTGAATGATGGTAAATGGTGCCACTAAGTGCACGTTGTAACGCTTTTTATTTAAAAGTAAGATGTATTATGCTCCTTAGCTTAGGAAAGACAGACAGACTCCCCCACCCCAGGTGGCACTACTTGTAATTTCCCTAAATGGAAGCTTTTACTGATGGAACAAGGTTCCTGTTATCTGCACGTAGCTGCGGGAGCCCCACATGGACATTGTGCTGAACCTTCCCATAACACTGGAGTGTGTGGTAGGGGATCAGGGTCTCCTTCCACATTGCCCCATTAGAAGGCAGTTCGAGAGGTTACTTCTTGCCTTTTCAGAAGATAAGTTCTAGAAACATCTCTTTCATCACTCCTGGATTGCCCTTGAATAGAAGCTCATTGGTATTTAAGAAAAGCTCAGATACATCCAAGGGCTTTATATAAATGTTTATATAAATGTTGAGTCTTAAGGGGGTGGGGCATTAGTTTGATTCTATGTATTTTTGTTTCATCCTAGCACAAAATCCGCTAATGTTGATGTTCTTAGACCGTGTGAGTGAAGCTACCACAGAGAGAGCTCACAGATAAAGCAATTGTCCCATAAGCACGAGGGCTTGAGTGTGGTCCTCAGGACCTGTTATGAAAAATAAGCAAAGCATATTGAGGGCTGGAGGAAACTGAAGCAGGAGAATTCCTGTGGCTCCCTGGTGGGCCAGCCCAGCCAAACGGTTGAGCTCCAAGCCCCGGAGACTCTGTCCCAAATAACAAAGTAGATGGCTCCTGAGGAATGACACCTAAGATTGCTGTCTGGCCTGCCCCGTGCAGCTGTGTGCGCGCGCACACACACACACACACACACACACACCAGGGGAGAAACAAATTATATGGCAAAGCATAATTTATGGTGTGACTTGAATTTTGGTTGATGATAAATGACAGATAGTATTAAATGTTATAATGAACATGTAAAATGAATTTTAAAAAAATTCACACTGTGTGTAAGTGTGTGAGTGAATTATACATTACGCTATATAGAAATTACCATCCCACACATTATAGACCAGATTACTCAGAGGTCTGTATGGCATATACAGATATGTAACTAAGTCCCCATCATGGCCCCTCTGGCTTATTCATGGAGAGAGACTGTTATCTTCCTCTTCTGCAATCTTTTCAAGATGTTGAATTTGCCAAGTTCAGAGTCAAATATGTAAATATAAACTTTATGGAGCTCACTTCTAAACCGTGATATGGTAAGGACACAGAATACTCAAGTGTCTGTAAAGTTTTTGAAAGTCCAACTTTAGAAAAATCGTCCTATATTAATTTGCATGTTCACAGCTGAGCTTAAGAACTGCTGAGTGTTGGTGTCAACCCCAAAGGTACTGCTTTTGTGGGGTTTTTACAAAGGGAGATGCTGTCCTTAGCAAAATACTTGAAACAAAAGCCTTCGTAACTTTCCCACATACTGTTAGCAGAAGTTTTGCAGTCTTCCCTGGCCATCTCCAGGCAACGGGAGCTCTTTCACACAGACACCAGACCTTATTTGTCCAAGTGTTCAGTGTGTGACTCATAAGTCTTGCTCTGCCTTTGGGTGACTTCCAGAGCTTGGCTAGAAGTAACCTTCTGAGACATTTGTATCAAATTAGATTGCAGCTGAGCTCTCCCAAGTGCAGTCTTTCCCTAATACAGTATTCTTCTACATGAGTAGGGCCAGATGCTAGCAGATGATCATGTGAATGCCCAGGGCTGAAGACGTCCTTAATTAAGGTGAAACAAAGACCTTAGCTGATTAGTGTAATCCAAATAGTCAGCATTGGTTTCTGTCCCATATGTTAAAAATTCAGATAGAAAACTAATTTTGTTTTTTTTAAAAAAGGAAGTAATTAGGTAGAGGTGAATATTTGGATGTGTTAGCTTGAAAACAGCAGCACTGTTTTCTAGGGTTTCCAAAATTATAAATGTCCTTTGCCATTAAGAGCTTTTATATGTGCAAGAGGATTTTTTTTAATAAAGTTATCATTCTGCTTTCACAAATGTGAATATTGTGGTCTATGGCTTTCTATATGTATAAAATATTTCATGACTAAAATGTAGTAATACAGTATAGTGTGAAATAGTAATGAAGTAGTCATGACTGATGAAATAAATACTGATGAAAATTGTATATAAAATTACATAGTTTTATAGATAGAATTCCAGGCAGATTGATTTGACTATAAATAATCAAAATTTATATATGACAAAACTATTACAAACATAATTAAAAGGCAGGATTGTAGTGGTTTACAACATATACCAGAGTCAAAAAGTTAAAGAAAGAGAAAACTCATATTTTTCACATATTTCTAAGACATGTTTTCAAAATGATAGCTGCTGAGAACAGCTTGTCTTCTTACTCTAGCTCCTTTCCTTTATGATACATTTTGGGGATTTATTGGGTTGTCTGCTTATGAAAACAAAGAATTTCCTGCTCTGTTTTGTTTTCCTTAGTCCCACCATTCTATTTCCAACATCTGGACCACATTGGGAGGAGGCTGGACCACTACGAGAAGCCAGAACTGTCACTGGGATCCTATGAATATGTTGCTACGTTGGATTACTGCAGAGTGAGTGTTGGCGGGACTTACGTGTTTCTGTGGTGATGTTGACTTTCAGTGAACAGCTTCTGTATGTAAAGATATGTAAGACTTGGTCCACAGACAGGCAATGCCGGGGCATGTGGAGATATGTCAGAAACAGATCTGACCTAAGTCACTAGCACGAATGGGTTCCTGAGCTGTCTCAATGTAGTATAGAGAAGGAAACAATTCTTTTTGTTTGCTTGCTTGCTTTGGTTTCTGAGACAGGGTCTCACTTAGTTTGGGCCTTGACCTTGCTGAAGATGACCTTGAACCTTGATCCACCATCTCCTAAATGCAGTAACTCCACTCGGGTCTCTTTGGTTAATGACTTCTCTACCAAGGCAGAAACGTAACCAGTATTCCTAGAGGGCTGCTGGCTTCCTTGCTTTAATGTGTAATTCAGAAACTCATTTGACTATCACTCATAAACTTCTTTGTTTTTTTTTCTTAAAAGAAAAAAAAATCACAAAATTAAATTTCCTTATAAAGCCACTGACCATCAGACACAATGCTACCACCGAAGATCTGTCTTCAATTGGAGGAAATTCTCAACGCCGAGACTGACTTTATCAGTTTATATAGTAAAGATAAAGTGCCTTTCTACTTTCCTATCATGTGTATATGGCACACTCCTACTTATTCTCAACTTACCGACTAGCTGAAAGTTTATTATGAGCATAAATCTTCATACATATTTGATATATACATATACATATACATATACATATACATATACATATACATATACATATATATATATATATATCAAATAACCATATACACTGAAAAGAAAACTGCAGAATCGTATTTTCCTCTTCATTTTAGTTAATAATCTTAATGTGGATTTTAGGTAATACAGTTAGCATTTGTTGAGTACCAAGTGTATCTGTGCTAGGTACTTCTTACATCTGTGTTAGGTTATTTAGCTCTCACAGGGAGCCCATGTATTGTGTACCACATTGTATGAGGACAGGTGTGTGTGTGTGTGTGTGTGTGTGAGAGAGAGAGAGAGAGAGAGAGAGAGAGAGAGAGAGAGAGAGAGAGCTTAAGCTGCAGACAAGCACAGAGAGTAAGGGTACTACACTGGCCTTGTAGGCTCTGAGCCCTACCTCCTGCTGGTATACCATGAAGAAGTGTGTAGATATGTGTTTTATAAAGTCTGCATGGAGTTTCCCTGGGGAGATGCAAATCTATGATCAGCTTTTCTTCCTGAATAAAACTGTAGGTTTGGTTTTGTTGTTGTTGTTCATTTTAATTCATTTTGACATTTTTGGGATACTTTGCATATCCAACTTGTCTTTGTACTGTAAGAATTCCCCCAAATAAGCAGTATGATAAACAAGTTCACAGAATATGCCTGATAGTCAGAGTGTTGGATGAGGGCATGTCAGAGGCAAACCAGCTAGCCAGGAGCAGCTAGCCGGGTGTGGGTGGTACACGGTTTTAACCCCAGCACCCGGGAAGCACAGGCAGATGGATCTCTGTGAGTTTGAGGCCATCCTGGTCTACATAGTGACATAGTGAATTCCAGGACAGTCAGAGCTATATAGTGAGACTTTGTCTCAAAACAAAACAAAAAATAAAGTAGAATAAAAGAGCCATGAGCATGTGTGTGTGTGGTGGGGGGGTCTGGGAGTGGGGGAGGGGGGGCAACGACACTGTAGAGGGAGCCAAGGTGGGTCACTGACGGACAGATGACTGAGGACTTCTCAAGGGCTCTGAAGACATTTCAGAGGACTGACTATCATGACCTCCTGTGAAGTCGTCTTTTTAAAACACTATGTCAAATAAAACATGTGGGGGCCGTGACTCTGTACAGCAAGTGTTTGGAAATGGCAGCCATTTAAATTGAGAAGATGCGTATTGGAGAGTGAGAATTAAATTGAGGAAGCATTTTGAGACAGATCCATCCGTTTGATTTGTCCTGGGGTTAGCATTGTGTCTGTGAGCTTTTAGTCTTTATACATATTGGAAAGGAGTGTTATGGGCAGTCTTGATTGACAGGGTGTGGGAGAGCTTATGTTACTTTAATATTGGCGATAACGAAAAGAGAGGAGGCGTGGCTCCCATTGGATTCTACTGCCATGCGAGCGCACGCTCGTGCACATACACATACACACACACACACACACACACACACACACACACACACACACGCACGCATGCACGCACCTCATATATTGTTAGGCATGAATGTTTAAAAGTGTATTATCCTCTTGGATATTTACCTTTTCTCCTTAATGAGTGTGTAGTGTCCTTTCCTGTCTCCTCTGATTGGATTTAGTTTGAAGTCAGTTTTGTCAGATATTAAAACAGCCACACTTGTTAGCTACTTGGACCAGTTTACTTGCCTTTTTTTTTTCCCATGAGGCGATATCTTCCTTGTTGCTGAGGATTTTTGTTTTTTGGTTTTTTGTTTTTAAATCCTGTATGTTAGTCTATCATTTTATTATCCCAGTTTGGATTTGCTTTAGTGCAGTGGTTCTCAGCCTTCCTAGCACTGTGACCCTTTAATACAGTTTCCCATGTGGTGACCCTCGACCATAAAATTATGTTTGTTGCTATTTCACAACTGTAATTTCACTACTGTTACAAATTGCAATGTAAAGATCTGATAAGCAGGATGGTCTTAGGCAAGCCTGTGAAAGGGTCATTTGACCTCCAAAGGGGTCACAGCCCACAGGTTGAGAACCACTTGGTTCTGTTTGTTTAAATTCTACTTTCAGATCCGGAGATGTTTTCATTATTTCACTCAGCTCTTTGTCTTTTCAGTGTCCATTAAGGCATTTATTCATTTCATCTTTAAGGTTCTTGAGTGTGTTCATGACTGTCATTTTGAAGTTCTTCTTATACACCTTGGCTGAACAAGGCCTATTGCAGTAGAGTTGCTGGCTTCCGGAGGAGCCGTATTGGCTGTTCATGTTTGAGTTCTTGTGCTGGGATCCAGGCATCTGGAATTGTATTTGATTTGTTTCTTGGTGTAGATGCCTGGTTTTGTTTTTGTTAGGTTGATTCTGAGTTCATTGGTTGTTGTCTCCGGCTCTGGATACTAGGCAGGTGTGGCGGCTGTGGGGTTCCTGGTTGGGAACATTTCTGCTGGTCGGCATGTGACACAAAGGACTGGAGATGCTCTAGGGAGACAGGCAGAGATGGGGAGACCCTGGCTCTGCTCCCAGAGGAGGAATTCTCAGGGAACACAGGTGAGGTAGGAGGTGAGATTCCTGCAGGCAAGCCGCAGCATGTAAGAGTAAGTCCCAAGGACCAGAATGGAAGACAAGAAAGATACTGAAAAGTCCCCTACCCGTGTCCCAGTCCGGCATGGGGGTATCAGGTAGAAAGTGTTTCTGCAGGCTGGTGACTGACATGAGGGAACGGAGGTGGATGGAAGGGAAGGTGGTGCGGGTCTGAGGGAAAAGGTAGGGGGGTCCTGGGTTCACACCCAGCAGCCAGAAGAACCATTTTAAAAAGAGAAACAACTGACAGGGATCCTAACTGTCACATGCAGTGTCAGGTCTGTCATGTTTGCTGTCACTGATAGAAACCGGAAGGCAGTGTGGTTAGGAGGAAGTAGAGATTAACTTTACACATGTTGAAAACAAGCCTTAGTGACTGAAGGATTCCCAAAGAGAGACGCTGGCTAGAGTTACGGAGAGTGACTTACCGTGAGTGTCCCGGAGAGTACCAGAATAATAAGACACCATCGGGATTGCCACAAAGAGATGTTGCTTTAACTAGTGAGATTAATTGCTATTTTCATCGGCTATAGTCCACAGTATGGAACGGAGGAGATGAAACTTGGAAGTGACTTAAGCTTCCTATTCCCTGGCTGTTCTGATTTTGGATTGGAAGAGTGACCTTTTCAGATTGATTTTTAAATCTTCCAAGTTCTTATTTGAAATGGAGAATTTTATTAGAACAGTATTATATCCAACCTTATAGTAGGTAAGAACTGAGTCAGAGATCACTTATAATTCTCACCATCTAGCTGTATAATAATTGAACAACATTTTAATTTTAGAACATGTTTATGCTTTATCATCGGATGAAACGCTGCTGCTCTTGGGTCTTTACCCTCGAGTGGAGGTCACTGATCATATTTGCCTGTGGCTTTCTTTTCTAAACATTTTATAAATCCCAGTTGAAAGATCGCTTCCTTCTGAGCTGTTTGGACAGCAGCCAGATCGGAGAACAGTAAGAGCACATTGTCCTGACAGCTGCTTTATGTTCCAGTGACCGTTGCAAAAGCATAGGGAAGGGACCGTCTTTCTTTATCACAAATGTGAAGCAAGTTTTGGAATTCTTTTATAATGTACATTTTTAAGGTATGCAGTTAAATCATAATAGACATTTCCATATCTGTAGTTGAGCGTGGTTATTACAGGTTATATTCCTATAATCCCAACAGCGGGGAGGTTTAGGCGAGAGGATTGACTGTGTTTGAGGCCAGCCTGGGCTACACAGCAAGACCTTGCCTTAAAAAGAAAAATTATCATATATAAAAAAAAAACCAAAGGAACTCATAAGAGAATAGACCTGAGAATCATGGTATTCCCATTTATAAAGTTTGGTTACAACTTTCAAAAAAATGTATAATCCTTTGCAGCATTCTTTCTCAGGGCCCAGATATATTCCCTTCTGTAAGGGAGCGTGTCACATGCAGGGCTGGCTCAATACTTGACTTCCCTTCAGCAGTCATGGTAGAGGAGTCTCTGGAGATATAAAAGTGAGCTATTTCTGTTAAATATAATAAAAAGTTTGTGTCATAACCTGGAAAATAAGCATTTTTTAATCTTTTTATAGCAGTGGGCCACTGGGTTTCCTAGAAAGTTATTTGATCCACAGATGTTATAACCTAAGCATTGAATGAAGCATCTGATAGTCTTCAAGCATTTGTTTATGTTTGATTATGAAATATGCTTACTTTGTATCAACTTCTATGATGTGTTTGCTTCCCTGCAGAAGAATAAACCTCCCAACCCACCAGCCTTCATCTTCATGATTGATGTCTCCTACAGTAACATAAAGAATGGACTCGTCAAGCTCATATGTGAAGAACTGAAGAGTGTGCTGAAGAGGCTGCCCAAGTAAGGGAGCTGCTGCTGTCCTCCTGTGAATTACAGGAGTTCAGCAGACTGGCTGATTAATATCGTTTGCTAGTGAGGACATTATAGTCAGTTATAAATCAAACTGTACCATTCTTCTGGGTATTTAAAACGTCAGAGTGGATGCTTGTAGAAAGAAAAGAAAACAGAGAAAGAAAAACAATGGTAGATAAATGAAACATCTCAAAAATACTTCATCAATTACAGGAGAATCCCAGTTGTAAGTATGTGGGGGAAAACTCTGGAAGCCTGTCCCACAAAAGCTGATAGTGGCAGAGTTCAAGGGTTCCAGAAAACTGAGCAGTTGTCCTAGGACAGATGGAATCTTTTTAGCCAAATTCCCCTCTGTTCTTGTGATATGACCAAGCTCTGTGCTGCTGCTTGGGTGTCCTGGCTTAGCAGTGTGAAGGGAGCCCCTGTTCCCTGTCATTTCAGCGAGCAGCACTGTAGGCAGGGAGGCAGAGGTGCCTCATTCACCTGCAGCCTAAGCAGGTGACCACATCCTGCTCTGATACATTCGTGCTGCAGCTGCTTTTAAAAGGCTAGCTGGCCTGTTACCTGCTTTAGTATGAAAAAGGGAAATAAAACTGATGGCAGTTTTAACCGTGAAAATATAATTGTATATGCGCACAGCCTACATTAAATTTGGCAGAAAGAAAGAGAATAGATTTGCTTTGAGAGGTGAGTGAAGGGTGCACAAAAGCATTTTTTTAATGTAAATAAAACCCTTACAGAGATTTGAAAACTAACAGGAAGTAGCTAGTAGAATCCTTTCATTTTTCTCTCTGGACTTCCCTACTAAAACTAATATCATGGCTAGGTTTTCATTGTCTCTGTACACAAGCTAGCTTTTGGGACTGGAGCTAATACCTAGCATAGAGACAGGGGAGTAGAGGATGTTGCCTTCCTGTCAAGAGGCCCTGAAGAGAGGATGGGGAGCCCAGGACTTGCTTCGTACCCCACACCTTCCACCCTCTCCCCCAGCTTGCTGAGCCCACGGGGAGTAACATCTGTTCTGGACAGGGGTGTTTGGGTAAGGAGGCATTCTTTAGCCATGGTGCTTCTTGGCCTTTGAGTGCCCACCCCTCTGTAGTCTTTCCACCAGAATTGATGCTTTGTCTATGGGAAACTTGACCATGTGGGCTCCGGACCTCCCAGGAGCAGCTCTGTTTGTATCTGTTAAGATGAACTCATAATATTGTTGAGATGGTTTGTAACGCAGGGAGGATGTTTGAAAAACACTGAGGTGACTTCAGACTGGCCTGAGGTGAAAAGTGAGCTGGAACCAGCTGCAGGTTGGCAAGCAGAGGCCCCAGGCCTCAGAACCGCTCTCCCATGGGCTGCTTTAAGTTCAAATCTGAATTTTGCATTTACTTTGTAAGAAACAGAGCCACCGGGCAAGTTTCGGACAGCGAACTCTCCTTTTATAGTCTCCCACTAAGTTAGGCTAACATTCCTTCACCAACAGTCACTCCTCAAGCCCCTCGTTCCTTACCAGGGCAGTGGTGTGAAGTTTGCAGCGTGTTGCTCTAAGATCTGAAAGCACATATTCCATGTTCTCTCTAACCGCACCCCCTGAAGCACATATGTGACTTGGGCAGAAGACTAGAGAGACAAGTTGGAGGTTACAGCTGGTGGCTCTCGACCTTGTTCAAATCTCTCGGAACTATACCTTTTCAACCTAATCGTCTTCATCTTTTAAAAAGAAACCTGGCTGCTTTCTGTCTGAAATTTGTCTTGGTCTCTGTGCATGTGTAGTTTTATTATCTTTATCGTAAGACTGCCCTGTCAATTTGATTTCTCTTTTTGTACTAAAGCAGGCAACATTTTTGTTTTAACATGGCAGACAACAGTCTGCGTGTGCTTGGTGTTCTAGAATGTTCTGAGTCTTCTGAAAAGAGAAGCCCCTTTCTTTTCTGTTTGAAATTGTATCTGGCCTTGAAAAGTTTCTAGATTTTCTGACTGTTTTGGAACAAGGAAGAAAAACTTTAAAATCACTCTTTAGTTATTCATAGCAAGTCATTGGGTTATTTTGACTTTTCGTTTGTTTTCAATCGACATTGAAACTAAAATATTGGAAATGGGGCTGGCAGAATGGCTCAGCTGGTAAGCACTTGCCACTTTATTTTATTTATTTTATTTTATTTTATTTTATTTTATTTTATTTTATTTTATTTTATTTTATTTTATTTTATTTCAAGTGCAAGAGCCTGAGTTCTGTTTCCAAAATACATGTGAGAATACCAAACCCTTGGACTGGCAGCTAATTTAGCATAATTGGCGAGCTCTGGGCCAATGAGATACTTTGTCTCATAGGACATGGATAATTTCCTGAGGGCGACACCCTGTGATGTCTGCTGGCTTTCACACATACCCGGACACACATGAATACACACAACAGTACAAAAGAGTACAGCTGTTTAAAAATACTAAAAATTTGGAATTTTGTAGCTTATCTGCTTCCTTATATCTGCAGTATTGCTTTGCCAGATTTATACTATTAAAGAGTCTGGCTGCAGTAGGAGAGAGGGGAGCTGAAAAGCAAAAGAGTTAGCCTGTCAAACTCTGACATCTTCATGAATTAGAGTCCTTCATGTACCCACAGACATACAGAGTCCTTCATGTACCCCACAAAATTACAGGGTCCTCCATGTACCTCACAGAATTATGCAGGATCATTCTCAGATTTATAGAGTCTTTTATGTGCCCCACAGAATTATTCAAAACCCTTCATGTACCCTAAAGAATTATATAAAATTATTCACATACCTCTCAAAATTATATAGAGCTAATGTGGAAAGACAGAGTTCTTCATGTGATATAATGTATATGTTATAGTGTTGGGGAAATTTTAGGGCAGTTATAACATTGAAGGAAGGTTTTTTTGACAGTTTTGTGTTTGTTTCTCAAAATAAAAGGCATCATTTCTGTGAAGATGAAGGATGTGAGGTGTTCTGATTAGATGCTTTTCTAAAATGGTCATTTAGATTTTCCGTGACCTCTGTGGATCCCACTGTGCTCTTTCCCATTTGCAATATACCCAATCCAGTGAGAGCGATCAGTCTGGGGTGGGGGGGTTGAGGGAGGAGAGAGGGAGTGGGAGGGGGAGAGATGCTTTATTTGGCTCCATTTTAACTATGAAAAGAGAATCACTCGCTCATGATTTATCATACATTTTTACTTGAGCAATGAAAGGTTACTGGGAAACAAAGGGTGAATAAATGATATGCTGGTGAACTGTTTGTCAAGTAAACCCGTGGCTTGTAGCATTTGTTCACTGCACATGTCAGTATTTCTAGCCAGGCTGATTTTAAACCAGAGTTGCCCCATCATGGCTTACCTTTGGACTTCTATTACAAAAGCAGCAGGAAGAAGGGTTTATTTTGGCTCACAGCTTAAGGGCGTACAACATCATAGCAGGGTAAGGCAAGACAGATGGATTACATCTCATCAGCAGTCAGGAAGTGGCAAGAAAGGAATACAGCTCTCTTGAGCCTCTTCCTCCCTCCCTCCATCTCTCTCTCCAGTAATTATTTTTAATTATGAGTATGTGCACATGAGAACAGATTCCCAGAGGCTTCTATAGAAGAGAACTTCAGCTTCCTCTGGAGCTAGAGTTATAAGAAATTGTGCTTGACATGAATGTTGGGGACTGAGCTCAGATCCTCTGCGGGACCACTACATGCTCTAACCACTGAGCTATCTCTCCACCAACCTTTGTCTTCTGTTTCCAGTCTGGGACGCCCCCACTTCTTCCAAGGAGTGTTACTGCTCACATTCAGGATGAGTCTTTGACCCAATCTTGATACTCTGTCACAGACATGCCCAAAAATCTGTCCCTCTGTCGATTCTCAGCCCACTCAAGCTAACAATCAGGCCTAATCATTACAGGCTGTGATTTGCCACCCCAAAGTCCAGCGTGTTTTACCAGCATGTAAGTTATCTTCAACAAAGCTCCAATTTCACCATTGCAATAGACTCTAGAGTGGCCTAGGGGTCGGGGCAGGGGGATTTTCCCTCCATTGGCTTCCGGCTGTACTACACACTAAGAGTCCAGTAAAAAATGCTTTACAGGGATTTAGAAGAGGAAATTACTTCTAGCTGGCGGCCTCAGGAGATTTCACAGAGGAGGAAGAATTTATGTTTGGTCTTGACAAGCAAGACTTTAATAATGGAGACAGGGAAAGCCCAGGAGCAGCATGGTTTACAAGATATAGCTTAGGGCAGCACAGCATGCAGCGTAGCAGCCGTTCATGTGAAGTCACACAGCTCAGGACGTACATGTGTGCACATGTGTGTAATTACACTTGTGTATATGCAGTTCATGAGGACCCTCAGCTTGCAGAGGTCCCTCATGTAAACATTTGCTCACTGCTTTTGCAGCAGGTTATAAGAACCTGTTAAACTTTATCCATTGATCAAAACCACAATGAAGAAAGAAGCAAGACAGAGAAAAGTCAGTTCTTGTCAGCCTGTACTCTAGAGTCTGCAGTGGAAGCTGGGATCTCATTCTGAGATATTTCTTTGTGGACACTTCCACTTCCTTTCTTACTTGTACTCAGATCTCTCATATAAACATACATACACACCCACACACATGCATATACATATGCACGCACTATACACACTACGCACACCACACACCATACACACACAAATGTGCATGTGTACACACTATATACACGTACACACACCACACAGACATATATACATGCACATACTCCCCACCCCCCCACACTTCTCATTCATTGTTTATTTTATTATTTAAGGCTTTTGAGAGGTCTTGTTGTTGTTGTTGTTTTGGTTTTTAGAGTCAATCTCATGTAGACAAGGTTGGCCTTAAAAGAAACGACTTAAGAGATTTCGTCATCTTCTCATGACCATCACAAGGAATCTTGCTTATCAGTGTAATTTACTTGCTATTATGTTTCTGTGGTGTGTTGTTAAGATCTAGCTATTGTTACACTGAGATTTTGTAGGCTGTGCAGTAGAAGAACCTTGCAGGACAGAAGGTCCTTCCCTGATTCAACAACTGTCCTGTCAGTAATGCCAGCATCCCTTTCCTCCCGCTGCATCAGACGTCTCATTGGCTATGCACATTTTATTTACATAAGTGCAATAAGCCCAGGCTGTTCATGGACAGTCTCAGTCTAATTTTCTATGAATTGAAAATAAAGCAGGCATAGTGGCAGATGTCTTTAATCCCAGCACTTGGGGAGCAGAGTAAGTGGATCTCTGTGAGTTCAAGGCCAGCCTGGTCTACATAGTGAGTTCCAGGACAGCCAAAGCTACAGAATGAAACCCCATCTTGAAAAGACCAAAAGTAAATAAAGAAAGAAAAGAAAAAATATATGAGCAAATATGAACAAATGTTTTCATAATATCTAATCCTTGACCCAGAATTTTGAGAATGTTTTCCTTTGTCAACCTGCTTATTTTTTAAGTAATCCCTATCCCTTCCCGCCATGAAGGTCAAGAGAAATTAAAACCAGAACTGTAAAGATGCGTTTCATATGTTCTATAGGAGACATTGATGTTGTGTTTAAGGAGAAGCCTCATCTCACAGGCAGAAAACTGACGAAGGCAAGATGCTCTCCAAGTCTCCACTCAGCACCCTAGAGCAAGTTCTGTGTTCTTAAGAGCTCCTGCCTTAAGTTCGGTTTTGTTTTTCCTCCTAGGGAGGAGCATGAGGAGACATCTGCAATTCGAGTTGGTTTTATCACATACAACAAAGTTCTCCACTTCTTTAATGTGAAGAGTAATCTGGCCCAACCTCAGATGATGGTGGTGACGGATGTCGGAGAGGTCTTTGTTCCCTTGTTGGATGGATTCCTTGTCAACTATGAAGAATCCCAATCTGTGATCCATAAGTAAATATCAACTGTCTTCCAGTTAGATGCAGATCAGACGTGTGTTTGAACCCCCATTGTGTTGCAGTTAACTACAAGTATTGTTTGGCTTTGTCACTGTCTGGGGATGGGGGTGGGGGGACGGGGATAAGGTGTAGATTATACAACTCTTGTCATTTCTGGTAGATTTACTTCTTTCTAGTGTATAGACCATTTTTAAAATATTCACTCTCAAGCCTTTAAGTTCTTTCTCCTTGTTGGAAAGGGAAGGAAATGGGAGCATTTCTTGCATGTGAATATTCATATTATGAGAGGGTATTCTTTAAAGAGTTCTGGATATTATAAGTAGGTAATATAGTGAATCAAAAAGTGTCTACAAAGAAGATCAGTGTCCTATTCAAAGAGTAGGTTTGGGTGGCAGACCATGCTAAAATATTCTTCCCTAAGGGGTGTCTTTATCAGATCGCCCATTCCCTGTGGGTAACAGTTACTCACACATGCTGTTCATCAAGTAAATCCTGTATGTGTTGAGGCTTGAAACATCAGTGATTTATTTTCTGAAGTTTATGACAGACTTGCTGAGCATTAAAGCCTTTTCTCCATTTGTTTTCCTCAGTTTATTGGACCAGATTCCTGAGATGTTTGCCGACTCTAACGAAAACGAGACAGTCTTTGCACCTGTCATCCAGGCCGGTATGGAGGCCCTGAAGGTGAGGAATGACCACCTCGACTTGATAACGTTTGTAACAGAGAGACTTACAAAGGAGGTTTCATCTATGCAATACAGCTTTCATCAAAGCCCTAGGTTATTAGGGTGTCTAAACTTTCCCAGTTTTCAGGAGGAAGTAACCCAAGCCGCAGCCCCTCTCAGTGTTCACACCCCGGCACTGTCAGCATCAGAACAGCTAATGTTGTCTGGATTTCAGCCTAGCCCTTTCCTTTGGCTTTTAGATGAACTGTTTATGGTCTGTTTTTAAAGTTGGCTCAGTCAAATTGGAACTGTAGGATATGAAGAAGAAAATTCCCATAGCGTCCTCTCTGGGTTTTCAAACACACAAGGGCAAGGCCTGGGGACAGTTTGTGTCAGGGAAGTGACTGATGTGCCTGGTCTCATTGACTGGTGAAGTAGAGGTTGTCTTCATGCCCACTGTGGAGGCTGAGCCCTCAAACAACATTTTGTCTTCATAGGACCGAAGACGGCAGTGTTGGCCTTGACAGCTCGTGCCCGAACTCAGTCTTAAAACTGTATTGTTAAAATTAAATCCACACCAACTTTTAAAATAGAGTGACAGGAACAATACAAGCAAACAGGGAGAGTGTTGGTCTAGTCTCTTGAACAGATCTCACGTGAATGTTGTATCTAATTCTATAGTCTGACCTAGTGCCTGATTCTTGTCTAGGTTTTCTGATTCCTGAGTGTTCAGGTATGGCACCAGGAGCACTTGCTCATGGTGTTGTAGGTGTTCTTCAACTGTCAGACTAATTGGCAATTAATGTAAAACTAACAGTATATGCCACATCACATGTGACTTGGAGCTATTAGTATCTACCCCACTGAAAGCTCTGGGAATTGTGACATTACACATCACACATACATGTAAGCCTCTCTGGATTTTTTTTTTTTACTTTGAAGATGTTTGTTTTGTTGTCAGTGATGTTCTCTCCTCCAGTGAGGAGAAGTTCATAAGTAAATCTCTCCACGCATCAGAATTCATAAAGGACTCTGAACATCATTCTACTACTTTAAGACTGGAAGCGACATTTCATGTATGTGCTCATGTCTGAGGTGAATGATGACAAGCTGATATTTGCCTAAAACTTAATGTCAATTTTGAGAAGTCATTGTCCATAACAACAATAATAATATACTCTGAAGTTGCTTGTGTGTTGCTTACTGTAGCGTAAAGCATTCTCTGCTGTCCATTCATGAGTCTGGTTTACTGTAGTTCATGTGTCTTTATATCATTTATATTATTTTTGTTTTATTCATGTTTATTGTTACATTAATGCATATTAATATTATATTAATACTGAAGTATATGAAAACTGCCTTAGTGTTATCATTCCTGTGATGATAGAACGTGACCAAACGAAAGGTTTATTTGGCTTACACTTCCATATCCCTGTTCATCATCAAAGGAAGTCAGGACAGGAACTCAAACAGGGTGGGAACCTGGAGGCAGGAGCTGAGGTAGAGGCCATGGAGGGTGCTACTTTCTGGCTTGGTCATCATGGCTTGCTCAGTCTGCTTTCTCATTGAACCTAGGACCACCAGCCTCAGGGTGGCCCCACCTACAATAGACTGGACTCTGTCCCATCAGTCACTTTTTAAGAAAATATCCTATAGCTGAGTTTTATGAAATCATCATCTTAAAGTTCCCTCCTTTCAGATAACTCTAGCTTGGATCAAGTTGTCATAAAACTGGCCAATATAAAAACATTGATGTTTTAAAATGAGGAAAAAAAACCTTAGTATCCAAACATAGCAGTTCACCTGACTTCATGAATCCAAAGTCAGGTCTAAAATAGCTGAAGATCAGACTTAAGTTAGTATAGCTTACATAAGAAGCTTCTAAGATTCTCACCTGCAGCATTACTCCTGGGACAAAACCTAACGCGTTTGAGGATGTGCAAAGAAGAAACCAGTGTTGAAGAGGCCTTTCATTCACCCATTCATTCTTTTAAACCAATAAAATAAATCATTAAGTGCTTATGTTTTCAAGATGGTCTAGAGACTCTTGTCCTGCTCCTAAGTTTCCTGAAGTGTGGCCAGGGAGATTTAATTCTACAAGACATAGTTCTTCTAGTAGTAAAAACAGGGAGTGGGGAGGCCTAGGGTAACTTGGAAAAGTCCAGGACTATGGTTTGGTCAACAGATCAGGATATCATATACAGAGGACAGAGACAAGATCCTATCCACAATGGACAGGGTGTAGAAACCAAAGAAACATCAAAATGGAAACCCGCTTTATTGTATCTAAGTGAAGGCATTTCAGAACTAGGTTCCCCATTTGATTTACAACTTTTCTTTCATTCAGATAGATACCAAATAAACATTTTATATGTGTATATACATATACAATTATATATGCTACTAATTAAATTATTATATATCACAAATATATATTATATACCTATTATATGTATGACATATATATATATGAAATACACACACACATACACACACACACACACACACACACACACATATATATATATATATATGAATATAATAAACTTCTTAAATCGAGTAGAGCAGATAAAAATTAGCAAAAAACCCCACAGGTAAATTTGTCACAAAGATAAATAGTGACTGTTTGGAAAGTCCTGTGCACATTCTCAAATGTCCTTGAAATATTCAACTAGGGGCTTTATGCTTTTCTGTTGTGCTATGTCTGTAGCATTTTCTAAGCCCAGCCTTTCCCCTTCCCATGAGGTAAAACCTATATTTCCTTCAGACTCTGACACATGCATAAATCAATTACTTGAGAGAGCAACATTAGTAATATTAATCAACCAGCTGCCTCCTTCACTGTCAGTTGAACCAAGTGAAGGTGTGCTGGAGAGACACTTGAGTGGTTAGGAACACTTGCTACTCTTGCAGAGGATCCAGGTTCAGTTCCCAGCACCTCCATGGTGTGTCACAACCACCTGTAACTCCAGGGAATCCTATGCCCTCTTCTGGCCTCCATGCATACTACATGCACATGATATACTTCCTACATGCAAGCAAAACACTCAAACACATAAAATAAAAATAAGTAAATCTTTAAAAACAAGTTTGGCAAAAAGTTGTAGAAACATGGGTGTCAATGGTTATTTCTGCAATCTATCATGACCTGAGTGAAGGTGTTAAGTTCACCTTTAGATAATCCATAATTGGCACCAAAATTCAATTTTAAGATCCATCACAAATACTCCGCTCACAGACAATATGGAATACTTAATGAGGGAAAGACAGAGGCCCAATGTGGGGATATAAAACTATCTTGTCTTCAGGAGGTCTTTCATTTACAGAAGCTTGCTGCTTGCAAGAGATAGTGTCATGAATCCTAGAAGGTCCTTCCTCTAGAGTGGGAAGACAGAGAACGAGACAACTGGTTGGTTAATAATACTAATGTTGGTCTCTCAGAAGGAAGACTATTTATTACATTTAAGGTGAATTTTGCACAGAGTTTTCAAGGCCTGCCCTTCATAAGTAATTTCTACTGAAATCAGAAGAATTTGTGCCATTCATTTTGAATGAGTTCCTCTTGCGAGCACAATCAAATTTTGACAAAGACATCAAATTTTGTAGGGGTGTAAAACCATTCACCAGATAGAAAATGCTTTATAAGTCTGTAGTTAGCGAAAGTATAGCTTCAAAATGAAATGACTAAATAAGAACAAATAAAAATAGCTATGGTATCTGTCTTTACATATGTGTGTGTTGTATTCTTGTAAGTTTTTCTACCTATGTATGTATTGTGTATGTATACAAATGTGAGTATGTGTATGGACATATGTGTGCAGGTGTGCATATGTGTGAGTCTGTGTGTGGTGTGTGTGACTGTGTGGTAGGTGTGTGTATATGTGGTGTGTGAGTGTGTGAGTATATGTGTGGTATGTGTGAGTATGTGACTGTGTGTGTATGTGGTGAGTGTGTGTGTGTGGTGAATGTGTGTGTGTGTGTGTGTGTGTGTGTTTGAAGGCCTGAAGCTGATCTCAGGTATCCTTCCAGATTGGTCTTTTTTTTTTTTTTCTCCTTGAGGTAGGGTCTATCCTGAACTGGAACTTTGCCAATTCTGCCTATCCTTCTGTTTCTCCCAGTTGAGTACTGAGATTATAGGCATCCACTCTTCCTACCAGTTTTATTTTTTATGTCAGGGCTGGAGATCTGGGCTCAGGTCCTCACATTTGAATGGTAAGTATTTAATCTTTTGAGCCATCTCCATAGCCCCAGGCACTTTATACTTTTACAGTGCTGAATTTTTAATAGGCCCTGAGTAGGACAATCAGTTATGTTTATTATGATTAACTGAAGTCTTCCAACTCTTGTTTCTGTTACTATGTCTACTGCATCATGTATGGAATGAATGCAGCATAGAGAAGCTAAGTGGGTTTCCTAAAGCCGCTAAGCTAACACAGTGGCTAAGATTCTAACCCTAGCCTGTAGGAACTAGACCTGTGATCTTAATACCTACAGTACAAATGTTAGGCCTTCTGTGATTAGACACCACGGGTACAAGGAACTTAGTGAATTCTTTAGGGGAATTGGGTGGCACAGACAAGACATATTTTACTTTATATGTTTGAGAGCTGTGTGTGGCTGTAAGAAATATTTTTAGTTTGATCCAATTAAGACAGGAAGTCTCCATCTGATGAAATTTTCTTGTTGCTTTTTACAGTAAAAGATTAGATACTGTCTTGAAATCAGAAACAGAAGGGGAGGGTCATTTATATTTGAGGAAAAAGATGGTAGTGACAGTTCAGATACAAATACCGGCTGTTGCTTTCGTGGTGATTTTAGTGCTGAGGAACATTTTAAACCTACTAAAAAGTAGTAGGCAGTTTGCAAATGCTTTACTGATGCATACTCACTGCAGACAGTCCTCGATTGTTAGATTTCCCCAGCATCCCCTCTTTCCTCTCCCTCCGTAGTTTCTTTCCCTTCTCCAGTATCTGTTCTGCTAACATGTCATATGCACATGTGTGTATAAAACACAGGAGGCAAAAGTGGGAGGAAGTGTGTAGTCTTTCTGAGTCCGCCATATTTAACTCAGTATGATAACCCATCTCCATTTGCATCCATTGCCCAGCAAATTATTTCATTCTGCTGCTTTATGGCAGAATAAAATCCCATTGTGTATATGTTCTCTATGTCCTTTGTCACCTATTGATGAACACCTAGACTGATTCCATTACTTGACTCCCGTGAACAAGGCTATAGTAAGCATGGATTATTTTCAGGTATCCCTGTGGTGCGTGGCCTTAGGGGACTTTGTCTATGTATCCAGAAGTACTATATCTATGTTATCAGGCAAGACAGTGTCACATTTAAGAAAAGAAACTAACTGTTGGCGGTCTTTACCCAGGAATGAGCCTGATTGGATTTGAAGAATCCTGGCCACATCATGTCTCTTTGAACAAAGGCCATTCTCTGTGTGCTGAACAGCACAGCCAACATGGTAACAAAAGGGATGGAGAGGCTTAGGTCTTAATTGGTCTTCTCTAGGAGTCTCACAAGAGAGGAACTGACCCAGAACAGCACACAAAGCCACAGTCCTGTTATTGATCTATGTTCATGTGTTGTTGTTTTCTTTAACTCCTTTTGTTGATTTCAGTGCCTCTCTGCTTCCAGTGAATGGCTATAGATGAGGCCACCACATCTTACCCACACATATATTGCCCAAGTCAGTGGCATGCATGGGTCACCAAGGAGAAATAGAGCCTGTTATGTCAGGGAGTCCATCCTCAGAATGGTTATACTGTTTTCATCAAAGGGCACTTAATTCTGAACAGGCTGAGTACACAGAATGGAAGCAGGTTGACCAGATGGTCCTAAGTGACCTCCAAGCATATTATTAATTTGGTTGCAGGTTGAGTGAAAGTCTGATTGGTAAAGGCAGTCTACCAGCAGTGTTTCTTGGAAAACTCATTCCTGTATGGTGGTGGTTCTTCAGTTCCTGGAGGAAGCTCCACGCTCTTCTCCACACTGATTTGCATTCCTTCTAACAACATACAAGAGGTCCCTCTTGTCCTCTTCCTCAACAGTAGTTTGTTTCTTTCTGACTGGAGTGGGGTGCAAATTTTTCATATATCTATGATTCTCTTAAACGAAATCTTAACCCATAAGTGTTTTGTGTGATTCTGTAGGCAGCAGAGTGCCCTGGGAAGCTGTTCATCTTCCATTCCTCCTTGCCTACTGCCGAAGCACCAGGGAAGCTCAAGAACAGAGACGACAAAAAGCTGGTTAACACAGACAAAGAGAAGGTACTTGGGAACAGTTAGTCTTTGAGGTGTCGCTGAAGCAATGTTAGAAGGGGTCCCCCTCTTCAGGAGTATTTTCAACTGTAAAGGATTTCATGTTGCTAAAGATGGTGATGTCTGACATATCTACATATGATCACACGTCGTCCATATGTGATCTGTGAGACTGTTAGAGACATGGAGGTGGGTATTGCGTGAAGAGGAGAAAAGTGGAGAGGGAACACAGATGCCCCGTGACCTCACTCACCAGAGGATGAGACACTAGTCGTGAAGCAAAGGCATCCAATGCTGAAAAGAAGCCTTTGCTCAAACCTGAGACAGTGCAGCAGCCATGAGCAGTCTCCAGTGGAAGATGCTTCTGGCTGAATTCACACATGTGTCAGTCACACAGCACCATCCAATCCACAGAACTTCATCTGGGATGGTAGATTGAAAGTGGGGTAGGGACACCTCCAGTAAGGGTATTGAAGTATCAAATAACCTGAAGGCAACTGTCTGTTTTGTTTCATTAGCCCAGTCTACCTAACTAGAGGGGGGAAAATCCCATATTTTTTCTCATTTAAAATTTCTAATTAAGAAAAATTTAATAGATACTTAAATTTTAATAAAAAATATATTATGTGGCTTTTCTTTTTATCTTTTTTCATCCTTCCTTCAGATACTTTTCCAGCCCCAAACAGCTGTCTACGAATCTCTGGCCAAGGACTGTGTGGCTAACAGCTGCTCGGTGACTCTCTTCCTCTTTCCCAGTCAGTTTGTGGATGTGGCTTCCTTGGGTCTAGTTCCCCTGCTCACGGGAGGAACGCTTTACAAATACAATGTTTTTCAGGTAAGTGGCAAGCCGCCTGTTCTTCTCAGTTCCTTCCTGTTTGAGTTTTGAGTCTGTCTCTGTCTTTCTCCCTCTCTTTCTCTGATGCTGTCTCTCACGCACCCCCATGTGTGTGTGTGTATGTGTGGTGGGGGACTCGAGTGTATGTATGTGCTGCTTCTGGTGGTCAGGGCAGGACTTTAAGGAGTCAGTTCTCTCCTGCATCTAGTTGGGGTAGAATCTCCCTTGTTTCTATTACTCTATCACTGTGCACTGTCCTGGGCTGGCTAGCGGGCAAGCTTTCTGGTGGCTTCTGTCTGTGCCTCCTGTCTTACCCTAAGAGTTTTGGGATTACAGCTTTGAGCTATCACACCTAATTATTGTTGTGTGTCTGTCTCGTGTGTTTACATGTGGCTCGGGACCAAGCTCAAGCCCGTAGGCTTACACAGAAGTGTTTTTAAGGGCTGAGCCATCTCTCCAGCCCAGCTTAAGTTTGATGCTTAGATCATAGGGTAAGAACGTTGTGTCCCATTGTGGACAACTAGCAAAAGTAAATTCAAGCAATGTAAAACCGCATGGGTTTGATTGGCTTCCCACTGATGTTAGCCAGCCAGTCACACTAGTCATGCGCTTTGCTGTGGGGGAAAGTATACTTCCATACATACAAAGTATAGGGAAGTTAGAGATACCTAAGATAATATTTGAGAATGCAATTGCATGTTTGTTTTAATTGGATGAAATCTGAGGCAGGTTCAGCTCATTACACCCTCTACTCTCCCACTCTGGACTAACATGCCTCCCCTGCATTTGGCGAAGGCATCCACGCCAGTTTAGGATAGGCAGTCACAAGCTTTTCCTGTGGACACTTGTGCCTTGAAGGCTTACTGTATTCAGACACAGAGAATAGACATTGCCTCCTCCTGAGGAGGGGCCTGTCTAGGTCACTGATATCTGTGTTCCACAGGGCAACTGATCATACATAGAGGGGTGTTTTCCTAACAGATGACAAATGCTCATCCTGTTTTGGTTTAAGAGTGATAAAGCAGCTAGTTGTATATTTGCAGTGGACGTTAACTAAGATTGAAGAAGTAAGTAAAGATTGAGAATGAAATACGTTTTTTTAAAAAGCTTTAGGAACCCTTTGAAGACTTGTGGATAAATATAGGTCTGCAGATACACTTGAATATGAGGTCTTAATAATGATAACAGACACTCATTACGTCAGAATTCTGGGTATTCGAGGCACAGTGCAAGCATCTCAGCTCATTCTCCAGTGAGGAACATACATTTGATCAGAAACCTCCATCTTCTTAATAAAGTCCTGGGCGGGGTAGCGCTGGGGTCCCAAATGGGTGAAGCTATTGTCATTGAAGTGAGTTAGCTGCACAGTGATACAGGGCGGTGTTGGCAAGAGGCACTGGATGTCACCGCTGTTGATTTCATCCCCGTATGTGTTTCAGTAGTATGCTAGTTCTGTATAATTTTTGATATAAGCCCTTTACTTGCTTGTCAATATACAGAAGCTTATTATTGATTTCATCATGTTATTAAAAAAGAAGTGCTGTCATAATCCAGTGGGAGAAACCCATTGCAATAAGGACTAGAATATTTTATAATCAGTGTTAGTGTTATTTTTGGCTATGAGTCCCCTCAGCTTTTATGTGCATTGTATAGACTGGATCATATCTTAGCATTTATTTCTTAGCTTTAAAAGCAAAATTTTAATAGCATCTTCCATTAAATAATATTCCCGGGTGTAAATGACGGTCAAGAGCACAGTCAGGCATCTGGTGTGTACCTGAAGTATCTTTTATGAGTACTGTCTGTGATGTCTCTGTTTCCTTTCAGCTTCTCTTTGCTTTGGGGATTGGGAACGCGAGTCTGTGTGTGCCTCTGTGTGTGTGTGTGTGTGTGCACTCACCTCTTGTGCCTTTCTGTGCCTGTCAAGCAGAAATGGTGAGAATCTTATAAAAGTCTACCTGACCAGGTCAGATATACTGCATTGACTGCTGCCTGTCAGCGAGGTCGTGTTCTAGGTGAATCTCAGCTGCACATGGTGCAGTGCTTCATTAGTATTGCTTAGGTGTGGGCTGTGAGCAGCCTTCAGAGTTAAAGAGAGAAGTCAGGAAGTTCAAGGGAAGTGTTTATCCTCCAGACGCTATATGTACTCTGACTGAGCCTTATGCTATGAATATGGTCAAATAAAAGACACCCGCTAACAACCTCCCCCACCTACACCGCCACCCTCATGGTGTCTTTCTCCAGCTTCACTGAATATATTAAACCATGCATTGTTCTCTGTGTCTAACACTAGACCCTTGAGTGACTCGCTTATGCTATTGTTTCATTTGCAAAATAAATGAATATTCCCATCTAAATGTTATGAAGATGAAAAATAAGTAAGGGTTTTATTTATTAAAACTTAAGAGTCACTACCAAAGATCATGTACTTTCATAAGATCATATATGTACATAAGATATCCATGTAAGTATGCTAAGTCAAAATATAAAAAGTGGTATGACATGAGTTGAAAGTAACGTTATTTGAAGTCTTTTACTGCCACCTGGTGGCCACTGATCACACTTTATCTTGTAGATACAGTTGGACAGCCAAAGGTTTTTGAACGACCTCCGGAATGATATTGAGAAGAAAATAGGCTTTGATGCCATTATGAGGGTTCGAACCAGCACAGGTAATCTCACGCACACCATTTCACGTCTCTTCTGCATAGTTATTGTCTCTTAGAAAGATATCAAGATTTCGAGATGCAAATTTTCCTTCCCCCCTGTGCTTTAGGTTTCAGGGCCACTGATTTCTTTGGTGGCATATTCATGAACAACACCACAGATGTGGAAATGGCGGCCATCGACTGTGATAAGGCCGTGACTGTAGAGTTCAAGCACGACGACAAGCTCAGTGAAGATGTCGGGGCCCTGATCCAGGTGACTAAGCCGCCAGATGTGTTCCTCTCTTCATAACAAAGCTCAACTCTTTCTCCAAAGCTTGAGTCCTTAGAGCACTCTTGAGTGGCTTCCCCACAGGTCGATATGTATATGCTACTTATGTGGCACAGCAGTTCTTGGCCTGGCCATCTGCTGTGAAGGGTCAGGCATCAACAAACTGGTTTCTGTGAAGTGTCTGTGTCCAAGGTTCTTGCAGTCATGTGACCCTCCCCTAGTTAGTTCATTTTAGTTAATTTGCCCTTTTAAAGGTACTCCCTCCATGTTCTTCCCTATGGAAGAGCACACCAATTGATTGTCCAGTGCCAGATGGCCAGCCCAGAAAACATGCATACAAGTGACATTACATGTTATAGTGTTTTAGTGAGGAATAAATACATATCCATATATACATGCAATAACAGTTAGTGAGATAAGAGGCCCTGGGTTTTAAGGGGAAAGTGGAGGGGTTAATGGGAGGATTTGGAGAGAGGAAAGGGAAGGGAGAAATGTTGGGATTCTATTAATCTCAAAAAAGAGAAGGAATGAGATGAGGAACTGTGGGAGGGCAGACCAGGATGGGGATAATGTAAAAAAAAAAATTAAAGAATAATACTACTAATAATAAATAAACAAATATATTTATTAATTAATTTTGTAAAAGTTAAAAAAAAAGAGAAAGGTTCTACCTCCCAATGAAGTTTTATTCTAAGGTGCTGGGGGTCAGAACTTCAGCATATAGGGGTCATAATTTAGTCTCTGGGATTATCTAAGCATTATATCATAGGCTAGTGGAATAGGACTTGCTGTGAGTAAATATTAGTTAAAGAAATAAAATAAGGAAAATATAAAGATCATACTTTTCAAACATCAGCTTTGTACTGAAAGGGTAGAGAGACTGGCACTGGATGAGGAAAAGTTTTAATGCTTGGTTTTGAATCAGTGGTGCCTGGGTAGTGGCTATGCTCCAGCAGACCTCAGTGCACCGTAAAATAGCTATGCCCTTTCATGGGAAGGGAGCCTGGGCAGAGCAATGAATGCATGCCAACTTTGTTTCTGCACCTAGATCCCTGGTAGTAAAATCTGTGAAATGCAAGTCCGTGTGTGAAATGTGCACAGGTATTTACATGTGACTAGCTCGACAGCTTAAACCACTGAAATGTTACAGTGAATGAATCGTTCTTTCCCCGGGTATTATTCAATCTTCAAAAATAAAGGAGAAGCACTGGAAATTTTTAGAAATCATTCATCTGTACATATGATTCTATATATACCAGCATGATTAAGTTAGCTAGGCTGGATCTGGTGGGTAATACCCATGCCTCGATGTTGTTTCTGCAGTGTGCTGTGCTCTACACAACCATCAGTGGTCAGCGAAGACTCCGGATTCACAATCTCGCCTTAAACTGCAGCACCCAGCTAGCGGATCTGTACAAGAACTGTGAAACGGATGCCCTCATCAACTTCTTTGCCAAGTCAGGTAGCATCTTGCTAATCTCATAGCTCGGTGATTCAGTCGAGACTCATTGGGTAATTAGTCGGAAGCCAGAAAATACTGCAAGAACCAGTGAAGTCGAAGGTTGGAGAATGGCCAGCTCCTCCAGCCGTAATGAGGGAGACCAGCCTCTCTGGGGTCAGACCACACAGACTTGGCCCAAGTTTTCTTGCTAGTGAGGAGTCTGAGGTGAAATTTAAGTGTGTGAGTGTGCCCTCCAGCACTGCTGACTTACACCAGTGTTGATTGTCTGCGCCCTGATGACTAAGATGGAGGCTGGGTGATTTCCTTGCCCTTCTGAAAGTCTACACTTAAGGTATGGAAGAGAGCATTCCAGCCAGCAGAAGTCAGGACTTGGGGAGATAACAACCTGGCCTGTCTTTTCTGTATATGGAATTCTATCTCTAGTAGTCTCAAGATAGATATGGGTCAGTGTAACCCTTTGCTATAATTAGGTCATCGTCCCTCTTTGCCTAGATCACACTATTTACTCAAAAGAGGAGCAATAAGAGAGCGCTATCCTTGTTTGGTGGTCCGAAGATAACAGCAACTTGTTCTTGGTTATTATCCAAAGAGATAAGTTTCTAAAGCTTTCGTGTCTTTTCTATTTGCGGTTTTGTGCTTCTAGCTTTTAAAGCAGTTCTGAACCAGCCTTTGAAGACCATCCGGGAAATTTTAGTTAATCAGACTGCCCATATGTTGGCATGTTACCGGAAGCACTGTGCCAGTCCGTCTGCAGCAAGCCAGGTGAGGTCCCCACTGTGCTAAGCAGCCAGTATGCACAGAGCAAGTGCATGCAGCTATTGTTCCAAGATGTAGTCAAGTAGAGCATGCAGTCAGGGCAACTGAGGATGCAGCTGTGTGGGGGTGGGGGGATGGTGACCATGGACTTACATACCTTTGTACCCAACATCAAAAAAAGAAACTTGGGTTTTACAAAGTGTCTGAACCAAAAATGTGACAGTCACAAAGACACTGTTTATAAACAGAGAAATGTCACAATATGCTAGTATTCTCTTTTGTTTATAGACCTAGGTATTTTGTTGTAAAATGTGCATGCTTAAATATATTTTAGGCATATAAATAAGGTTGCCATGAACTGATGGCAGTAGTAACAGTGACTCTCTAAAAAGTAAATATAATTTATTACATAAATGGTGGGATTATTTTCATTTAAAAGTTGTATATATAGACCTGGCTGCCCTGCCTCTCCCTGTATAGACCAGGCACTCCTTGAATATGTGGCAATCCTCCTGCCTCAACTTAAACATTATTAATAGAATCGACTTAGAAACAACTGTCTCTGTGCATCATCTAAGTGATTTGAACATTTAGGTAAACCTTGAGCCATTTGCTTTGCTTGTGTCTTCTAAGCACATGCTTCCCTGTGTCAGTAAAGTTAGATGCTGGTTTTCAGGGTTGGATCCTGATTATCTAACTAATTTTGATTGAAAAAAGAATTCTGTGAGCAACTAGTGGAAAATCATTTTCTAATTCATCCTTTGTTAAAGTAGTTACTCCACCTTTGAGAAAGCTGTTAGCAGGAAGAGAATACAAATTCTGCATCTAAATTTACCAGCTGAATGAAGGCAAACAAGGCAAGCATTTCTTAGCCTGCACTTTACAGGGAAGTCCCCTTCCAACCACCTGAAGTGACTACTCATCCCTTCTTCTAACTTCTGTGTTAACAGTTAAGCATGGCTGGGGTCAGTTCTCTTGATTATTCAGGATCTTTTCACTTTGGTGAACTCAAGTTTCAATACTATTGCATAAGTCAGGCATAGTGGCATACATCTGGGGAGGGAACAGGATCAAGGTTCCAGGTTATTGAGGCCTACCTCAGCTCTATGAGACCCTGTCTCAAAAAGAGCGGAAGGAAGGGAAGGGGGAGAGAAAAAGGCAAGCAGGTAGGCAGAATTTGGAAGTGTGCTTGTTTGAGTCACGTGATCCCACCAGGTGCTTATGGAACCCATCTTGGATGGAGTCCAGTCATGAGCACTTTGCGCCCATCCTTGCTACTCATCTTGGATTTCTGGAAGGTACTCTTCTGCCTCTGTAGTATCTCCCCTTTCAGAAGGAGCAGTTGACATAGAGCAGGTACAATTAGTGTCTTCTCTTGAAGTTTATATGCTGGTATCAAAGTGGTTTGCCTTTAAAGACCTTAACTGAAAAAACAATCTTGTTTATCTAAGGGGAAAAGTAAAACATATCATCTCGTTCTGGTTTATAAGCTAGAAGACTTGTGTCTACACCAGATCGTCTGTTCTTATGGCTTAAACATAGAACAAACCAATGTGACACTTGTTTTACTCAGGGTGAGTCAATAGAGATGATTCCTGCTCTTTGAAAATGAGATTTTTTTTTTCCTTCTTCATTTGAGCCTTTCATTGCACCAACAAAGCTAGGGCACTAACACTCGGGGAAGCTAGGGACTAACGATCCAGTGATGCTGGAACACTAACGATCCGATCACCTCCAGCACCCACCTCCAAATACTGGTACACTGAAGACCAAGCATCTTTAGAGCACTTTCCATACCCAGACCCCAACACCAAACTAGACCATCAAGACACACACTGTGATTGTGTAACAGACCTGAGTGGACTACTTTTGCTCAATTGCCAAAGGCAAGTGAAGCCACTTGGATTCGAAATTGAAGGAAGCACCACTCTGACTCAGATGCTCAGCCATGAGAAGCATCAAAGGAATGTTCCAGCAAATGTTCTGGTTTATATAAGTGGATTAATTACCTTTAAGAAAGCTAATAAGCCACTTGTATTATTTGGGAGTAAAATGTTCCTCAAAAGGCAAACCAGGGGCTGAAGAGATGGCTCAGCAGTTAAGAACACTTGGAACTCTTGTAAGGCCTGAATTTGATCTCCAACAACCACATGGTGGCTCACAACCATCTGTGACTCCAGTTCCAGGGGATCCTACGCCCTCTTCTGACTTCTGAGAGCGCTAGGTATTCATGTACTCCAAAGATGTTCATTTGAGCAAAACATTTGCACACCTGAAACAGTGAAGTCCCCTTTAAAAAAAAAAAAAAACAAGACTGAGACTTTAACTACAAAATTGCCATTTTTTTTTTTTTGGTTTGACTTCTTTGTCCTTAGAAAATGCAAAATGTTTTCCAAACTCAGTCAAACAGGGTTCCATGAGTTTTGACTCACCCCTAAACAGTAACTTTCTCTCCAGGGTAATTTCATTATGGAAGAGGGAAGCTCAGGGGAGATTTTACAGTAATAATCTGTGACACATTTTCCTTTTAGCCTCAAAACTATTAGTAAGACTTTTCTTCTTGCTTTCTTCTACTCTTTAATGATGCTTTTCTCCATCGGCTTTCTTTCCTGTTTCTCTTCTTTTCTTCCCTTGCTCCATACAACCCAGCCTCCTCTAGTCAGCCTCTGTAGGGTTGTCTTCATAAGTGCCAAGCTCACCCTGCTGTGGTATTTAAAATGATGGATCTATAAACAACCTGAATATTCCTAGTTGACTTGCGACAGTGAGTAAAATTCCAAGATATTGAAAGGGTATATATGTACTTCTATTTGTGAAGCCAAGGGCATTTATTCTTCATACCATGTTATAAATTGCTTAGAAATGGGACTGGGGCTACTGGCTCTGAAACGTGACCATGTTCCAGTTCCCACATCTTCTGTTTACTCACTTTGGTGCCTCCAAACGAGATCAGACGTTGAGGTGAATCATTCTGGAATGTGCTTGCCTAAATCAGCTAAACAGTTTGTCCTTTCTACTCCTTACTCAGCAGATGGCTAGAAGAGACTTCTGGTATGAAGGCGTATGGTGTAAGATGTGGGATACATCCTGTCAGAGTCCTGAGGCAGCTTTTCTTGTCATTGAGGATTCTGATAATAGACACACACACACACACACACACACACACACACACACACACACACACACTTTTTTCATTAGTAAGGTAGATGGCTAAAGAGCTAGGAAGATTTCTGACAGTAAAGTCCTTGCATCACAAATATGAGGACCTCATTAATCTCCAAAGCCCATATCAAAACGCTGGGCACAGTAGAGGGCTGTGATCTCATGCTGGGGAAGCAGACACGGGAGGATCCCTGGGGCTCACCATTCTGCTGCTCTGTCTTTAGTGGTGAGACTGTCTCAAAGGAAGTGGAAGTCCATCCTGATATGATACCTGAAGTTGTCTTCTGTCCCGCCTGCATGCAGGCACTCGTGCACACACATACACACACACACACACAGACACAAAGAGAGGTAAGCAGGCACACAAAAAGAAAGCTAAAAGTAGGAAAAGATCGTGAAACAAGTGTTTTCTCTTTCAGCTCATCCTGCCAGACTCCATGAAAGTGCTGCCTGTGTACATAAATAGCTTGTTGAAAAACTGTGTGCTGCTCAGCAGACCAGAGATCTCCCCTGATGAGCGGGCGTACCAACGGCAGCTGGTCATGACCATGGGCGTGGCTGACTCCCAGCTCTTCTTCTACCCCCTGCTCCTGCCAATTGTAAGCACGGTCCCTGGAGATGTTTGGGAGGGAAGACTGTGTTGGGGTCTTGTTCCTAAGAAATTCAAAGTCAGAAATGTGCAGCCCGGGCCCGTCGCAGAAGCTCTCAGGCATGTTTATATGCTCAGCGCGCCTGGGGAAGGATGTCAGGAGTCCTGTTTCACTAGCTTGTTCAGATTGCTTTCCTTTCTGCAATTCTCAAGTTGGTAATAATCGATTAAGTAGGACCCTTTAGAAGTCTATAAACAAGCTGGTGCCAGAAAACTTCAATCGGATTCCACATCTTAGGAGACCACTTTACCTATGCTGGGGGAATCTTGCGTGGGCATGCATGGTCTATTTTTCTGTAATGTGTGACTGTCTAAGAGTCACCATGTGCATTCAAAGGCTAACAGATGAACATATACATGAAGGTACCCATGTTATGCAAGAGCCCAGCTGCTTATGTCCTCAGTGGCTCCCATGGCAACGCATTCCTCTCTGTTGAGGTATTGTTAACATCTTGAAAGCCCTGCCCTCTGCCTGGACTCTTTCTTCCTGAGATACAGAAGACTGCTGGTGGGTTGTATACAACTCCTCCTTGATCACAGTGGTTACAGACAGTAGGCACTTAGTAGTGATGTGACCAGTGAGAAAACATGTTAGAAAGAAGGGAGATTAGTTTGATGAATTGAGAAGGTAAAAAAAGAATTATTTCAAATGATCGATTGCCACATAAAATTGTATGATCAATGGTGGATGGGCCAAGGGGTTAGAAACCAGAGTCCAGCCCGTGGGAAGTGTCTCCTTGCCTGAATTCCATCCCTTGGTGGCCCTTGTGTTCTGTGTTTTAGATATCATTTACTGACGGCACATTCCTATCTCTGCATGGGTAGCCACATCTGCCCCACATTTGTTGCCCCCAGACTCAGACATAATCGTCACTGTGCTGCAGTCTCCACCTCGTGACTCTGCTTCTTCCCACCATCCTCTGCTCCAGTCTTCTTGCAGCTCGGAGGTCAGACAGAGTGATCCTATTCGGATAATGGCAGCCTGGCTCTGGGCTCCACGGCCAGTCCAGAGCATCACTGGCCCAGTGTTAGCCTTCTCCACCCCTTGAGCTCTGTCCTCTTCTATCGTGATAGCCACACGGGTCTCTGCTGATCCTCAAACACCCTAGTCAGGCTCTTACTTCAGGACCTGCACCTACGTGTTTCTCTGTGTCTGGAATGTTCTTTTTCTTTCCCCAGGCTCAGCTCCTCACCTTTTCTCACCTCCTCAGGTAGCTTTACTCAACATTACCTTTGTCAGCAGCCTTCCTGTGCACCCTGCCCCCACATTGACACGTATCCTAGTTATCATTTGCTTCCTGCACAGTTCTCAATGGCCTCTACAAGTATGCAAGTCTTATTTTATGTAACAGGTCTTTCTTCCTCAAAAAGACCATTAGCTGCACAAGGCAGAGATTCTTGTAGGTTTTAATTAACTATGTACTTAAAGAGGGGAAGGGGGAAAGAGAAAGGAAATGAGAGGAGAGAGGAACAGAGGCATGGTTCTTAGTCTCTTGACTTTGTCCAAACAGCACACGTTAGATGTGAAGAGTGCAGCGCTGCCACCAGCCGTCCGCTGCTCCGAGACCCGACTCTCCGAAGAAGGAATATTCCTGCTGGCTAATGGTCTGAACATGTTCTTATGGTTTGGAGTGGGTAGCCCACCAGAGCTGATTCAGGGAATATTTAATGTGCCATCGTTTGCACATATCAACACAGATATGGCAAGTATTCTTCAGTTTTATGATAAACTACAAATGTAAATTCTTAAATTTTATGCGCAGTTTTATGATACAAAGAAGAAAAACTGTGTGTGTTTATATAGCTCAATATGAGAATTGTATATTGAGGAATAAAATTTAGAAAGTGTAAAATAATTTACTAAAGTGTTAACCTAAACATGGATTCACTAGAAATTGATAATACAGAGGTTTAGAGAGATGGCTTGGTAGCTTTGAATGTTTGCTGTCCTTGTAGAGGACCCAAAACACACACACACACACACACACACACGAACACAAACAGACACACATGAACACACAGACACACACACGTGAACACACAGGAACACACGCAGAGACACACACGAACACACACAGAGACACATGAACACAGACACTCATACACATACAGACACACATGAACACACACACATGAACACAGACATACACACAGACATACACACAGACACACACATGAACACACACAGACACACACACATGAACATACACACA
>NW_021621323.1:17014706-17054679 GCF_004785775.1 Grammomys surdaster | reverse complement strand
GAACATACACACAGGAACACACACAGAGATACACATATGAACACACAGACACACACACGAACATACACAGACACACAAACACTCACACACATACAGACACACATGAACACAGACACACACACATGAACACACACACAGACACACACACACACTGTTGTTCACCAGTGGCTGTTCTCTGTATGCAGTTTAGGCCCACCACTCTGCTTCCTTTTCCTGATACATCAGTGAGGTTGCTACTGCAGCACTGTGCTCCAGATGAACTAGTGAAGCCAGAGGCAGGTTCTTCTGGAGGTGAGGCCAGGAGTAGAGCCTGCATTTAGTTTTCAACTCATTTCTTCATCCTTGCTGATGAACTGCCCATTGGAGAACATTCAGAATCCTTCATAGGTATTTTGCTACATGCTAAGATTAATGAGGCACAAAATAAAAACCACACAAAACAGATTGTGTCCCCAGCCCTACCCTAAACCCTTTTCTTCTGTTAGTCATGACAAAAGAAATTGTGTGTTGATAAAGAAGTGAATACACATATCTGTTTTCAAAATATCTTAGGAAACTCAGCACTAATGTCAGAGCTAACATTGGCACAGACATCCTTGTAAGCCCTCAGTACACATGAGACCATGGGTCTCTCAGCCATAGGGCAAGAATCCTGGGCCTGGGCTTGTGTTAGCATACCTCCTCACCAGCTTTCCAAAAATGAAACAAAACTAAGACCCAAATAGGGTTACTTTACTTTTAGACTCACTTGGTACTCTGGGATATGTGTTATATACTTAATGTTATATCTTGAATAAAATGATTCACCGTAACACCATAAAATATACACAAGGGATGGAGTGTGAGCATTAGTGATGAATATTCTGCCTCCTCAGAACTATGAAATACATTGGCTGTGATTTCCCCCAAGACTTGAAGCTTTACTGTATGGGGTGCTTCCTCACCTCCCTGGTGGCTAACTCACAGGCAGAGTGTTGACTGCATCTTGGTATCTTCTCACTGAGAAGGTGGCAGCGTTAGCATCCTGTCTGTCTTACCTGAAAGAACTCCAAGTGCAACTGTGCTGTTTTACAAGCTACACAGATGTCATGGAAATAAAAAAAGGCAGAATCTCCACAAGGAATCAGCCCTCATGGTTACTTTAATGTGGGAACGCTGTAGAATTTGGTAAAAAAGGGAAAGGGACATTCTTTTCTCTCCCAATATGGCATTGAAAGAGCTTAATCACCTTCCTGAGAGATGGTCTGAAGATACCCTCTTCCTAAAATACACTGCAGCCATGACCTTTGTTTCTGAAAGAGCTAACTGGTTCATCGGTGGAAATGTATGCTGATAAAATGAGTGGTTTATAGTTTAGCTTCCCACGTTTTCAGTTTTCAGGTAAATGAACTGAGCCAGTACGCAGTCTATATGGTACATGAGGGATGCCACCTACACTCTGGTGGTCTCATATTGCTGCTTCTGTTCTAAGTGTCTCACGTTGTACTGAAATTGTGGTGCTCTTACATTTAGACATCGCTGCCAGAGGTGGGAAGTCCGCACTCTCAACAACTCAGAATGATAATGAATAACATCCAGCAAAAGAAGCCATACTCAATGAAGGTAAAATGAAAATTTCCCCTCTTCCTTCAAGTGTTATTTCTTCAGAAACCTTTTAATGCATGTTCATAGTTATATCTCATGATTAATCAAGTGATGGTGGTCTCCTTCATCACAGCTGTGGAGGCTATAACCCTACACATGCCCATTGGCAAGGAAGAGCTGAGTCAGGCCATGGAGGTTATCCTGTGCCTTATGACCCCTCCTACCAAGGAAAACCAGGCTTTTCTCTCCTTTGCTTTTCCTCCCTTACTCTAATAACCCTTGAGTTAAAGCCATTTCAACACTGGTTATAAAATAAATAGCTAGGGGTAAACTTTATTCCGATGTGTGACCAGAACGTAAGCAGCTGGAGTAGTTATCAGATGTATTACGTGGAAATGCATCTACTGGTACTTTTAGATTGCTCTGACTTTCCCAGGGTGATATCTCTATAAACAGACTGAAGCATATTAAACCTACAGAAGTCACAGCCGTAAGGAATGATGGTCTACCCGTTCCACTTGATCCTTTCATTTCCATGCCCCTCCCCATTTTACAAACTGGTGAAGGAGCCAGCTAATTTAGTCAGCATCCCACAGCTGTCTCAGGACAGACACAAGGCCAGGGCCACAGTAGGGACTCAGCAATGCCAGTTCCACAGAGGCAGCTGCATGGCACTCTATCGTGTGTTCCCAGAAAATGCTTCTCTTTTAGTCCCCGCTCTCCCGGCTCTGTGTCTGTCCCTGTGTTTAGTTAGGTCCCTTCCCGTTACCTGCCCTGAGTTCCTCCCCACTTACACTTCTTCACCACAACCAGTAACTCTTCTTTCATAAGGCAGCTTCGTCTCTGGGATTCCCTTCCCTTTCTTTTCTTTCATTCTGGAGCAAGTGGGTCACAGCAGGCATCAGTTTTATCTACCAGGCTTCCAGAGAAGTCTGTGCTGACTCTTTCTCTTTTGCTATGTAGATTTCACTTAGTAGACATACTTTACTTGGGACACCAAAATGTGCTTGGTTGGAATGCCGTAAGGAAAAAAAAAAAATTAACAAAGCACCTGGTGTCACTTAATGAGCCCAGATCTGAATTCTTCTTCTATGTCTTCCATCATCTCCTGTCTGTCTGCTGTATGAGCCTGACTCAACCTGCCCGAAGGCGATCTTGTGAATCTGTCTGTCCCTGGCTCTGTGTATGTACCTATCTAATAAAGACCTTTCCTCTCTCTTTATTGACAGCACAGAAAGTGTCACATGGGGAAGGAATGAGGGCGTCTTCAGTAGAGTTTTACAAGGAATTAAGTCTTGACTCCAACTCACCCCAGTGATGACAGTATCACTAACATTGTTTGTCAAGCAGTATCCATATGTTGCTGTCAACATTCATGATAGCTATCTTAAGACTGCTTTTAGCCTGTTTGCAAGTCTCAGCATATTATTTTATAACGTGAAGCACACATGCATTACTCATAGGTGAGAGACATGAAAAGTACAGCTAGGCAGTACCTTAGTTTGTAAAAGTTGATTACATGGAAAACCCAAGGCAGACTTGGCTGTTACCTGTTCTCTTAACAGCTATTTAAACGACAGGTTGATTGCACACCAGGATAGCAATCTGAAGTGATCTCAAGGTGTATTACTACCTGTCTGGGAGGTTCAGCAGTGAATTTAGTGAGTGATTTAGTTTCTTTCTCATATATACTCCGTTTCATCTCTATCCCTTATTCATATTCTGGCCACCACCCACCTAGACTTGCGGTCACTCCATGTCTAGTTACCTTCTTCTCACTAATGTACCTACTGCTACTTGTTGGCTCCCACATCCTCCTGTGGACCCACATCTTGTGTCCTGCAAAGGGCCCAAACTCATTATTATGGTGATTGTCTCTAATCCCTTACCACCCTTTTAAATGTCTGTAGTAGGGCTGTCTCTGTCTCTTTGCTATACAGCACACTGTGTACCAGTATGGAATGTTCTCTGACCTACCCTGTCCTTTGAGACTTAGGTGACAGTGACTGCCAGTGAGAAGCTTTTTTTCCCATAGCATTTACTTATGATAAATTTTCATGTTAATTTGACACTTAAAATTGTCTTTGGGGTTTAAATGTTAGTGTCTCTCTCGTCTCCCAAGTAACAGGCATGGAGCTGGTAAGATGGCACACACTGCTTTTTCAGAAGACTGAATTCTGTTCCCAGTACCCATATCGGGTGATTTATAACTGCCTGTAAACCACACACACACACACACACACACACACACACACACACACACACACACCTTTTAAAAACCCACAGAAACAGGCATGCTCACATCACCCAGGCCCCACACTTCTCCATGTTTGGTGGGATTGAAACAATGAGATAGCTGCACCTTCCCCACGAATCTGTTTCTAACCTGCTGTTGTCGGGTTTCCTAGCTCATCATAGTGAAACAGCGAGAGCAGCGGGAGATGGCTTTCCGACAGTTCCTGGTGGAAGATAAAGGACTCTATGGAGGATCATCTTATGTGGATTTCCTCTGCTGTGTTCACAAGGAGATCTGTCAGCTGCTTAACTGAGTGCTCTGCTCTCACTGAGGTTGCATTCCTGAGGAGACAGTCTCCAACTTGGTGCCTAATTTTCTGATGATAGTAGGCTAGTTTTAATTTCTTGATTACTTTCAGGATAGCTTGCCTGGACAGCACACAGACCTTCAGCTTTGGAGCTCAGGTGGTAAGCCTGTGGAGGTGTGGTGGTACTGTAAAGGGAATAGTCCATTACTGGCTGTCCAACTTCTAATTTTTAAAACTGACACAATTTGCATTTCATAAATACCTAGTTTACAGAACCATTTGCAGCCTCAATTTTCTTTGTGCTTGATATATAAATTATTTTTCAAACTGTATAGATTCATGGTAAAATTATCTTGGTTCCTCTCTCTTTTACCGTGAGAGGAAAAGACTTCATTTTTATCTTATACCTAATGTTTTTAAAACCCCGTGACTACATTAAACAGATTTTTTTTCAACTTAAGATCTGCACAGCAGACTTTTAAAAAGCCTGAAATCTGTCTGGTAGAACAATTTGTGTTCTCCTTTTTTCATAATTATATATTGTCTGTTTAAAATATTTTCCAGTTGTTTTGTCTATAAAATGGTATCTATATTCTTAATGGTTCTTTGTACAATTTTGATGGTTTCTACCTGTATATAATGGATCTTAACCAATATCAATAAATTACTTCATGTACTCTGGCTTACTGTGTGTGGTTTTTTGTTTTGGTTTGGTTTTTGATTTTTCGAGACAGGGTTTCTCTGTGTAGCTCTGGCTGTCCTGGAACTCACTCTGTAGACCAGGCTGGCCTTGAACTCAGAAATCCGCCTGCCTCTGCCTCCCAAGTGCTGGGATTAAAGGTGTGTGCCACCACTGCCCGGCCACTGTGTGTTTTTTTTTTTTAAAGCCAAAATTAAATTTTATTTCACATTGATAGAAACTGTGAAAAACATAACATTTTCCCACATTACAGCACACAAATTCAATGGAATATTTCTTATCCCAAATAAATCTTCACAGATAGAATAACTGAAGCAAATTTATGTTTGTCAAAGTAAAGCAAAATAGTAAATGACTGTTTGAAAATGTTTGAAATCCAGACATAAACATTTGGCTTCACTGTTAGCGTTCTATCCAGGACATACCACAGTGATCTCCGTATCAGTCAGCACCCGTTATAAAGATGCTTCTTCTTGGTCAGATGGAAAACAGCGGGAAAAGCAACTGTTCAGAAATAGCCATAATTTCTGCAACATATTCAACTATGTGGTAACAGTTATAAATATGGGTTTTATATATGTGGGTTCTAACCAGTCCTTATTACCTATAAATTAAATAATTTTCACCAGTATTTTGAACGTGTTGATGACTTAAAATCAAATAATTGTTATTTTAATGTGTGTACAGAAGAATGATTATCAAAAGTTCCTTTACTTAAGATGAAAATTTCAAATTAGTATGTAAAAATAAAACAAAAGTCTGATTGTTCATCTTGAACAGTATTTGGTTTTAAGCATAACATGTACAGAAAATGTAAACTTAAAATCTGCTATAAGATGTTTAAGAAATATTTTAAAACCAGTCACAAGTATTTCTAAACATGCCAAGATATTATTTACCCTTTAAGTTTTTTACATAAAAATAAAACCACAGAATTATTACCAGGACTGAAGATTCTGATAACTCTACAGCCTAAAGTTGGATTGAGGTGCAGTTATATGAAATATGTAAGCTTAAATAATGTTTGGTTTCTTTTCACATTACCTAGATTGGAAATACTGTATGTCTGTGTTTCAAAATGTCAAAATAATATAGTGACAGATTGTTTTTTTATGACAGAGAGGCAATAGTAGTTTTCCATGGAAAATCATAAAACTACCAATTTTTTTTCTTGAAAGGAGAAAAGTTATATAGAAGGGGAAAAAAAAGCATGGTTCCCCAATAGAAGGGCCATTAATTAAAGAGAGTAGTATTACTTTTTGACACTTAAAAGCATTACCCCTATTATTAGGGATAATGTAATATCATCTGATTAGTTTCTTAGGCATTACAGTCACGTATATATGAATACAAACATAAAAATACTGGCACGGCATGGTGACTGAACAATCATGGAGTAAAACTATAGTCTAACTCACAGAATTAAGAAGTCACATCTTTACAGCTTGTTTAGGCCTGAACACATTTTCAGAGAGCATACCAGTAATTTTCAAATGCTGTAATAAAACTCTGCTGGTGTTATCTTATTTTGCTGAATTAATTTGAGACAAAGAAGCTGGTTGCTTCACTTACTTACTATAATACTAGTATATTCTGAATGGTATAATACAAATATATGCATAGAAACTTAAAAGGTTCATACATTTCCCAAGGGAGACATCATTTAGTCTGTATCATTGGTATGCATTTTTACAATGCAAACATTAGAAGTTTTATGATCAGTCATGGGAAAAGGTTTATGGTCTACAATGATTCTGGTGAGCTTCTACTCAAGGCCTCTTAGTGACATCAACCAATTGGAGGTCGGGGCTCATCAATGAAATGCTTGACATCCATCATTTCCTGCTGACGTGAGCTGCGCATCATGCCTTCATAGATTTGGAGGTTACATTGGCTGGATTTACCAATGCTTTTAGTCTTTCAACAGTACGAGAACCAAACATTAGGGGAACTAAAGGGCACTGGAGAACAGAAATATCTCGATGAGCACTATTGATAGGCTCCTGTGAAAACAAAGCCCGAAGTGGAAGCCAGCACCTGACTGCAGTGACACCAGCCAGTTTCTGCTGTGTGGTGAGAGCAGTGTATAAGGATAAGGCACCTCCCTGAGGAAATCCTCCCAAAATAACTGTTAGAAGGAATGCCATTCTTCACATAACACCTCCCCAGATCTTCAGGCTCATGGCCATTTCTACGATTGTTCCTAGCAGCAAACTTCCTCTTGTTAGCTTCCTTTACATATGAAGACGCCTTGCCGCAGCTCAGGACTTCGTCGATGAGCACAGCATTTGTAGGTCGGTGGATGCCATGACATTGAGTCTAGCAGATGCTGACCTAGTAAAATGCACGTGTGCTGGCCGACTAGTGGGACGTTCGGATTGACTTGGAGTTAAATGACAGCCAAAGGTCCAAAAAATAAAAGTAATGGAGGCATCTGTGGCAAGCACGTTAAAAAATTTAAAGGGGTTTGCCATTAAGAGAAGTGGGGTGAAAGCAAATGTGGCCTCAGTGCAAGAGATACAAAGGGACAGAGGGACCATGCTGCAGCCCAGCAGGGTGACTAGGCACAGGACCTTGTGTCAACATGGACTCTGTACTGCTTCTACCACACTGGGGTAAGGAAGATGGTTTCTGTATGTCAGTTTCCTGCTCATTTTCCATCCCCTGTCATCCCCTCTCTCTGACACTCTACTGTCCCTGCACTCCTAATGCAGACTACCTTTCCCATTTAGGCTATCATTAAATAAAGAGAGTTAAACCACTATTCTATATTAATTTAGAAAAAGAGCAAACAAAGTTGGCTCTAAGACCTCTGGAAGATGGTAATTCAGTGAAAACTGCTTGGTCCCTTGTCGTCACAGATATTCTCTCAAGACAGAAAAAAAAAAAGCATCAGTGGGATATATAAGAGATCTTAACAGAGGTCATTAAGAATATCCTGAGGGGCTGGAGAGGTGGTTTAGAGGTTAAGAGCTCTGGCTGTTCTTGCTGAGGGCTCAGTTCCTAGCACCAATATTATGGCTTACAACCATCCATAACTCCAGTTTCAGGAAATCCTCCATGGGCACTAGGCATGCGTGTACTTGTGCAGGCAAAACACTCATACACATAAAATAATCTAAAACTAAAATACAAGTGTCTAGCTAATCAAAATGGGATGGAGGAACTATTTATCGAGCCCTTAAAGTTGAGAAAGTACACCTTTGTGTTCATAGAGTAAATGGTTAAGACTTACTACTGAGAGCTTAGACACCTGGATAATGAGCTAAGGGAAAACAGGGGCAGTTATTCAATGAAGCAGCAAGCTTCCAATTTGAAAAGAGCTCAATGAGGCAGCCACAACTGGGAACAGTCCCTTCTCATTCAGGTGCTGTCATGACCTATGTGTCAGGATGGAGTTGAAACTTAAGTGTGTTAGCTGGCTGACACATCAATGTTAACACAGAGTGTTTTATTCTGCAGAAGTCCAGCATGCTAGGGTCTCCCGTTACCAAGATAGAGACAACCAAGTGAGCTCGCAGGCCTGCATTGTTCAGAATTTTCTAACAGTTATGAATATGGTTGTATAGTATTAGGGATCAAACCCAAGGCTTCATGAATGACAGACAAGGATTCCCCACTGAGCTACATCTTCAGACCTTGGACTATTAAAGATAATCAGAAACTGTCTTGAAATGTATAAATTTATTGAATGACAGTGTCATAAGCCATTTAAGAAATTGCCTTAATCATTTAACAACATAAACGACTAGATACACTGAAAACATTTTATAACCTTTTTGTCCTCTGCTTTCAAAAAAGGTAAAGATACGTAAAGATAACTTGGTAAGGATTCGGTCACTCTTCTATGCTCTTAAGGACTGTAAATACTTGCTCTAGTGTAGGAGTCTTGGGCAGTGAGAGAAACAGGCCTACACCTCTACTCCCATTGGAGTGGTAAGTGCCTCACAGTCAAGTCACATCAACAGTGGGCAACGTCATAATCCACATCTTGTCTCATTGGTGTGTTTACCCCAAAGTAAGCCAATTCACAACATACTTTTGAGAAGGCTAGCCTGACTCCATGTCAGGCTTCAAATTAAGAACTGGGTAAGTCCAGACAAACCCAGACAAGCCAGTTACTAGGGGAAAAAAAAAAAAAAAAAAAAAACAGGCTTCAGGCAGCTAGTCAGAAACTGCCCTGCCCTCAGAACCTGCCCCACTACCTGGCCTGAGGTAAGGACAATACAACAGTTTCTAGACTTCCTCGGCTACTTCCTCAGCAAAGTTTCCAGACCTCAGCTCCCACATCCCAGTAATGGAATGTCCCTAGAGATGGAGCAAGATATACGTCACCTACCCCAGAATCCCCTAATGTGCTTTAAATCAGGCCTGTGAGCTCACTTGGTTGTCTCTCTACCTTGGTAATGGGAGATCCTAGCATGCTGGACTTCTGCAGAATAAAACATTCTATGTTTACATAATACTTGAGTCTGGGGTATCATTCTTTGGTAAATCATGAACCATTAAACTTTCAAAGGCAATGGTTTCTTTTCCAAATGACTGTTTCCCCTCCTATCTGAGCAAATTTGACCTCTCAGTATTTAGAAGTCAGAATTTGAAACAAGAATGGCATCCTTCCCCAACTAAAAGAAACTTCATGAGAAGAAAATATAAACAAAGAATGCAAACTATTGTTTGTCAGCTTCTAAAAATTAAGGTGATTTCAACTGAACATCAAACTTACCGCTTTTTTTCTGGGTGACCATTAGCTACTGATGGCAAAGAATATCCTCCTTAACTAGGTCATGAGCTCTCAATCACACACACACCCCCTTTTTTTTAAATAGAGATTCAAGGCAAAGGCATTTATTAAGGTACACTGTGTTACTCCAATTTCTTAGGAATGGAAGAAAACCATTGAAGAAAAAAAGAAGATAAATAGAAGAAAGTGAGTTGAAACAAATATTCCTGTGTTTAAAATTGAGATAAAATGTGCCTGAAACATCAATTATTCTATTATGGAACAAACTCCTGGCCTGCTTCAATTCTGCGGTATATACCTGGTTATGTATTTTACACTGTTAAACTCTCAGGGTTCTGAATCCTCTTCAAGTGTTTGGGAGAAATCTACCTCAACTAACTGTTCCTGTTGATAAGCATCTTCAGGAAAGAGGAAGATCTGTAAGACACGCACGTATTAATCATTTGAACATTCAGTCTAGTTCTAGAGAAAATGTTTACAGGAAAAAGTTGTCGACACCACGTAGACTACAGGAGCTGGTGGCTTCTCTGTGCTGCATGACCAGCAACGTTCCTATCTGAGGACGATGGAGGGCTTGGGGGCAACAGCAATATGATCATCCAGAAAATGAGTCTTCTGCTGAGGAAAGTTACGGTTCCTCATGTTGTGAATGTTACGAAGCTAGGTCTGCAGCTTCAAAACTGATGGTATTATACACAAGACTCTAGCGAAATTTCAGACTCCATCAACAAATGTCAAGGACAGGATGATAAACATCCTACGTGGACCCCGATAGATATTTGTATGTTTTGTTGGTAGTGTGTTTGTGGTGTTGAGGACTGAGCCCACAGCCTTAAACATTCTAGGCAAAGAGTTCTTACTCTTGGCCTCCAGCATGCTTTAAAATAAAAGGTGCCATAATTAATCAGAATGTGTAAAATAGCAATTAAGAAGGGTATAAAGCAATTAAAAGACGTAGGCTGGAATCACTCCTAGTGACAGCTGTAGCAATCTATCTCACCTCTGTCCCCAAGTGGTCTTAAGTGAGACTAATCCATGGGCCTTTCTTGGCTTTAGTAGACTGGGTATATGTGGTATAAGTTTCGCCACACAAAGGGTAGCTCTTAATCCCTATTCTTTGGAAGAAGGAAAGACAATGGAAAAACGGCTCCCAGTTAAAATGAATAATACCCTAGCCACGACACCTGGAGCTGAATGCTATGTAACACCAGCACACTGCTCTGGAAACTTTTAACTGAAAGTCACAGGGCTATGCCACACTTTCTACTGTTGAGGAACAGCTAGACCAACTAAAGACTTGTTTCTATAGGACTTGGTGACAATATGAACTCACAAGGATCCACTGCCTCTGCCTTCCAGGTGCTGGGACTAAAGGCACGTGGCACCACACTGTATTTTCAAATGGATGGATTCTATTCTTACCTTTTCCCTTGACCGACTCTGATCTTACGGCTTTTCTACACAAGACAAGCTGTAGAACTAAGTTCCAAACTACAAAAAAATTTCTCTCTCTTTCTCTCTCTCCCTCCCACCCTTTCTCCTCCTTCCTCTCCTTCCTCTCTCTCCTCTCTCTGTAAGATGACTGTAAAACAGATCTCATAGGAGCCTAGGCCAAGTGAACACCAGATTGTTGCTCTTTTATGCTCAGAATGTGGAACACGAGGGTCAATGTACAGGGAAGGGACACTCCTTACAGCTCCAAAGAACCCAGCAAATATTCAAATCACCTGTGAGAGCTAAAGGTTGTCTGTACTAGAAAGCACCAATTGGTTGAGAGAGCCAAACTCATGAAGCATTTAAAGGCCTTTGAACTGTGTGTCCCGAGGCTGTCAATAAGCCCATATCTGACAGGTAGAACAGAACAGCCACTCAAATGCAAACCAAGGGAGGAGTGTCACCTTAGGTTTGTCCCTTTTCATTTGTTAATAATAGTAACTGCATTTAAGGACAATAAACTCTTTTCAAAGGTTTAAATTTTATTAGAAAAGTTATAGCAAAATAAAAAAGGAGTTACCAAGAACAACAATGGTATTATCTCATCTGGCCTATCCAAATCCATTCAAACATGACTTAAGGTGCAGAAAGGCAACAGTACGAAGCTTTCCACAGCCGAGAGATCTGACCATCAGCGTCGCAGAGAGTTCTGCACCATATAGTTCTATCAAAGGCAACTGCAATTCCATCTTCCAAGCTGTATCCTTAAGGGTTTTCTGTAATTGCTTTTACCTAAATTTTCTTTAATAACAACTTTAAAGATGTCATTTCCTCATCATCAAGCTTTTATTTTCTAAACCGTTTAAACCAGCCCCTCCCCCCAGCAAATCTGTTTTTACCTTTGCTAAATATGAATCATCTCCGAAGGTCAGTCCAAGTTGAAGACCACACCACAGCCCTCCTACCTGCATCTGTGCCTGCCTTCTCTTGCTTCTTAAGAAGCAGGACTATGAGTCACCTGCAGCAGCTAGTTTACATTATGATAAGCTTTGGTTTTGTTTTTCAATCTAGGAAGCTCTGCCTCTTCCATGACCTGCCCTGAGGACTCCAGCCCCCTCAGATTCAGATATGGAAGAAAGTGATTTCATTTCATCTCTCCAAGTCTTCAGTACTCAAATGATACTTCATGTTATTTTTTTAGAATTTAAAAGTAAAGGGAAAAACTACATCTTTTTAGTGTTTCAACAAGAAAACATTAAAAGCCCAAAGAAAGGTGACCACCTCTCTCAATTCTGTTCTCCCAGGTTCCCAGTCTCCTATTGCCGTGGCAGCCATGACAGGGAACACAGCACCTCTCCTGCCAGACACCTCTGAGATGCCGAAACCACTGCGCACCTATTTCCAAGAAGCCAAAGCCTTCACTGAAATCAGTCAAGTCAGTGTCTGAGTGTTGCTTACACGTGACTCGCCTACCCTGAGCAAAACTACAGTCTGTGACAACGGCAAGGACCTGGGGGTGGGGGGTGGGGTGAGGGTGGCAAAGATCTTTCTGGCAGCATGAGAAACTAAAGCAAAGTGCAAGCTGGGAGTGAGTTCTGAAGCAAGTCTCCACAATAAAGATCAGAGGGGACATTGTTAAGTGTCTGTAACAGTTACCGAGGTGTAAAGCCACCTCTGTGTGTGCCTCCACGACCCCCTCTAAAACCACCTCTTTCTCCTCGGAAATTGGATCGATTTCTTTCACGCCCACGACCAGCAGATGTTCCCCCCCTCCCTCCACCTCTGGGAGCTCCACCACCGCGGTCAGACTTGGATTTGGGAGGAGGTGACTTCGGTCGAAGCCTCTCGATTTCCTCTGTACATCCAGTCAGATATGAATTGGGGGCACTGAAATAGGATGCGTATGTTTCTGCATTGTAGTTACTGTTTGTTAGTGTTGGTCCAACTGTGAGCCAGCCTGAAATAAAGGGGGGAAAACAGAAAACATTTTCCATCTCCTTTCTCTTTTGGTAGTCCTTTAGGGGATAGTTCAAATCCTTAACACATTCTCAAGATGGCTCAGTTACACACACAGCTACCACCTCTGGTATTAAATATACAACACCCATGGTCATAATGTAAAAGGTTCATATGCACATACCTTGTTTCTCATTCTAGATAATAGCTTTTGTTACATATCATCCTTACTGTTCCTCATCTGTGTATTATGTTGTTAGAATACCACTTATAAAAGATATTTTAATATACAATGTTTGGGTTGGGTTAATAAAGTATATACATATGTCTTTCCTACTTATGAAAATGGGGCTACTGGTTTCTCATTAAATCTTGAGAAAAAAAACGTGCCTTTCTCTTATACAAAATATCCTCAGTTCTTAGGCCCTAGGAACCTAAGCACAACCATATTGGCCCTCCTCATGTCATCTTTCCTTGGGCAATGGCTTTCCTCGCAAGAAGATATACACAGCCAAGGCTACGAAAAAACATACACCACCATTCATAACTAAGCAAACAAAAGCACAATGAGGTATCATCTCAACTTACTCAGAATTTCACCAGTCAGATGGCTATGAACAAAGGGAAAAGAACTAGTATGGCTGGAGATGTAGGAGGAGCTAAGGTGGGAGGAGTAAGGAGAGGAAGAGAAGGAGTTGGGAGAGGAAGAGAAAAAAGGAAGAGGAGGAGCTAGAGAGAGCAAAGATGTAGGAGGATGGAGAACCACACAGGTATGGAGAGCAGTCGTGGGGAACAACTTATAAAGTTATAATTAGGTTAGCTAATTGGGATGCAACTCTCTTTGTATGGGCATCTTGCTATTAATCATTATCAAACATATAAAGCCTTTGATTAATCTATAAGAACTAGAGTCTCATTCTCTTACTGGGCCCGCATGGATGGTGGAATGGTCTGGGCAATCCCCTGCCTTGTGGAGACAGCGTGGAAGATTGGCAGAGCCATCTCTCACGCTGGCATCCAGTGGGTGGCAGGGCTGTTGTTTCTGGTGGGCCAGTTCACATGGCCTCAGGCCGAAAAACATGGCAGCTGGGCTAGGCAGAGCCGCTGCAGCTTAGATAGTCGGCTTGGCCAGCGGCCGATTTTAAATAATTACTGCAACATGGAGAGGCTGAGGAAGGGGAGCTCCCACACGCTACTGATAGGAAGGTCGATTACACCACTTACTATGAAGCACATTATGGAGGTTTCTCAAAGAATGAGAAAGAGGACTCCATTTGATCCAGAGCCCCGACTCCTGGGGTACGTATCTAAAGGAACTAAAACCAGCCTGTAGTACTATTCACACAAGCAGGATATGGAAGTGACCTAGGTGTCCACTGAAGGGTGAGTGGATAAACTGAATGTCATATACTGTTACTGACTGTAATGAGACTGGAGGGCATTATGTTAACTGAAATAAGTCAGGCAAAGATGAACACATACCACATATTCTCATTTGTAAGTAAAAACAAAATGTGCATCTGGAAGATGCAGAGACTAGAGCAGTGGTTGCAAAAGACCATATAAAAGTGAGGGAAAGAAGGTCACAGACGATGACAAATCCAGGACACAGTAATGCATGGCTTAGCTAAGGGTAATGACAGAATACTCCCAAACAGCATAGAGTTTAAATTTTCCCACTACAAAGAACTGAGGTGATACATACGAAAATGATCCTGACCTTACTATACACATGTACAGAAACATCACAACGTATACAAAATTTGGATAATTATGAGGCGCCAAAAACTAAGTGGAGCACAGAAGACTTAGGCAGAAAAAGTTCTCAGTATAATATTACAATGCTTGACATACACTATAACCAACTTATCTAAATCCATAGATACCACCAATATCAATCCTAATATAAATTATGGGCTTTGTATAGTTATGTGAGGAATACTGATAATGGGAGTGGGTGCGCATGTGTAGGGCAGGGAGTGTATGGGAATTCTGTGACTTCTCATTTTGCTAAGATTTGCTAAAATTGCTCACATATGAGGTAGAGAGAAGAGGAATCAAATACATCAAACTTTTATTTTACACAGGCTATGTCCTACACCTTAAAATCCACATCTCAAGGAATGATAAAACTGTCTTTTTTGACAGCATTTTCAACAAATGGTGCTGGTTCAACTTGTAATCAGCATGTAGAAGAATGCAAATCAATCCATTCTTATCCCCTTGGACAAAGCTTAAGTCCAAGTGGATCAAGGACCTCCACATAAAACCAGATACACTGAATCTAATAGAAGAGAAAGTGGGGAAGAGCCTCAAACACATGGGCACAGGGGAAAACTTCCTGAACAGAATACCAATGGCTTATGCTCTAAGATCAACAATAGACAAATGGGATCTCATAAAATTGCAAAGCTTCTGTAAGGCGAAGGACACTGTCAATAAGACAAAACGGCAACCAACAGATTGGGAGAAGATATTTACCAACCCTACATCTGATAGCTGGCTAATATCCAACGTATTTAAAGAACTCAAGAAGGTAGACTCCAGAGAATCAAATAACCCTATTAAAATATGGGGTACAGAGCTAAACAAAGAATTCTCAACTGAGGAAACTCGAATGGCAGAGAAGCACCTAAAGAAATGTTCAGCATCCTTAGTCATCAGGGAAAAGCAAATCAAATGACCCTGAGATTCCACCTCACACCAGTCAGAATGACTAAGATCAAAAACTCTTGACAGTAGATGCTGGCGAGGATATGGAGAAAGAGAAACAACACTCTTCCATTGTTGGTGGGACTGCAAGCTGGTACAACCACTCTGGAAATCAGTCTGGCAGTTCCTCAGAAAATTGGACATAGCATTACCTGAGGACCCAGCTATACCACTCCTGGGCATATACCCAGAAGATGCTCCAACATATAACAAGGACATATGCTCAACTATGTTCACAGCAACCTTATTTATAATAGCCAGAAGCTGGAAAGAACCCGGATGTCCTTCAACGGAAAAATGGATACAGAAAATGTGGTACATTTACACAATGGAGTACTATTCAGCTATTCTTAGGCAAATGGATGGAACTAGAAAATATCATCCTGAGTGAGGTAACCCAATCGCAAAAGAACACACATGGTATGCAGTCACTGATAAGTGGATATTAGTCCAAAAGCTCGAAATACCCAAGATAGACCATATGAAGCTCAAGAAGAAGGAGGACCAAAGTGTGGATGCTTCAGTCCTTCTTAGAAGGGGGAACAAAATACTCACAGGAAGAAATATGGAGATAAAATGTGGAGCAGAGACTGAAGTAAAGGCCATCCAGAGACTGTCCCACCTGGGGATCCATCCCATATACAGTCACCAAACCCAGACACTACTGTGAATGCCAAGAAGCACTTGCTGACAGGAGCCTGATATAGCTGTCTCCTGAGAGGCTCTGCCAGGGCCTGACAAATACAGAAGCAGATGCTTACAGCCAACCATTGGACTGAGCACTGTGTCCCCAATGGAGGAGTTAGGGGAAGGACTGAAGGAGCTGAAATGGTTTGCAACCCCATAGGAAGAACAACAATATCAACCAACCAGACCCCCCCAGAGCTCCCAGGGACTAAACCACCAACCAAAGAGTACACATAGTGGGACCCATGGCTCCAGCTGCATATGTAGCAGATGATGGCCTTGTAGGGCATCAATGGGAGAAGAGGCTTTTAGTTCTGTGAAGGCTTGATGCCCCAGTGTAGGGAAATACCAGGGCAGAGAGGCGGGAGTGGGTGGGTGGGTAAGGGAACACTGTCATAGACGCAGAGGGAAGAGAGATGGGCTATGAGGTTTCCAATGGGGAAGTGGGGAAAGGGGATAACATTTGAAATGTAAATAAATATCCAATAAACAAACAAACAAACAAACAAAAACTGTCTTTTTTCAAAACTGAGGTCTTACCTGGCCTGATAGTGCTATCTCTCCCAAAGAGATGAAGACGTCTTCTACCAAGACAAAAATGCTCTATTATATGAAAAATTTCTACTGGTTTTTCTATATTGCCAATCTCGGGTTCTTCTGTGATAATTAAGTCAATGTCAACATTGGCATGAATGAAGTCCCCATCTGTGCTTCGCTTCACGGTTCCTTTGATCCCCATCAGGCAATGCTCCTGTAACAAAGCACACCAGTGAACTCTCATTACCAACAATCACGATCTCACAGCGTTTATCGTCATTTCTTAACAGTTCTAAAACAATCTTCACTTCTATGGATCGTTGAGATATAGTTTATAGTAAAATTATGACAGGAAATCCTCCATCTCTGTCAGACAACTGCCAAGAAAATGGGAAAAACATTTTTTCTCTTCTACGGTCTCTCAAATACTTTCAAAATCCTACCTCACTTCCGACACAGGTATGCTGGGATTTCCCAAACCATGTAATTTCTCACCTTCCTCTGACTGTAGTTCTGTTCCACATCGGTTCAGTTATGACACAATCTACCCATGAGTACAGACCCCAATGGCTAAAGGCATGTTATCCTAAGATAGCACTCCACTTCAGGTCATAAACTTAACACCAATAAGCTATAAATTTGGGGTTCCAATGGCCCCCCTGGGCTCACACACTTGCCCGGGTGGCTCATATAATTAAGAAAAGTGCTTACTTATTATACCATATTTATAAAAGGAGGCGAAACTCAAGACTAGGCAGAGGATGGTAACAGGAAAGAAACCTGTGGTAAGCTTTAGGGTAAAGAGGATGGAATTCTAGGCTGCCTCCAGGCACACCTCTCTCTCAGCAATTCCACAGTGTCACCAACCTGGAGATTTCCTAAATGCTGTCACATAAGTGATCTAGTCCAAGGAAAACCTAGTAAGATAGATGCTCCCTCTAGTGGCTTCCAAAGTGTAACATGCAAAAGCTCTTTCAGCTTACACTAGTGAGACAAGAGTCATATGCAGCAGAAGCCCTTAGTTCTTGTATAGAAAGACAATGTGAGATCAGACAAGCATGACTTCAGCTACTGAGTCCCGATGTCACTTCTTCTTCCTCAGCGTACAGCAGGGAAACTTCTGCGAATCAGGTGTATCAGAGCATACACACCTGACTGGGAATTACATCAGTTTACAATATACAGAAACCCACTGTCTAGCAGCACAGTGTGCACTGGTCCAGGATTGAGAAGGAGACACTTTTAAAGTATCTTGGGTATGTGTCTGTAATGCTCACACTACTTTACAAGCTTAAATGCATTGCTGCTGAAATTTATTTCACAGTATGTAGTAATATAGAAAAGTTTAAGAGAATGAAAATAAAGAAAACAAGATAAAAAAAAGACAATACCTTTGTTCTCTGGAAAACTGCCTTTGGATCTAGAGTCTTTGTCTTTCCAGGATTGTTTTTATTGGTTTTAATCCAACAAATATCCTCACATCTTCTGTAACCCCACTTTCGCAAACACTAGAAATAATTTCAAAGTTAAATCTTTAAAAAAAATACTTAAAATAACCAGAATTAAGAAGTTTTATAGAGGGATACCAGATTTCAGAGCACAAACAAGAAGAAATAGAGGCATAACACAGATGTTAAATACATCGTTTAGATATCTGCATGCTACTTTTCTTGTTACTGTGACCAAATATCACATACAATGTTATATACTTCAAAATAAAATACCTTATGTTTTTAATTCTTGTTATTTTTAAACTAGTCAAAAAAATAGAAGGCAAAAGCACATTAATCTTTGTAGCCTATAAAATATTTTATGTTCTTTTCCTAATTAACTTAAGAATCCACCTGAAAAAAAATTAGGAACAAAACACAAACACCAACTTACTACTCTCCCAAGGTCCAATCCTTCCCCAGAACCACACCAGAGAAATATAAATGACCGAGGTGCTGCAATCTCATCAATTTCTAACTTCATAATCTAGAAGAAATCGAAATAATATAGCACCAAACGTATCACATTTATCATAAGCCCAAAGAATAACTACTGAGACTTATTAGGATCTGTACAAATGTATTCTTCAGATATTCTAGGAAATAGCATAGAAAATAAACTCTATGCCGGAAGTTACTTTGATATGCTGTTTTGTTATTCTATATACAATCAATACACACATATATGCAAAAAGACATAAACATATACTTGTTTTCTTATGCATTCAAGAGAAAGAGTTCATAGAAAGTACATTTACAGAATGATGGAATTTACTACAGAGCTTATAAAAGAAGCAGAGTTAATCAGAGGTTAAAGTAGCCCAGAGTTACTGACAAAATGAAATGTCCTATGCCTATAGGCACAGTTTGGGTGATTGAGGTAGGAGGACCACTTTGGTCCAGGTATTTGCAGGACCCATCTCTTACATGTGAGTATTCCCAAGTCTCCTGCCTTCCCGTGGTTGGTACTTACTGCCCTCTAGTCCAGCCCTCATGCCAATCAGGGGATTTCACTGACCTCATTAAAACCTTCAAAACCTTAATGGCTGTCAAACAAAAGACTAAGCTCCTAAGAAACCATGGTAAAGTGTACTCAACCCCGCTTTCTGGTCAAATAAGCATGTATTCTCTGGGAGGTAAATACGCCATTACAATGTCTAACGCTTCACCATACATCATCCCATGTCCAGCACTTCTCATTTGCAGTGATGCCAGTTTCTCTATAGTATTCTTCCAGAGGAGGCTCCAGAAGAATCACATCAAATTTGGGTGTCAATTCTCTGATGTCAAAGGCTTCTATGTCTGCTTGTAAGTACCTATTAAAAGGAGAGGGGGGAGGATTTTGAAATATCTCTGGTGGTAATGAAGGAATTCCTTACCCAATATTATTCAATAACTATTGCTAAACATTATTTTCAAGATAATCATGAGCTAACTACTAATTAGTTTTTTTCTAGTAGATCTGTTGTTTTACTGTAGATTTTATATCATCATCAATGTCTTCTTAGGACATGGAGATATTTATAATGAAGGATAAAAAACATATTACTCTCCATATATGTCCAGAATAAATTCTTATATTTATACTGAAAATCTATACTCATACAATCTCTAACCTATTTTAATTTTTATATTATGTATTACCATTATGAAAAGAATATAATTATTTAATTAGGTTAGAAAAATGACACCTAATCTTCAAATTCCTCCTTTAGGAATACCAAATTTGTAAATATGGACATGATTTCAATTATTAGCTTGTTTATTAATAAAGATATTTATATTAACAGTGTTTTCACACTACCTAATGAAAATTACTACTAGCCTTTGATGAAGTTATTTTCACACAGTATGAAAGTATTTTAAGTTCAAGGACACTTCTGAAGAAAACATTTATTATTACTGGGGAGTGGCATACAGGCCATGGTATGCAAATGGTGTCAGAGAGCAACTGTGCAGTTAGTGGCTTCTCTCCTTCCATCTCTATACAGGGTTAGTTGTGGGTTCTGTCCCAGGCTATAATGGGGTCATCGTCATCTCTGAAGAACAAGGATTTCCCTGTCTTTCAGCTCATAGGGAGAGCGTCAGACCTGCTCCCATCAAGTTCTACGGAGCGGAGAGGGCCTGCCCATGTAGTACAGTGATTATTCCCCAACTCTGAAGCAAAAATGCAAGACAGGTAGCAAAGCACCATGAGCCAGGTGTTTGCAAGGCAGTTTCAAGTACCCCCAGCCCCAGGCATTTGCAAGGCTGTTTCAAGAACCCCCAGCCCCAGGAAAGGGCATCTCTAACTTACAGATGAAGACTATGAGTCAGAATTCACAAGTCTCCTAAACTAACTAGGACGTTCAATAAGAAGCCACTATAGACTTAGTTCCAAAATAATGTATTTTACTAAAAATAAGAAAGAATAAAGCTATAGAGTAAACAGACTGATAATGCAAGTCAGAGTTGGAAAGAAAAAGCATGAACTACTTACATAGGAGGAGTATTTGACTTAGCTATTAACTCATCCTTTAGTCTGATAAGTTCCCTAAGTTTAGGGTATTCTTCAAATCTGTCAGCTAAACCTAAGGAGGAAAAAATAGTCAATTCTCAATTTCAGTTCAACTGAAGTTGAATACAAAAGTTATGAGTCTTCCTTCAACATCACTTTAAATTAGAACTAGTAGGTCACGTTTACACATAAGAAAGACTGACAAGAAAATAAATTATATAAACACCTTAACATAAAACCTAAAAGTATGGGGCAGGAGAGACGGTTCAGCTGTAGAGTGCTTGTTGCTCTTCCAAAGGACCCAAGTTCATTCACAGCATTCACAGCAGATGGCCCACGACCGCCTGAACTCCAGGTCCCGAGGATCTGACACCTTCTGCTGGCCTCTGTGGGCACATGCACTCATGTGAACACACCACACACAGGCATATATACCTAATTAAAAATAAATATACCTTTGAAGAGCTCAAAGCCTTTAACAGGAAAAGTAAAAGTAGAAAAAAGTCATAAAGCTCCCTCATTTGGTGATTTAGATAACATTTAAAATAAAAATGATTGAAGATTGCATTCTGTCAGGTTTTAATACAATAGCCAACCCCTTATCATCTGCAAAACAGAAGGCAGAGCCTGCAGCAATCTGAAACCTGTCCTCCCTGGTGATCTGATGAACAGATCTGTGGCACGTGGGAGTTTATATCAGCCTTGTTCCTTGTTTGTTGACATTAAGATCCTGGAGAAATCAGGCACCTTGTATCACGCCATCGTAAAAAGTACCGAGTGGGGTTTTTGTTTCTGTTTTTTCACTGTTGTAACATAAGGCATTTTGTTCTTAGTTAATTCAAATCTCCATTTGACTCAAGATACATCAATACAACCTTTTCTCAATTTATAATAACTTTACATATATGTTTCTTTATCTTGGGAAAGCAGGTATCTTAAGAAATGAGTTTATATTCAAATATAAGTATGTAATTTATTGTAACTTTTTAATGCTATCTCTAAATTCTACTCATAAAAACATTAAAATCAGAGCTTGGCATGGTGGTATATTTGTGCAATCTCAGCCACTGACCAGGCTGAAACAAAAGGATCATAAGTTGGAGGCTTGCCTGGGCCACAGAGCAAGTTCACAGTCAGTCCAGGCAGCATACATAGACCCTGTCTCAAACGATAAAATAAAATAGGGCTTGACACTTGCTTAGCACACACAAGGTCCTGAGTTCACACCCTAGTACTAAGAAAAACAATACATTAAAAATCACACTTAAATTAATTCTTCAAGGGTGATTGATGATGCTTACAGCTGACAAAATTATGTCACATTTAAATTTGTGTGCTATAATGACACTATCAAGAATCTAAAAAGATAATTAGCAGAATGAGAGAAAATATTTATAAATCGTGTGTGTTTATAAAAAATACAAACAACTTTTAAATTCAATAGGAAAAAGACAAAAAAGGTACAATATTTGGTTATTTCTTAAAAGATATTTAAGATATTTAAGCTTAGCATCTATAGGATGCTAAGCTTATCATTACTTGCCAAGAAACTATAAATCAAAATCACAATAGAATGTGGGTCTGATGGCAGAGAGTCATATCATTGGAACTCAGAAGCTAAGGCAAAAGGATGCTCACTTTGGGAGATACAAAGTTTAGGTCAACTTGAGCTACACAATTAGACTATCTTTAAAAACCAAACCAAAACAAAAAAACAAAACAACCACAAACAGATCCTATGCACCCACATATCTAAGTTAAGATCCTACTGACACCACACACTCTAGGCACAGGACTTGGAAGGATCAAGCTGGAACTGACCTGGAAGCTTCCTCCCTGAGGAGCAGCTCTCAGAGTATTCAAAGGTGCTATTCACGCTGCCGAGGGAGGGAGCAAAATGGCAGTGCTCCCCAGCTTTAAAGCCTATGACCCACAGCAGTGACTGGCCTGGCAAGAGACTCCCAGTGGTACAATAATGACACTTACATTTTGGGATAATGAACAGCCATCTAGATGGACTTAAGGCCCTCTTGATAGGAGGGAATTCTTGCCTTGTACTGGAAACCTAGTCAACTACTGTGACCAGCGGTCATAGACCTGACAGAAACCACTATTGTCATTTTCTTAAACTAGTATCATTTCCAGCTGTATTCTAAACAATCCGATACTCATAAGAGTAGCTTTTACCCCCATATCAAAGAAAATTTTTTAAACATATGGAGACTATTACAGAGATCTACAACCAGTCAAATGACAGTGAAGAGGAGACTGTGGGGTGCCCAACTCCAACAGATAAATCTACTATACAACCATTACATCTAAGGCTTGGGAAAAATCATGGATGGAACAGAAGGTCAGCAGACCTGAACAGGCTGTTCACCTACTGTTAGGCACAATAGGGAAAAACATACCTATGAAATCTCAACAATATGGCTGCCTGAACAAGACCAGCATAATGACAAAACTAGTTGACATGGACATAGGAAATTCCACTTGGTGCCCCCACCTGAGACAGGGAAAATAAGTTTCCTCTAGGAGCGAGTTACCAAATAGTATGTGCTTAGCTCTGGTCACAAGCACTTAAAAGCAACACTAAATGAAGGCACATACATGTACATATAACAATAACTAAAAGAGAGAACATGAATGGGACAGTTACAGGAGGAGCTTGGAGAGTGTCTATACAGTGCACATAACTGAAGTTCTCAAATAAAACTGTATTTTAAAAGCATCATGGGGCTGGAGAGATGGCTCAGTGGTTAAGAACACTTGGCTACTTTTGCAGAGGGCACATGTGGTTCCCAGCATACACATGGTAGCTCACAACCACAACCAAATATGACTCAAGTTCAGGGTACCTGAAGCCCTCTTCTGGCCTTCAAAGGCATCACGCATGCAAGTGATACACAGACACAAATGAAGGCAAAACACTCATATACATTAAACAAAAAAAATCACAACAACACAACAACACCAAAACAAAACAAAAACCTACAATGCTATACTTAACACTCACTGGAATGGCTATAGTAAAAAACACAGACAGTAACACAGAAGGTGAAGAGACTTGAACCTGCAGACTTTACTCATAGGAAAGTCAACTGGCATGGCAGGTTTAAAACCTTTGGTGGGTGGTACCACTAAGAGTCAAACACAGAATCAACACACTTAAAAAAAAACTTATTTTAAAAAATTATGTGACCCATCAATTCTATTCTCTAGAGTTTTTTTTTTTTCAAGAAAAAGTGAGTACATGCTGTATACTTTTTACATGAGTACCTACAATAATCTATAACTGTAAACCTAAGTGACTAAATAAAACCTATGTATATGTGTACACATTCACCATCACATGGGCTATTTATTATTTGAGAATAAAAAGAAGTACTGATATATGCTACAGTACTAATAACTGTTGAAAACACTGTCCTAACTCAAAGAAGCCAAGCACAAAAGGCCCCATGTTGTATGAGTTCAACTATATGAAATGTCCAGAATGGCCAGACTTACAAAGAAAGAAAACAGATTAGTGGTTAGGCCTGAGGGGCAGATTAGAGGAGGAAATGAAGTCCCACTGGTAATGGGTACAAAGCTTCCTTAGAGAAGCAAATATTCTAAAACGGACTGCTAATGGTTGCTAAGAAGGCTCTGTATGCACTAAAAGAACACTGAATTATATTCTTTCAATGGGTTAATTATAAGGTATATAAATTGCTTTTAAAAAGTACAGAGAGACAGCATTGCTTAAAGGCAAGGAAGGTAGACTAGAAGCACTGAGACCCAAGGGCGAAAGTCAAGCCTGAAAAAAGTTGTTAGACATAATCTACAAAATACAAAAATCACATGCATTGAGCAATACATTTTAGCAGGATAGTCCAAATAAAGCTGACATACCTACATCCCTGATGAAATTCTGAGGTCTATGTCCAGTGTCTACAAAATGTTGGCAGTAATCATTATGGGGATTTAAGCTCTGCGTTCCCTAAAGAAATGGTCAAAATTAAATGAACAGTATGCACTCTCATGGCAGATACACTAACTTTGTGTGTCTTTACTAAGAAGGTGTACAAAGTATGACATTAAAAAAAGCACTAATATTTGAAAACACTAAAAACTACATTGAAAAACTAAAACATTACTTATCAAGATATTGGGTATGAATACACCATTATTATAGGCTAAATATCCAAATAATCAGAAGAGTATTTCATGAGTAATTTAAGATCTTTGTTTTTATATAGAGATCTCTCAAAAACTGAAAAACTTCTAAAGAAAATGAAGTCCTTTAAAGTACAGAGCTCAAATATGAAAGCTCTAAGACTTGACAATTCTTTATTTTACCTTAAGAAAGGTACTGGAATCTTTGTAGATCTCTTCTTCATATGGCAAATTTTCTTCCTCCTGTTGCATTTCTAGTTCATCCTTGAAAAGGGAAGATCAAGAAAACATTTAAAATATATATATTTAGATGTGGTGGTACTTCTTTAATCCCAGTACTCGGGAGTCAGAAGCAGGTAGAAGTCCGAGTTCAAGGCTAGCCTGGTCTACAGATCGAGTTTCAGGACAGCCAGGGCTACAAAAACAAACAAACAAACAAACAAAAAAACCCTATCTCAAAAAAACAAAAATATATATGCACATCATATACATTTCTTTGTTTATATATATTTTGTGTTTTATATATACACTTATATATATAGTAAATTACTACACCTTAAGGGAGTTTTATTCCCCTCAGATATGTTTATATTAGTATACATTTAGATTTACTTTTAAACAAAATTTGTTGATTTATTTATTTTATGAGTATGAGTGTTTTGCCCTCAGAGATCAGAAGAGGGCCTCAGATCCCCTGGAACTGGAGTTACAGATGGTTGTCAGGCACCATGTGGGTGTTGAGAACTGAATCCGGGTACTCTGCAAGAGTTCATGGCATGAACATATGAGTACTGGAACCTATGGATGGGTGTTAGAAACCAAATTCAGGTTAGAAAACAAATAGGTAGGGTTGGGAAGGGGTTACATGGATTGGAGAGCAGGGATTTAACTAGCATTAAGGTTGTTTGAAAAAAGTCACATGGAAATGTACCATTTTATAAGATATTTAAATACATTTATCGAGAGGAGTTTAAGTCAAGTTACCCTACACAGAAGATAATGCCTCTTCCAGAAGCCACAGGTTGCCAAATAGAAATTCCAGAAGTCACAGGTGTCAGTGTGAGATATGAATTTTTGGTCAGGGGTATCAAGATAACCCCCCCAAAAAATAGGCTATTGACATTGTTTTTGATCACCCACCAGAACCTGATGGTAGACATTATTACCACAGATACACATATTTGAGTCATAAGACATGGAGAAACCAAGCTGGTACCAGCCAAGGCTGGAAAGTGCTATGCAGGCTGCTGGGAAAGAAAACTCACCAAAACCTTTATACAGCTGTGAACCTCATGATGTAACAACTGGCCTGGCAAGATATGCATATAGTGCTATCATGGCATGAATATTATGAGGGTAAACAACCAATTTCTGACTGGACTCAAGGCTCACTCTACAAGAGGAAATGAAAGTCTGCTGCTGTAAATCTGACCATGACTTAATGTCTGGGGAGCTCATAAACCCCACAGATTAACCAAGTGGACGCAGTATCAAACTGCCCTCTAAATAGGCTATTTCTATACTCAGAGATTAGTGTAGCTCTCACTATTCATTCCTTCTTTGTGCAGTGAATGGTAGTTAATACAGACTCAACCAGTCTGTGTTAAGTGTCTGTGGAACACTCAGTCATAAATGGACATCTATATTACAACTTGTCTCCAAGGCTCAGGGAACATAGGAGAAAAAGGGAGAGGGGTAAAAAGGCTGTAAAAGACAGAGGTTATGGAGGGTCTAGATGAATCAGTATTTTCCAGACAGGACAGACTGCTACATCCATGAACTTACAACAGCCCTGGTTGCTTACAAAAGATCAAGCTACTCAACATTCCACCATAGAAGGTGGGGGAAGGGGCTCATAAGTCCCCCATCCCTAGCTGAGGAACTAGTAAGAGCTGAGTGCTGCTTGGTGGGGAGGCTCCTTTCTTTAGGATATGGTTCCTGGCGGATAACCATGACCCAGTGAATAGACACACACCGTCTATAGGCAGCACAAATTAGACTCTGGGTTCTAAAGAATTAATACAAGATTCTATTTTAAAAAGTGAAGTTTAGCTTGGGTTCTTTTGGAAATGATTATACCACTGCTGTGGAGCCCATGAGTTGTGAAAACACTTTAACTATACTATCTAATGCTGTTAATATGGAACACTGTCACTAAAAAGTGACTGCTGCAGCCCCGAAAATCTACTACAATTATACCACGGAAAGTTTATGTTTATCTTTTTTGCTGTTCTAAAAGAGTATTATTGCCAATATTTACCAATAGCTATATTGTGTTTTATATCATCATATGTAAGCCACATATGCTTACATAAAATGAGCAAACTGATATAAGTCTTTAACTGAAAACATAAATGTTACTCATAAGGATTTAGCACATCTTAAAGTTCAGCCTCTAAATGAGACGAATCTACTAGAGGGGTTCATTTTTTCTCAACCGTACATAAGACCATCTCACTTCCCACTTGCCTTATATTCTTCTACTTTGTCTTCATCGGTCTCTCCTTCGTCCAGACACTTCCGTTTGGAAATGGGGGCAGACGTATCATAGGAAGCCCTGAGAATTAAACCGCAGCTATCTCAGAGGAGCATACAAGGTGCACACGGGTCTGCTTGTATTATTAACAAGTTAGAGCAACAAAGTCAAATGCTTCCTGATTAAATATCTATTTTTTAAAGTCAAAGGCAGTAATTTGTAGCTTTATTTAAAAGAAAGCAACCAAATGAAAAAAATAAGCTAGTATAAAGACTGTATTATGAAAAGAAACTTTTAAACTATGTACCATTTGTACTAGTTTACGTATATTTTATATTATGCTCTGTAAGCCAAACTGATACAACTGATAATCTAGAAAACAAAAAATTATGAGATGTTTTCTGAATTATCAGATCAATACCACTTTTGAAGTATATTTTCATGAATTATAATTTGACTTTATGGAATGTAAGCCAATTCTTAGTGTAACATTTCACTTACACCTACTTTATAAATAGGAACCCAGAGTTTTCAAAAAATATTTCATAATTTCAACCTGACATTTAAAACTGTTTCCAAAAATCTCCATTTTCACAGTTTTCTTAAAAACATACTCAAACCTATAGTTAATTGTTTATTTTTTAAAAATCAACCCTTTATGGGAGATTCCAGTTCTCAAGAGGTTCAGGCAGAGGTGCTGCAAGTTTGAGGCCAACGTGGGCTACATAGCACAACTGTCTCATTCCCCGGAATAATCCCATAAATAAGTTACGACAGAAAATTTAACAAAAAAGCCTTTCCCACCATAAATACATCACTAAAAAGGTTACTCAACACACCTGCAGGTTTCTCTCGTCTCGGCGATCTCCCTCTGCTCATCTTTGCTATTTAACACAGCACCAATGCTATCCGCACTTTCAGCTCCCAACTAGGAAGCAAGAACCCAAAGTTAGATCACAACGCACTGTTCACACACCCAAAATGTGTTGCTAACTTTAATATATCAAGTATTTTATAAAAGCAACACCACCCCAGCACACTATCAATAGGCTTGCAAGATAAACTGTAAGTGAACGGTAGGAACATCATTTTAATTAAGAGTGACTGTCAGCTGGAGAATATTTTATGCATTTGGTTATATTTGAAATTAACATGATTCCCTTTAGCCAACTTTGAATGAAACACAAGCTGGCGTTAGTAGCAATAACACAAACAGCAAAGCGCTTCATATGAACCACTTTATGTATTGCATTTGTCTCATGCTCTCACAGAAATGCATTCAGTTTCATTAGAGCTAAATTTTTAATAAAATTTACTAATAGCTTAAAAATAATAATGTCAACTTTAAGTGGGCACTGGAGAAATTCTGCAGCATGCAACAAATGTAGACAAAGGCTGAGCTGAATAGAGCCAATTCACAGAAAACCTTCAAAGTCTGACTAAGAACACAGAATAGCAGAGGAACTCTTCAGTATTGGGCACAAGACCGGCATAAGAAAGTCTGCTCTTAGCTCCAGAGCAAGAAGGTATTCAAAAATATCAGTGCTGCAAATTAGCAGCTTTGACATTGAACAACAAAATATTCTCCACCACTTTGCATGACTGCCCTCATTCCTCCGATAAAAACTCTTTTCCAATACATGAAATGCCATCAGTTTCAACTCCTCCATAAAAAATCCTCTCCACTTCTTTTCCATCAGAGGACACAACACCCACTACCTATAGTTAGAACATTTTCTAATTTTCTCCCCATGACTCTCTATTTGTAATTCTCATCTCAGAATACAAGTCACTCCTTCACAAAGTTCTTTGAGGAACCCAAGATTTAGCAATGGAACATGACAGCAAGCCACCTTAATCGCTGAGCCACCCCTCTAGGCCAGCTTCACATTCTGGATTAGTTTTGAAGGAAGTTTGTATTATTTTCTTGAGATCCTGTCAAAAGACTCATTGGAAATCTAAAACTTACTCACTAAAGCTTTGAGCATTTCCCTCCATCACTTATATTGGTCTGTGTGGTGTAATGAAAACAGCCTCAGACGTTCAGTAACAGCTTGTAGTATGTACTCCCTGCATGTGTGTTCTACCAAACGCAAGGACTCACATACCCATCCACTAGCTTCAGTGAAAGTGTAAGGTTTGGAAAGTAATCTTTGGAGACACAAATCCTAGTGTATTCTCTGGTGAGGACAGGGAAAAGGTAACAATCTTGGAAACCTATTCCTAATTTAACAAGTGAGTGTAACACCTCCTGTCTCTAATAATTACGAAGTAAGTGTTCAAATGTTTCGTTGAAGGGAGTCTGGGTTTTAAGTGCAGAATCTAAAAGTTATTCTTAGGTTGCTTCCAATGAGTCTTTCGACAGGATCTCAAGAAAATAATCAAACTTCCTCCAAAACCAATCTCAAGAATGTGAAGCTGGACTAGAGAGGTGGCTCGGCGATTAAGAACATGCACTGCTCTTCCAAAGGACCTGAGTTCAAGTCCCAGCACCCACAGAGAAGCTCACAACCAACTGTAGCTCCAGCTCCAGGGAGATCCGGCATCTCTGGCATTTGTACTCACGTGTACATATGCACACAGGGACAAAATCACATAATTAAAAATAAAAACTAATCTTAAAAAAAATAAAGAATTTGAAGCTGTCTTGGAATAAAGGCAAGACGCGAAACACTGTTTAAACAGTGAAGGTGAAATGTAGGGGCTAAAACTGCCGCTTGTCCTTGTAGCAACTACTAGCCCTCACCGACAATTACCAAATCTATCCCCACCACTCAAGTCCATGCCCGCAACGGTGGGTCCAGGAGGCCCAAGACTGGCAGCGGTTGGTCTTCTACATAATGACTTTGACAGGCACGTGAGGAGACTGGGGAATTAAAGTCCCGGGACAAAGACCTTGACAGGGGCTGGCGTGCGAATTCACAAAAAAGGATGGGAGGGGGGAAGGAGGGAGGAGGGAGGGAGAGAGGGAGGGAGGTGGGGGGGGAGAGAGAGAGAGAGAGAGAGAGAGAGAGAGAGAGAGAGAGAGGGGCGCACGCGCATGAGTGCTCCCTCCCACCCGGCCGCACACCTGCTGAGCTAGGAGCTGTCGCCGTAACTTCTGTCGCTCCCGGATCTCCTGTAGGCGGCTGTCCATGCCCCAGCTCCTGTTTCGCACCACCCCGACAGACTCCGCGCCCTCCAAAATGCAAATTCTCCTGCCAAACCGGGAAACACCGGTCCCGCAAAGATTCTGACCCGGAGACTTTCACGTCCCTCAGAAGGGATTTCCGGCGCTCCTGAAACGGGATAAGCCCGGACAGGAAGTCCCGCCTCCAGGACGCCAGAGATATGACGTCACATGAGGGGACCAAATAAAGGGTGCAGAGGTGGTTGTGGGCGGGGAGCCGCTTTCTGGCTATCTTCTTAGTTCCTAACTCTTTTATAGAGGATTAATTAGGCTCGGTTTCTTTTGTTGTTGTTTTGTTTTGTTTTCCTGTTCATAAAAAAAGTTTTTCTTTTTCCCGTTAACCAATTAGCTGCCTGCCAGGCCTGGCTTTTTAACATTTGAGGTATGCTTGTGGGTTTCTTTTACTGCAGTACTGACTAGCTTGTGTACGATTGAATCTCCACTCTAACTAGCACAGTAACCTTGGCAAGTTAGCGAGCTTTTGTAAAAGGAGAGCAGTAAGGGCCTTGGTAGGCTGAGGCAGGAGGATCCAGGAGTTTGAAGCCAGCCTGCGCTATGTAATGAAACCCTGTCATTCATTCATTTATATAAATAAATAAACAAGCAAGCAAGCAGAGCAGTGGTTATGTAGTAAAACCCTGTCATTCATTTATATTAATAAATAAATAAATAAATGCAAACAGAGTGGTAGTTACATAGTGAAACCCTATCATTCATAAACAAACAAACAGGTGGGGTTGGGGGCAGTGATAGCAAATGCCTTTAATCCAGCACTCAGGAGACAGAGGCAGACAGATCTCTGAGTTCGAGGCCAGCCTGGATACAGAGCAAATTCAGAAGAGCCAGGCCTACACAGAAAAACCCCATCTCGAAAACAACAACCAAACAAAAATTCCTTGCACAATAGTAGAATTATATGACAAAAATGCTAATTTTCAAAAAGTATACTGTAAAATATTTTGACTATTTAGTGTTCACATATATTTCTTTAAAATTCAGCTGTATTACTTGCTAATCGTGATTGCTGGAACTAGATATTCACTGAGCGTTTCTTATAGCAAGTACTGTGGTGGGCTCTGGAGTCTATGAAGGCTCAAAGATAAAAAAAAATACATGATCATGCCAGCTCCTCCTTCTGTCCCATCAGCTCTAAGCTGGGTAGTCATTCCAATACATGCTATCCATTTAAAATAAGTGTGTGAACTCAGATCTCCTGCATGGAAGTGAGACCCGCAACCAGTGGATCCATACTATCTTACAGTATTTATGAAGCTAATGGGATCCATCAGAGAATTGTTGCACTTCTTACAATCTCCCCACCACTGAAGTTTTACAAACTAGACTGCATCAGTACACCTATAGATTCTGTACATGCATATTTGTACATCTGTTCATCTTCTCAATGTAAGGGTCACAAGTGTGTGTGAGTGGGAGAAGAGACAAAATTGAAGTCCATGACCAATGATGACAAGGTTTCAGGAGTATAAGTCACAGACAATGACTATGTCACTAGAGGTCTGAGGTCCACAGCATAAGATGCCTCATGTGACCCTCTCATGCAGGGGTTGCAAGTCAGGCATGTACAGCACATATTAGACATTAGCCATGTGCTCTCATCATTTCATAGGGGATCACTGAATCAAGACATAAATTTACATGTACATAAAGCATTTAAGGCATTGATCGATCCTGAACATAAATATTCAATCATCAATGATATTGATACACACAGGAAATCTATTTAGAATGACTTGCATAAAGGTTTATATAACCAACACTGGGGCATCCAGCCTTCATAGGACCAAAGACTTCCTCTCCCACCTATGCCCGACAAGGCCATCCTCTCCTACCTATACAACTGAAGCTATAGGTCCCTCCCTATGTGCTCCCAGGCTGGTGGTTTAGACCCTGGGAGCTCTGGTTGGTTGGTATTGTTGCTCTCCCCTTGGGGCCGCAAACCCATTCAGCTCCTTCAGTCTTCTCTCTAACTTCTCCGTTGGGAACCCCATGATCAATGGTTAGCTGTGAGCATCCGCCTCTGTATATGTCAGGCTCTGGCAGACTTCTAAGGAGACAGCTATATCAGGCTCCTATCAGCATGTACTTCCTGGCATCCATATCAGCATCTGCCTTTGGTGACTACACATGAGATGGATACCCAGGTGGAATGGTCTCCAGATGGCCCCTCCTTCAGTTTCTGTCCCACACTTTGTCTCCACATTTGCTCCCTTGAGTATTTTGTTACTCCTTCTAAGAAGGACCTAAGAACCCACACTTTTGGTCTTCCTTCTTCATGAGCTTCATGTAGTCTGTGAGTTGCATCTTAGGTCTTGTGAGCTTTTGGGCTAATATCCACTTATCAGTGAGTGCATACCATGTGTGTTCTTTTGTGATTGGGTTACCTCACTCAGGATAATATTTTCTAGTTCTATCCATTTGCCTAAGAATTTCATGAATTCATTGTTTTTAAAAGCTGAGTAATACTCCATTGTGTGTAAATGTGTAAATGTGGATATTTTCTGTATCCATTCCTCTGTTGAAGGACATCTGGGTTCTTTCCAACTTCTGGCTATTATAAATAAGGCTGCTATGAACATAGTGGAGCATGTGTCCTTGTTATATGTTAGAGCATTTTTTTGGTATATGCCCAGGAGTGGTATAGCTGGATCCTCAGGTGATGCTATGTCCAATTTTCTGAGGAACTGCCAGACTGATTTCCAGAGTAGTTGTACCAGCTTGCAATCCCACCAACACTTTTTAAAATTTCCTCTTCAACACTTTTATATCTGCATTAAGTTCATTTGGATTATTGTAACTCTCCACCTTCTAGTCTTTTCCACACCCTATTACTCACCCCACACATCCCTTACGCACATTCATGTCTTTGTGGTTATTTACTTGTTTTGATTTGCTTGTTGGTGATTGGTCTATCTAGATTTGTTCTATTTTGAGACTCACTGGGTTTAACCAGAATTGTATATAAGACCATGGGTTTGGAAGTATCCACTGGGGCCTGGTGAGCTTCTCAGTAGGTACATAACTAGAGACAGTGACTATCCCTGGCGCAGAATCTGATGAGACAGCCAGTAGTTCATTAGGAGAGTAGGGCCCCATGAGCCCTTCCCCAATCCATGATTGACTGTTGATAGGTTCAGTTTTGGGTAGGCACAGTGTAATCACTGCAGACTGTGAGATCATGACTTCATTGGCTATGCTGTGTCCAGAAAACATGTCCTGTCTCCACTTCATTGGCTATGCTGTGCCCAGAAAATGTCCTGTCTCCAAGTCTTTCATTCCTTCTGTCTGCCTTTTCTCAGTCATCCATGAGGCCTGAGGGGGTGGGATGAGTGTCCTGATTAGAGCTGAACACTCAAGAGTCACTTATTCTCAGCACCTTGAGCCGCCGTGACTCTCTGCCTTGAAAGGAATGAGATGGGACTTGTAAGAAGTGATTGTGTCATGAAGACTCCGCACTCTTGGATGGGTTCATTGCTCTTTATAAAGGGGTCTGATGGAAAATGTTACCTCTCTTTTGCATTCCTGCCTTCTGCCATATAAGGACATTGTGGTGTTTGAAAGACAGTGGCTCCCATAGGCTCACAGAGAGTGGAACTATTAGGAGATGTGGCCTTATTGGAGTAGGTATGGCATTGGTCCTGCTGCCTGAAGAATAGATGGAAAAAAATGGAATAGAATCTCTGCTCCTTCTCCAGCACCATGTCTGCCTGCCACCATGATTTCCACCATGAGAGAAATGGACTAAACCTCTGAAACTGTAAGTCAGCCCCAATTAAATGTTTTCCTTTCTAAGAGTTGCTGTGGTCACAGTGTCTCTTCATAGCAATAGAAATCCCAACTAAAACAAAAGTTGGTACTAGGGACTAGGGTATTGCTGTGACAGGCCCGACCATGTTTTTGTTTGGAGAAATGTGGACTTTGGAATAGAAAAGCAGCTGAATGCTTTAAGCAGAATTTAATGGGCCATAATAGTAGGACAATGGAAGTCAATGGTGCTGAGGATGATTGGAGGTGTGGGGGCCTGGCTCAGGGTGTTTCAGGGGACAACAGATGTCTGTGGCCTTGGAACTGTTCTTGTGATGTTTTGGTGAAGAATGTGGCTGCTTTTCACCCTTGTCCAAAATGTCTCCCTGAGGCTAAAGTAGAGAGATTTTGGATATTTTAAAGAGACTAAGAGACTAAAATTTTAATGCATTTGAAATTGTAAAAGACTGTAGGATAGTTTATGTTTATTTTTAAATTTATGCTTATTTATGTTTTTAATGTGAGATCTTGGGGCTGGATAAGAAAGTGACAGTGTGGCTTAATAATGACTTGTTTGTGTGTCAAGGAGTCAGTTGTGATATCTAATCTTATGTTATCTTGACACACAAACCAGAATTATCTGAAAGGAAGGAACCTTAACTGAGAAAATGCCTCCACAGGATCTGAGCTTTAAGGCATTTTCTTAATTAGTCATTGATGGGTTCTATAAGAAAGCAGTTGAGTAAGCCATGGGAAGCAGGCCAGGAAGCAGCACCCCTCCATGGCCTCTGCATCAGTCCTCCAGAGGCCGAGCGAGAGCCTGCCTCCAGGTTCTTTCTCTGAGTTCCTGTGCTGAACTCCATCAATGATGAACAGCAATATATAAGTGTAAGTCAAATAAACCCCTTCCTTCTGAACTTGCATTTTGGTCATGGTTTTTTTTTTTCAGCAATAGAAGCCCTAACTAAGACAGATATGATGTTTCCACCCTCTGGAAGATGCAGTGCTCAAGTTACCATATTAATAACCAACAAAAAATACAGGCTGCATTACAGTCTTTGGTTTCCTAGCTTTCAGAACTGTGAGAAATAAATTACTGTTGTGTAAGTTTCTCGCCTTTTGCTGCCACACAGAATCAAACAATACTAATACGATTACAACCTAAATGCATTGGTTATTCTTACTCTCAAAAGACATCAATTCTACTCCTCCCAGCATTCCCTATTTCAAGTAATGAGATTAATAATGAACCACTACCTAAATGAGACTCACTCCAATGTCCATTAGCCTCTGTGTCTGTTCTGTGTAGTATACACACACACACACACACATACACACACACACACACACACACACACACACACACACACACACACACAGAGAGAGAGAGAGAGAGAGAGATATCTTTTTTCTATTATAACCTGATATCGATCCTGTTTCATATCTTTTTAAAATTTATTTATTTATTTATATCCCAAATGCTGCCTCCATTCTGGTCCCCCCCTTGAAGAGTTTCTCCCCCACCCCTCCCCTTTGCAGAAGGTCGTCCCACCATATCCCCTCCACAACCCTAGGGGTCCAGGTTAGTTGACACTTGGTCTTCCTGTGGGGTTGCCATCTCCTTGAGGGCCTTTTGTCTTTCCCCTAACTCTTCCACAGGGTCTCCGGCCTCCAGGTTCCCGAACTCTGTCTAATAAATACGGTAGTTAGATATCACTAAGTAGGTGACAGTGCCTTAACTATATGTGTGTTGTCAGGTCCAACGGCCTCTTCCGTCCTTGTCAAGGGGACTGAGTGCAAACCTTCTCTCCTTTCACACAGCACCGGTTTCACATCCTAATTGGTCTAGTCACATCTGCTCTGTCTGAGTCTTCCTAGCACTTGTGGGAAAACATAATTCTATCATTTCAAACTTGACTTAAATAAGCTGTCCCAGTGACACAGTTTAGTGACTCACTATGAAGAACATATGGTGTCAGGAGAAAGGCAGGGTGTGAGTCACTACAGTGGGGTAGTGTGAGTCCTAAGATAAACAGTACCCACACGTCTGTGGACATCCCCATCCCCGTATCTCCGTATGTACCATCAGTCCTCTCTCTACCACGAGCTGACGTTCACACAAGAATACTCAGAGGCATGTCTTATTGTCAGTGATACGCACTTGCTCTACTGAACAGACAAGTAACCTCATCAATGCTGTAGTTGGTCAACTGGTCCGGCAGCAGCATCATCCATTTCTTAAATATCACACATCAGGATCAGTTGATTCTATGTACCTTTTTGTAATTTTATGATACTTTGGTTTGTATTTGAAGATACTTTTCTTGATCACTAGAGGAAACAAAGTACAGAGTTATTTAGCATAAGGTAAAATAAATTCAAGAGGGTAAAGATTTAAACATTCAGCCCATTGGTAGAGTAAAGGGGCATACTATGCAAATAAATGACAAACCGTGAGATTATAAATTTTTTTTCTAAATTGGCTCAACAAAAGGAAATAAAACAAGAAAGAGGGGCTTATGGTTTTGTTGGTATTAACGTCCTTGATACAAATTATATTATGAGACCAAAATAAAGCACTTCAGAGGGAAACATTTAATTAAAAGGAAAGCAATGGGTTTTTCCAAACAGGTCACTGTGTGTTATACTTGAGTGTTTCTCTAAAATCAAAGCAAAGCAAAACAAAACAAACAGGTATTGAAAATGTAATCCCATGTGACATCACTGAGGGATGGGAACAGAGAATAGTGGCTAGCCACAGGGACAGCATGTTATCAATGGAGCATTCCAAAAGTGACTCATTGTGAAAGTGTGGGTTTGGAGGAAATATCTTCTCTCTTTTTTCTTCTTTCCCTGCTCTGTCCTGTTTTCTCCCATGGAAAGAAGGCCTTCCCAAGAGGCTTATCCTTTGTTCTAGAATTTTCAAGCATTAAGGATCCTGAGCCAATAAGTTTTTTATTTATTATAAGTGGCCTAGTCTGTAGCAATAGTTTAAAGCAGCTCAAAATGGACAATGACTTAGTATCTGTGTGCATTACAGAAAAGTAATTAATAACGATGTAAAGATAGCAAGACAGCTGCATATGTAACTTGCACATAGGAGTCAGGAATCTGTCCAACGTCTGTAAGAATTGAAATAATTTATAAATAAACTACTTCTTGAGTCTCATTCTAATGTCTACAGAACATGTGGTTCTGTGTTATTGCACATTCAAATTAAAAGCCTGAATATTTAGCACTGTCTTTTGCTTTTGTAGCTCAGTTCTTACTTAACAGTTGAGTATTGTTTCCTTTCTAAACCAAAGTTTGAAATGGCAAAAGCAATTAGAAAAACAACATGAAGTCTGTGGTGAACAATAATAAAACCTGCATTTGAAGAGATTTCACAATTTCAAGTCCTGCTTATTTTCAATGATCTGTTTTGGGGTTTTAAAAGCTTGTACAATTCTTGGACCTAAGAAGGAAATAAAAGTTTTGTTCTTTAATTTACAAAGTACTCCTGAACTTTGATCTAGAGAAAACAGTTATCTAGAGATTTGTATCAGGGGAATACTGTGGGGTTTCTTGTTGTTTTGTTTTTTTTATGTATTGGGCCTGGAGAGATAGTTGTGGTTAAAAGTACTGGCTGCTCTTTGAGAGGACTTAGGTTTGGTTCTCAGCACCATATAGAGGCTTACAACCATCTGTAATTCCAGTTCCAGGGGATCCAATGTCCTCTTCTGAACTACATGGGCACTAAGCATGCATTTGGTATATGTATATGAATATGCATACATATACATATACATATATGTATATGATGTATATGTGTATATGTATACATAAATAAACTGCTGTGGTTTAAATGTGAAATGTCCCCCCAAAAACTCTGAATACTTGGTCCCTAGCTAATGGCATATCTGTGGGAGGCAATAGAATCTTTGGGAAGTTTGTTTTAGCTGGAGGAAGTGTGTTGCTCAGAAGTAAGTCTAGCAGATACAGTGAAGCCTTGCTTCCAACCTGAACACTCTACTTCTTGGTTGTTGCCATGTGTGGTCATTTGAATACACTTGGCCCAGGGAGTGGCAGTATTTGGAGGTATGGCCTTGTTGGCGTAGGTGTGACCTTGTTGGAGGGAGTGTGTCACTGTTGGGTTGGGGTGGGCTCTGAAGTTCTGCCCAGTGTTGAAAAGTCAGTCTTTTCCTAGAAGCCTTCAGATGAAGATATAGAACTCTCAGCTCTTTCTGCACCATGTCTACCTGGATGCTGCCATGCTCCAGCCTTAATAATAATGGACTGAATCTCTGAACCTGTAAGTCAACTCTAATTCAATGTTGTCCTAAATACGAGTTGCCTTGGTCATGGTGTCTGTTAACAGCAGTAAAACCCTAACTAAGACACCATGTAACAAGCAGCTACCGAATGTTCCTGCCTCCTATCCCCCCTCAAAAAAACTAAACCTAGGGGCTGGAGAGATGGCTCAGCGGTTAAGAGCACTGACTGCTCTTCCAGAGGTCCTGAGTTCAAATCCCAGAAACCACATGGTGGCTCACAACCATCCGTAATGAGATTGGATGCCCTCTTCTGGTGTGTCTGAAGACAGCTACAGTATATTCATAAATAAAATAAATAAATAAATCTTTAAAAAAAAAACAACTAAACCTAGCCAGCCCTTCTATCATGTCCCCACTATGATAGACTATATCTTCTCAAATGATGAACTAAAATAAATCTTCCTTTAAGTTGTTCCTTGTCAAGTATTCCATTATAACAATGAGAAAAGTAACTAATAAAGGAAATTCATTCTGAAAGAGTGTGGTCATTGTTGTGGTTGACTTGACCATGTTACTCATAGGCCTTGAAACTGCTTTGTGGAACCAAGCATAGTGATGCAGGCTTTTGATCCCAGCACTTGGAAGACAAAGGCAGGTGAGCTCTGAATTTGAAGCTAGCCACCTCTACCTAGGGAGTTTTAGGACATCTGGAAAAAAACCAAAACAACAACAAACTGCTTTGTGGGAGGAATGTGGAGAAGTTTGGGCACGCGAGGCCCAGAAGCCCGATACTGCTGTAAGTATGGCTTAACCTGTAACTCTGGTGGATGTGTGGAAGAGCAGAACAATACAAAGGTAGACAGAGAAAAAGAAATAAAAGTTCGTATAAATTAAGAAAAAACTGTACCCACTAGGTCCTGAGGGGGAACAAGGACTCTACTGAGAATTGTACTAAAGGCTATGCTCTCCCGAATCAATCATTAACGAAGAAAATGCCCCACAGGTTTGCCTATATGCTAATGTAGTAGAGGTATTTTCTCAATTGGCATTTCCTCTTCTCAGAGGACCCAGCCTCACAGCAAACTGGAAAAAAAAAAATCTAAGCAGGACACGCCCCTACAGCTTTTGTTGCTGCAGCCTAGATAACACAAAGTCCTGCCCAAAGTCCTGTCAATGTTCTGGGTGTCTCCAATGTTCTTAAGCTCTCTCTTTCTCTCTCCCTCTCCCTCCCCCTCCCCCTCTCCCCTCTCCCTCCCCCTCCCTCCCTCCCT